>NW_024081117.1:763140-1258773 GCF_003009895.1 Hyaena hyaena
TTGCTACACATGGCCAGATTTCATTGTTTCTCATTGCCATGTAGTATTCCATGGTATAGATAAACCACATCTTCTTGATCCATTCGTCCGTGGATGGACACTTAGGCTCTTTCCATGTTTTGGCTACTATTGAGAGTGCTGCTATGAACATTGGGGGACATGTGCTCCTATGCATCAGCACTCCTGTCTCCCTTGGGTAAATTCCTAGCAGTGCTATTGTTGGGTCATAGGGGAATTCTAGTGTTAATTTTTTGAGGAACCTCCACACTGTTTTCCAGAGGGGCTGCACCAGTTTACATTCCCACCAACAGTGTAAGAGGGTGCCTGTTTCTCCACATCCTCGCCAGCATCTAGAGTTCTCTGATTTGCTCATTTTAGCCACTCTGACTGGCATGAGGTGGTATCTCAGTGTGGTTTTGATTTGTATTTCCCTGATGAGGAGGGATGCTGAGCATCGTTTCGTGTGTCTGTTGCAAGCCATAATATTTTTAATCGATTCCCTATTATTAATCATTCATCGCTTCTCATTTTTTTGTTATTTTTTCACACAGCACTTTGATAAACATCCTTAGAACTCAGTTTTATCAGTCACCTCTAATTACTTCCTAGAATACATCTCACAGTCTGTTGCCAGGTCCACAGACACTAGTATGCTTCTCAGGGTGCCCAGGAGGTCCCTGGAAGGCACCATCTTACCCTGCTGGTACTTAACGTTGGAGTGATTTCTCTCATCCTGGGGCTGACATTTTTCCAATACTGTTTCTGCACTTGGCACCTTTTCCTTAAACTGGGCTTTATTACTTGGCAGTGGCCTTCTCATGCTATAGTCGGAGGCAGCTCATTCACACTTTCTCATAGGCCCATGCAGTGCCTTTCTTTGCACACGTGACTGCATGGCCTTGTATATCCAACCAAATTCATACAGCTAAAAATCCAGGTTATCTGCATCATCTTAACGTCAACCTAGAAACAGAACTACATTATTTTTCTGAAACTGGTTCTGTTACCCACTGCAAGCATCTCAGGCGGCTTGATTTTGTGTTTTGTGTTTTCTGCTTTTGGGTTTTTTGGTTTGTTGTTGTTGTTTGGCAACTTGAATTTTTAAATCCCAGTCTGATTACACACAGCCTACATCCAAAAACTGGGTGTTCTTAACAGCCACACAGGCATTTTTGCCTTTATATCCCTCTTCATCAAGCCAGATGCATCATCCTAGATTCCTGCTACCCCCGTAGAAATTTAGTTGGGCCGCTGGAGAGATAATTCTCTAGTGCTGGGAAACTCTCTTTTGTGTGTGCCTCTCTGCCTCTCAGAATCCTAATATCCCTGCTGTTCAAATACCAAGTGTAATTCCAATACTGAAAAATAGCATTTGGGCCATTTCTTTTGCACGGTATGAATCAAGCATTCTTAACATGTTCCCTGTATGCACTGGGCCTTTGTAATATATTACCCACTAGAGTAGGACAAATACAATGCTGTCAAGTGAATGGAACTGTGTATAAAGCAAAAGCTTTGAAAATAAATGTCCTGCTAGCAAAAGTTGGAGAGGCACTGAAAAAACTGTAAAGGAACGTTAAAATGCCTTTAAAGGCACATGAAGGAATGTTTTGGTCTATGAAAATCCAGGGTACCAAGCCAGGGTGCACAAAACAGGTTAAATTAAAAAGGGTCTACAACAAGATTAGGAACTTTTCAAAAGAATTTACATCAAGATTTCCTTATGTGGAATATCCTTTAAGATATAAATTTGCTTTGCCCTTGGCACAAGAATGCCTTCCTGACCCATAGCAAATGCTCAGCAAACTGAATCAAGTTTAATGTCATTTGTTTCATAAAGTCAAACACACATGCATGTGTGCACACATGCACACACCTGTATTTATTTTTTAAAATATTTTTATAAATTAATTGGCACCTGGAAATGACAAAACGGGCTTCTCTCTCTCTGGTTGTTGGATTAATTACTAGAGACTAGCGGTGGAGCACTATGCTGAGAAAGATTCTGAGGCCCCATTTGGCCCAAGGGGACGAAGGAGCAAGAGTGTCTATTTGGTGGTAGATGTAAGCCTATCACAAAGAACACAGTTTTCTTCCCTTCTCAGGAGCTTAATTGCCTAGGTTTGCATGTGAGGTCTCTCCCTATTAGTGCATGAACTTGGGCAAGTCATTGAAGCCCTTCGTGTGCTGGTTTTCTTAACTATAAATTTGGAATAACAATAGACATACCTTACAGGATATTTGTGAAGATTAAAGGGATTAAATCATGTAAAGCATTATGAACTCTGCCGGGCACATAGCATTTGAAGCCTATGGAAGTGTTAGCTACTATTGCTATTACTATTCCTGTATCGTATTGTTTCATTATTCTCCTACCATTGACTTGTGAAGGGTAATTTATACTCCCCCCACCACACACCCTACCCCACTCAATTTGTGAATTGGGCTTAACAAAAAGAGGATGCAATGACTTGGGGTGTGGGAGGGATCTGTGCCCCCCACCTAACTACTCTGCAGGCAGGGCAATTTCAGAAGCTCCCATTACCCTGGATAAATCAGGGTAGGGTCACCCTAACAACCTGTACCCTCCTCTCTTCTTTAAAGAAATGATTTCCCCCATGGTTTGTGGGGAAATCCAATAAAATTAGATGAGCAACTTGAATATAAATGCAGCATCAATTGCCACTGAATAATCAATAGCTCCATATGACTGATCTCTCCGGGAGGTTCCACGTAGGTTTTGTAAACTGTGGATGTACACGCTGCAGCTGTGATGTCAAAGTCAGATGATCCAGCAAACTGTGGGGCCTTTGACCTTGGGCATGTCACTTACTTTCTCTAAGCTTCAGTTTGCCCATATGTAAAACTACTTTTCTTCACAGTTTGGTTGCAATATTTAAATGAAAATGTAGATCTGAAAATGCTTTGAAAGCTCTCCCACCTCAATTATGAGGTGCAAAAATGCTCTTCTGATTTCACGTGGGCGGGAGGTGCTAGAAGGAAGTGCCATCTATGTTACTATCATGCTGTCATAGAACCTGAAGCCACCCCATAATGAAGCCCCTTTTCTTTTATTAGAACTCCAGACCTTCCTAAAGATGGAGTCTGCTTTGTGGCAGATAATACCATAGAGATGTCACAGTATATTAATTTTGATTCATGTTTTTGCCCAATTGTATTTTGATATGTGTAACTGCTGGATTTGATTTCCTTTACCCTTGCTACCCGCACCCCCTCTTCCACAGCTCCAGATGCTGTTTGGCACAAATGCTATTAGCATTCAGTTGCATTTCCAGTTGAGAGTTGATGCCCCAACAACCCTTTCCAACAGGGTCCCCAGCAATTTTCTGTGTATTGAAGAAAAAAGGTTTGCAATATATTGATAAGGCAGGGATGGGAGAGCCAGCCAGTTTGTCAGGCAGGAAACTTCACAGATGGAGACAGCTTTGCAACCAGCCTGCCTCGAGTTGGAACTGATGAGGGAGAGGCCAAGCCCCAAGGCCAGTCGCTCGCAGCCTCCACTCTGCTCTGGAACAAACGGCATCATTTTCTATACGTGTCTCTGTACGTGTCTTATGCAAGGTCGGGAGCACAGTGCGGTGGCAACGGGTTTGTGTTGTATATTTCACCATCTTTGTCCCCTTAAATTCTCCCAGCCATTATTTGTCCCCACTTTGCAGATGAAGAACCTGGAGTCAGAGAGAGGGTATGTGACTCCTCCAAGGTCATGGAAAACCATTAGTGGAACCCAGACAGGCTCCCAAGGTTTCTCCTCTCTCCTTCCCCTTCCCCTTCCCCTTCCCCTCCTCCTCCCCCTCCCCCTCCTTCTCCTTCTTCTTCTTCTAATACCTCTCTGTCTTTTCTCTTTTCCTTCCTCCTTTCATTCTTTGTTTTGGCTTTTTAATAAATTATGTGCATATTTTAATTTTAGGAGAATGTCATAAAAAGAAATAAAATCTATTTATTTGTTTGTTTTTGAGAGAGAGAAAGCACATTAGCAAGGGAGAGTGAAAGTGGGAGAGAGAGAGAGAGAGAGAGAGAGAATCCCAAGCAGGCTCCATGCTCAGCGCAGAGCCCAGTGCAGAGCTCAATCCCACCTGAGCCAAAATCAAGAGTTGTGGTGCACAGCCAACTGAGCCATACTGAGTAGGTGCCCCTACTTTTAATCACTTTCTAATTGAAAACTTGAAAAGCAGTATAAAAATATTGTCCACTCTACCAACATCCAAATATAAATAAACCTGGTTCACTTTTTAGTGATTTTTATGCTGTCTTTCCCACTCTTATTTTTTCTATATTTGGTGGTCCTTGTTTTGTAGTTTTGTGTTTACTGTTTTAAACATACTGTGTGTACAAGTTTGCACTTTATTTTTGTAACAGTACTGTGACTTTAATATTTGCCCCTGTTGCTTAATTTTTGTAGACATCATTTTAACAGCCAAGTAATATTCCTCAATAATATTCTGTCTCATGAGTAAACTATGGGTAAGGATAAGTGTTGAACACTGAAGTTTCAAACTTTAAATTCTGGTTCTCATTTCTTTACTACTTCCACTGTGCCAGTCTCTACTATTAGAATTGATGGCATATTTTATCCCAATTGTGCATGAAATTCCTGATGTATCATTCAAGGCAAATGGGTAATTAAATGACACAAGCAGCCTCTTTGAAATTAGAACTAATTTTTAAAATATTTATACCCTCAGGGCACCCAGGTGTCTCAGTCAGTTAAGCAACCAACTTGAGCTCAGGTCATCATCTCATGGTCTGTGAGTTCGAGCCCCACATCAGGCTCTGTGCTGACAGCTCAGAGCTTGGACCCTGCTTCTGATTCTGTGTCTCCAGCTCTCTCTGCCCCTCCCCCACTCACACTCTGTCTCTCTCACTCTCAAAAATGAATAAATGTTTTAAAAAATTTAATATTTATAACCTCTAACCTCAGTCACCTCTTCTGTACAGATATCCTTCATCTCAGGACAGAGGGAGGTCTCTCTAATAAACCAAAGATTAACAAAGCAAACTTGAATTTCCAAAATCCATGCTTTCATGAAAATTGTCTTCTTGAGAAGATGTGTTTTGTCTATACCATGGAATACTACATGGCAATGAGAAAGAATGAAATCTGGCCATGTGTAGCAACATGGATGGACCTTGCGGGTGTTATGCTGAGTGAAATAAGTCAGGCAGAGAAGGACAGATACCATATGTTTGCACGTATAGGAGGGTTAGGAGGAACTTAACAGAGGACCGTGAGGGAGAAGAAGGGGGGAAATAGTGGGGGAGGGGGAGAGAGGCAAACCATGAGAGACTCTTGAATGCTGAGAACAAACTGAGGACTGATGGATGTGGGGGGGGAGGGGGGAGATGGGCATGGAGGAGGGCACTTGTGGGGATGGGCACTGGGTGTTATATGGAAACCAATTTGACAATAAACTATTTGTAAAAAAAAAAATTATCTTCTTGAGTTCTCATTGACTTTATGAAATTTAGCCTTGTAATTTCTAAAGGAATCCATTAAGAGACACAATACTAATGAAAAGTAAAAACAGAAAAATTCTACAAGTCAGGGCCTCCCCACCCCAAACCCAGCAGCACATACTTGACAACACATTTTTAAATAGAAAAGAAAAAGATGCCTTTCTTTTTTTTCAATAATGTCTTTCTATTCTTTTTCCAATAGAATTCAAGGTGGAAAATTCATGGAGAAACCTGTCTAACCTAACAAGGTAATAGTTTTCTTTTTGGATAAATCAGATAGAAATTCATGCTTAGGGATGATGCTTCAGGAGCCTTTGCGTCCCACAGATGGGAAGTAGAGGGGTAGGGAGACAGCGCAGGGTGCAGGCCCCCTGCAGAAGGAGGGGTTGGGGGAAGGGCTGAGGTCTCCAGGAGTCCCACAGGAAGGACCTCCCACCACTGCCCCTTCTGCCACTCAGCCGCTCCTAGGGTGAGGGGCAGTTCCCAAGGTCCGATTCCTGGGCACCCAGAACGTCAGAGATGAAAGGGCAGTAGTTGTCTGAGTGTGTGGGGCAGGTCTCAACCTGAGCCAGGTGGCAGGGGCTTGTGGCCGTGCTCACAGTAAACAGATGGACGAATGCCCACCAGAGAGTTGCCATCTTCCCGGATCAGGCCTGTTTCCGAGGTCTAGATTACCATCCAGTGGGCACTCCTTAAACTGCCCCAGGGCCCCGCGCATGCAAGACAGTCACTGACATACTTCTGGAACAGGTGGGTAAATGCCTCCTCCTATGCGCTCAGCTCTGCACAAACCAAGGTGGGGGGCTACCCCCAACCTCCCACTCCCAGGCCTCTTCCTGGTGTCTGTCTTCCCCAACAATCCCTCCCCAAAGCATGATTTGTTGGTGGGGGGGCACCGGTGAAGTGGGTTGGCACTAGGATACTGTTGTGCCCGAATCGCGAGTCCTCAGAGACGTCCAAGGAGCCGGCACCGATGCAAATACAAAAGGGTCTTTACTACAAGCTCGAGCAGGGGCTCACCCACCTACCGGTGTCGTGGCAGCAAGGTGAAGTGAAGAACAATAGCAAACGGGGTTTTTAAGGAGTAAGTGATGGGGGTGTTACAGTACATGTAGCATCATCACATAAGCACCAATTACAATTGTACAGCACCCCTGGTAACAGCTTTGACCATTCAGTATCTGTGAGGTGTTCATTACTTTTGGTGGGACCCAATCATGACTTTTGAGAATCCTTTGAAAATGACCAATTATGAGGTGAGTTCAAAGGGCCCACGTGGGGTTCAGGCAAGCGGTGAGAAATTGGCTAGTTTGCATCTGCAGTTCCCAGCCTTGACTCAGACCATAGGAATGTTTTTTGATTAGCTGAACTGAGGGCGGTCGGAGGATGGCTTTAGCCTTGAACAATCTCAGGCTTTTCCTGGGACTGGGACTGGGGCTACGTGCAGCCCGAGGTTTCTCTTAATGGAGGACTTAATTTTTGGCTCTTCAATACAAAGAAAGCACAGGGCGGTTCAGTGTTAGTGAGGCGCAGGAAGAAGGGCCCCGCTCTTCGACGTAGGGAGCCCACAGGTGTGGGTGAAGCGGCCCCCACTGCTGCTCCCCCCGCCACACACACAAACACACACCGGCCCTGGGCTCTGCACTGCACCCTCCCGGGGGCACCGCGGGGCCTCCGGCTTCACCTCCACTGCAGCAACACATAAGACAGAGTAGCTCTTCAGAGGCCCCTTCACCTCACTTGCTGACGCCCAGAGCAGTGACCACGGGAAAGGCCGTGACTTAGAACAGGGATTCGGGCGCCAGGCTGCTTGGGTGAGAATTTCAGCTCCTCCTCCCGGCAGCTGTGTGCCCTAGGGCAGCCACTTATCTCCTTGTGCCCAGGACTTTTCATCCATAAAATGGGGACAGTGAGCATTTCAGCCGCAGGAGGCTGCGGTCAGGATGAAATGAAGCATCAGCTCGCGGGGCTCCCTGAGAACAGTGCCTAGTGCACAGCACATGCTCAGTAAGTGCTGTGGACCCTTGTTACTCCTGGTCTGCTCCCCGTGAGCCCCCACGCGGAAACTTCGCCTGCCTGGAACAAGAGTCACGATATGGGATCAGCTTTAATCTAAACACATGCACCCATCCAGCCCTTTATTCATATTGCAGCTGAGTGACTTTCCTGTCACTGAGGAGCGTGGGGATCAGAGGGGCCCTGGGGCCTCACCTGCGTTTGTCACGCACCCTCCCCACTTGGGTCCCAGAGTCCAGGTCTGGGCCTGGGTGCTCAGAGAGCCCCTGGCGTTTTCTGACACAAGGTTGCTGAGAGATTGAAAGGCGCAAACCACTGTAGGCAGGCCGTGTGGCACTCATAAGGCAGGGGGTGGGAAAAGGAAGCAGGTGCCTGATAGACAGGAAGTCTCCCTCTCCCACTTGTACACACATGCCCTGGAGGCCCCCGGACCCAGTGCGCCAGGCCCCTCCCCCACTCTGAAACCCCTGAAGGTGCAGGCCTGCAGCCAAGGCTCCCCAGGACCCAGGACCCATGGCTTGTCCTGCACCCTTCCCTTGCAGACAGGGCGGGGAGCTGGCGCTGGGCCCAGGTAGGCCAGGCCCCCAGCCCTGCTGCCACAGGTACCCCAGAGACCCTGCAGCGTCCCAGCCCAGGGCAGGTGTGGCAGGTGGGATGCTGAGTAAATGTCCATGGCGATGGCAATGACCAGATGGGCCCGCCATTACCTTAAGTATCATCCCCTCATTGTATGGGGCAGCTTTGACTTCTCAGAGTCCTTTCATGGGGATTTGCATTACTTCTTGGGGTCCCAGGGAGCACCTGGTGAGTGAGATCGGAGAGGCATCATCCCACTAGAAGGATAAAGCCTGGGAGTCTCCTGATCTGGCCTTGAGGCCTGGAACAGGGCAAGAGTTGACACTTGCCTACAGAGCTTACCTACGTCCACCAGTACTTGATCCCGGTAGTCACCCGATCTGGGATATGCCATCTGCCGCTTAACCCCACTGCTCCATTTCAATGGTGCACCCTGAGAACACAGCCGCTGTGCCGTAGCCCTAGCCCTAGGCTCTGGGTCCCTTGGAAGTGAAACAAGATCTATCTGTAACTCCCACAGACGCTGAGCCCCCAGGGTAGAGCAAGTGGCCTCTTCCTCTTTCCCTCAACCTCTTCATCTCCCAGCCTCAGACCACAGCCCCTCACCCCCTGCCTGTCCCTCTCCGCAGGGGGGAACACTGACCCAGACAGGGAACAGGCTTGTCTCTAAAGGGCCACCAAACCACTTACTTCCCCAGTAAGAACAGCAGCAGCCAAGAACGCGCTTGCACACTCCCATTTTGTCCCCAGCGGCGGAGACCCATGAGGGAGGTATGCTTATCAGAAGGTGCAGAAGCTGAAGCACAGAGGAGTTAAGTAGGCTACCCAAAGTTACTCCACAATTGTGTTAGAGCCAGGATTTCAGCTCGGGTCATTTGACCCCAAAGACTGTGTTTTGTCTAGCAACCCTGGTCACCGCCCATTTATATGTTGGGCATTTTCCCTTACGCTTGTCTCTGCCATTTGGCCAGTTTACATGAGGTGACCTCAGGGCTGAAACACCCCAAAGACCCCTCTTATCCCTTTAAATTACAGGTCTTTGTCCCCACTTAAAAGCCAGAGATTCCTGAGGAAGAACGCAGCGTGGTGTGTTGAGGTTGTCTCTTTAGATGCTAAGCTACCAAATGGCAGGGCCTCTGCCTCACAGCCAATGCTCTGTCATCAGGCCATGTGAAACCTTTCTCCATATTGCTGGTATCAATAGTGGGCAGACTAGAGGGGACAGGCCTCAGTGCTTGATTTTAAGCTACAGCATCTACTTTGGTATTTTTTTCCACTCTTCCTGAGGCAGCAGTAAGGCAGAAAGAGCCACTGAAATGAGCAGGGTCATGAGCCCGCAAGGAGAGAATGTTCTGGAATGGAAGCCTGGCCCATTGGCCTTTGAAGGCATCCATACAGACTTCTACTCCAAATGAAGCAGGAGTTGACGATGTGTGGCTGGGCTGCCCAGAATGCCACATGGGCCTATTTGCCACCATCTACAAGTAGGTCCCTTCTAACTCATGACATCCACCATGTGGGATGGGAAGGGTCTGCAGGAGATGGAGAGTAGCACCCCACCCCCACCTTCCTAGCAGGCCAAAGAACCCAGTGCCTAACCTGACTCCTGTGCGGAAGTTGACCTGCCTCTGTGCTCCCTCTGACAGGATGCCTTCTCAAGGGACCACCTTGTACGCTGCCCCTCCTTCCATCTCTGAACTTTCCCACGAGTCTCCATACTATGACATGATACCTTCTACATCCTCCATGCTGCAAGGTGCAAAACTTCTGGCCTGGCGGGACCACAGCACGCAGACAGAATGGATCTATGAGACCACGTCGGGTAAGGGGAGCGGCCCGCTGCCGGCCATCGCACAGGGGGCTGGAAGGGGAATGCACTCCATGTGTGTGAAGTAGAATGGCGCTCATATTGCCTCTCATGCTAATGATATACACTGCTTCCTGTGCCATTCAAAGTGGTATTTTAGGTAAGAAGTTAAACTCCTAGACTAGCCCTGCTACCCCCATCCTCCAGCCCAGACCCCCCTCAGAGAAAGAGCATCAGCAAAGGGCTAAAACAAATACCTTTCCCTCTCTTTTCATCAGTCTTCCTGTTCTGTTCTACATGAACACAGACCCTATTTCCCTCAGGGACACAGGCCATTACCTTCCCAGATTACAGACTGGTTCCTTGGGATGATGGGCTGTATCAGGATGATCCCGTGGACAGTGGCAAATGGGATAGTCTCTCGGCATGCCGTCCAACAAGCCAGGACTCAGAACCAGCACAAATCCTCTGTAGCGTGAACTTCTGTAGCCACAACTGGGAGACACTCAAGAGACAGTTTGGCAAGATTGCACTGAGAATCTTAATCCTCTACCCAATTAAGCCCAAAGTCCCCTCACTCTAGGATCCTAGGATGGAACACTGAATAGCATTTCTTGCCATTATTAATAATTTAAATCCCGCCTTCCTGAGATTGATCCATCGCGGGTTCACAGATTCATTTCACATCTGTAGTCATGGCAGCGGTAAATTAGATTCCCCCGTCACCCCCACTTCCCTGCCCGCATCCGTGCCTGCTATATTTTGTAGCTCAAATGTGGGTAAATGAAATTAAGAGGCAGAAACTCTATGAGGGAGAGTGGAGAGGCAGAGGGCAGGGCCACGCAAGCCAGGAGCTCAGTGGCACGGGCAGCCCGGGCAGGATGAGGAGTAGTTTACGGGCTAAATCAGCTCGTGTGGGACTTTGGTCAGCACGTGAGCTCTGGTGGAGCCCTGAGAACTGGAACCATTTCAAAGTCAATAAGCATGACAGCTGGGAAAAATCTGAGCATTTATCTAAATATTCATAAGCAGGATTCTAAAAGTCATTTGCTGGGTAATAGCCTGTTAAGTGCCAATGCCAAGTTTGAAAGGAAGTGTGAGGGGAGAAAGGAGACAGAAGAAGGCTGGGGGGAGGGAAGGGGGAGCATCAAAGCCTGGTCTTACAGCCGTGGACCCACCTCCAGAGAGAGAGCCTCTTGCAGTCATTGTTTTATTTGACCTGTTCATTCATGATCCTTCTCGTCCCAAAGCTTAATTTACAGAGCTAGTCATGTCTGTATCTAATTTAGGTTTGAAGCACTCTGCATATCTGGTCTGTAGGGGCATTGGTTTTGCAGCTGAGTGTCTTTTTAATACTGAGTTCTTTACAGCCAACATATGTTTAGTGTTTATTAAAAGTCTAGTCACCCACAGGAAATGCCTACTGATCAAATAATGTGACGTGGTGGCCTAGACCAAGGGTGTGCTCTGTGTTGGAGCCCCTAAGCCAGAATCAGTGACACAGCCCAGGTTCCTGCAGCTCTGTGGAGGGATGGTGGTTACAGCAGAGACTGAAACACAGGGGACAGCAAGCAGCTCTCTAAAATTTGTGGAGGCTTTTCTTTCCCCTTCTGCTTTGGATGTGCAAGCTGTCCATTGGAGAGCATTGGTAACAGTTGGGTAAAACATCCCTACAATATGTACATGATTATGTCTGGGCAATAGAATGGGGCAAATAGATGACAAAGATATGTCCATCTGTGTGTGAAAGAGTTGTAAGAGAAAGTGACGGCGCACAGGAAAAAACCGGGAAGTACAGAGCTCGAGGAAGGTGGAAGGGCTCAAAACCACCTCAAGAGGAGAGAGAGGAAAGTGACACAGGGAAAATGAAATGTGGGTGATGGGGATGGGGCACCAGCCATGGAGGAAAGCCAGTCCTTCTGAAGCTGGAGCACGGAACACTAAGGATTCCCAAACATGGAAGATGTGAAAAAGTACCTGCTTTAGGCCCAGGGCAGAAACCACCCATCCACTTGTTGGAGAAACACAGAGACTTGAGACAAAAACAATCCAAGATGCCGGCTGTGTGGGGTTGAGGGCAGTAGGAACAGCGAAGATGAGAGCAGGCACTGATGACGCTATTCCTCCGGGTCCGGGACTGTGCCTCCCTGTCCCAGATTTACTGTAAACATGCAGATTTCCAGCCTTCTCAGGATCCCTGTCTGCATTCTCAACAACATCCCCAGAGGCTATGAAGACACAGGAACATTGGAGAACCAGAAAACCTCAAGTGGAGGATAAATTTCACGGGTGCCACGTTCCTATTGTTAAAGTATTTGTGAATTATGAAATTGTTCAACGCCAGTGGGCCAGAAACAGCATTTTACATGGCAAGGCCCTTCTCAACAAGTAAGACTTTGAACGAAATATGGAGGAAGAACATCCAGATAAGTCCCTGAAACCTATTGCTACGGAGAGTGGCAGGTCTGATACGGAAGGGATGCTAAAGGCACAGAGATGCCTCATGACCTATATAAGGGAGTGTTCCGAAGGAGCACCAGAGAGGCTATTTATGGCCTCAGGTGTCTACCTATCCAGGCACAGAGCAAGGTCGTAAAGAACTGCACAAGTTCTAACACAGAGCATTATAGCCATGGCTGTAAAAATCCTCAAGACTTAGTGCCTGGCACATAGTAAGCTTATGTAAGCATACTACAATATTTGTCAAATACTTGCAAAATTGTCATGGAATCCACTGATTCAAGGCCAGATATGGTGATAGGAGGGTATATTCTACTCCCCAAAAGAGTCTTGGTAGGAAGGGGGCTGTGTGTAGAAAGATGTACACAAGGAGATACTAGGGATGTGGGTGAGGATAAACAGCGAGGGGGTGCTGTCAGTGGAGTGGTTTACTTCAAGCCACCTGGCCAGATGGAGAAGAGGGTTGGAAAACTCCCCAAAGTACAAACTTGTGCCATTTCCCGTGGCGGACTCGGATTTTGAAAGATCACACTCAGGTTCAAAAGATGAGAAGCTTACCTGTGATAAAGGTAGGAAAATTGCTCAAACTTTAGAATGGTGCTAGGAGAGCTGAAGCCCAGGGTAAACTTATTCTTACCAAAAAGTCATCGTTGTCGCCATCACCCTCACCACTACCACCACCATCGTCATAAGGCAGGAAGCCACAAAAGACGGGGGTCCTTTGAAAATATGATTGGGGTTGGGCACCTGGTTGGCTCAGTCGGTTGAGCCTCTGATTTTGGCTAAGGTTCATGAGTTCCAGTCCCAAGTCAGGCTCTGTGCTGACCGCTCAGAGCCTGGAGCCTGCTTCAGATTCTGTATCTCCCTCTCTCTCTGCCCCTCCCCCACTCATGCATTCACAGGCACATGCACCTGCTCTTTCTCTCTCTCTCAAAAATAAACATTAAATTTTTTTAAAAAATAAACTATGATTAGGGCAAAACGAAGATCAAGGTAAACAGGGCCAATGTTTAGTGCAATGTTGAGGGCTGAGTCGGAGAAAGTCAGGTTCTTTGATTGGTATTTAATTTTTACTTCACTAAGAAGGGAAATAATCTCCAGATTGAAACAGATGCAACAAAATTGGGCGAGAAATACCAGAAACCAAAGGCTGGTGGAAAGATCAGAAGGGAATGATAACTCTGTGTTCTGACTGGGTTAAAATATACACCAGAATATCTATAGAGTGAGAGTGGCTTAATCACATTTATGGTTTTTGAGAAATTGGGAAATGAGTCTGTACGACCAACCTAGGGCAAATATTGAGAGCAAAATGGTCACAAGAAACCAGCATAGGGTGACTAAGAACAAATCAAGGTCACGTTTTGACAAAGTTAGTAGATCAACGAACTATGGTAACCCAGTGGGCCCAAATGCCCCAAGGGGCTCATTTCAAAGTCTTCCAGCTGTTCCCATGGACAAGATGGAGCAGGGTCAGGTGGATGCTAATGGAAGATGATCAAATGAGAACTCTCGAATAACCGCCCAGAGATACTGTTGAAGTATCGGAGTGAACTGAGTTTCTAGTGGGGAGCCACGGGGCTCTGTACAGCATCTTATTCTAGACCTGGATACGGATGTAGGAGGAATACTTACATTTGCAGATGACCTGAAGCTGTTGGTTGATGGGGATAATGTAATCAGATTCTAAACAATCCTGACAGGCGGGAACATTGAACTGGGACTAGCTAGATGAAATATAATGCGAACTTAGAGTAGATCCTGCTTTTAAGCCCACAAAAATGATAGGATGGAAAAGTACAAGGTGGGGAAGGTCTGTTGGATGTAGACACTTGACTCAGCCACAAGTTCAAGAAGTCACTGGTGTGACTGATGCAAGTGTCAGAAAGGCTAGTGTAACCAAATCCAATCAAAAGACTATATAAACAGAAATCAGTCTTGTGTGAGCCTGCACCGGAAGGCCAGCCCCGGGACAGCTGTTCAGTGTGGGGACTGCCACACTGTATGAGAGTTGGAAGCAGATTTGGAGGAGAGAGTGGCATTAGGCAGACCCAGAGGCTGCGTCATCCATGAAAGCGTCGGAGCCAAGGGGGTGGTAAGCTTGGAAGACATGCGGCTCCAAGAGAGGACAGCTGCCTTCAGACATCCATGTTCTGCCGCACCAGGACAAGGCCTGACTCTGCATGTGCACTGAAGGGCTAGAATAGGACCCCCTTCTGGGAAATATGTTAAAAAAAAAAAAAAAAAGCCCAGATTCCTAACAGTCAGAGCGATGCCACAGTGGGATAGCCGGAGAGGTCCTCGTCTGCAGCGGGCCCGGTCTCAGCTGGAGGACTAATAGGCAGGGACGCTGCCTGAGTGCGGGAGGCTTTCATCCTGGCACCCCGGAACCAGGCTCGAATCCTGACACCCCCAGGGGCAGGTGGAGCAGGTTGCCCCTGCTTGTTGACCATTGGCTTGCTACTCTCTGCTGTGTATACATAGGATTTATATATAGGATGTGTGTGTATGCACATGCATAGGCTTAGGGATAGGAAGGAGGAGAGGTGGGGAGGGCGCAAAAAGGAATAGGGACTAAAAAATCCCAGAAGACATAAAATAGTAATAGCCAAGAACTTACAAAAGCCCTCAGAAAATACAGTGGCCTCCTGTTGCATATGGTAGTGCATCTGTACTAGATAGTCCACGTGTGTCCCAGCTAGCTCCCATCCCACACTCCTCCGAGAGCCACAGGAGAGCAGAGATGCCCACTTCCCGTAGTGACACGCACACCCCATTTCCACATGGCTTTGGAGCGACTCGGAGCTCTAAAATCTCCCCCCTTTGCTGTTCTATCTATTCTGAGGGTCCTTAACTGGCCCAGCGGTGAGCAGAGAAGGCCACAGAGAGTCTACATACGTGTCCCAACCACTGGTTCACTGCAGTCTTGGATAAGTTATCAGAACTAAAGAGGACTAGAGGCATGTCCGGTATATGCCAGCAGGGGGCGTGTCCGGTATATGCCAGCAGTGCCCTCCAACCTGCTCTTCCCATCTCTCCATCAGCCTTGGGCACCGAGGAAGAACTTCAGACCCTAAATGTCTAATATGAACCCCTCAGAAAGTGTGAAGTTCAAATCGCTGACAGTCACCTTCTTCTGTCTTTTAACAGCAACCGCAAAATCAAAATCAAAATTAAAACTCTCACCAACCACACTAACCACTGTAAAGCCGGAATCGGAAGGTATTTAAATTTTATGATTTGAGGATGATTTTAAATGACTCGTAGAAATTAACAAATCCATCCACAAGAAGGTAAGAATAACAGGATGACTATGCCCCTGGCCAAAGAGAGATCTCCTTTGACCATTTTAGACTAAAGCAATCTTACTAAGGCCTGTGGCCAAAGTATTATTTCTAGGGCTTGGTGCAAGCCTCAGGGACCAAGGAAGAAACTGAGCCAAAGGGTAAACATGTTTTTAAATTTGAATTAAAATTGAATTTTGAAGAGGGAGATAAGGGTACTCACCACTGGAATTGGAAGGAAAGATAATAGGTTACCCATACTCAGTTTATTCCATGACATTAACTGTATATCTAGCAAACTTACTGTTCACCTACTGCATACTGGACAGGGTATAAGATGAACAAAACCATCATACCCTCTGACAGATAGTAGCCACGCTCGTGGTGAACATCGCAGAGCATAAAGAGTTGTTGAATCACTATGTTGTACACTTGTTCCTCCAGGAGCTCAATGTACAACTAAAAAGAAAAAAATTACACCTTCTCTAAACTTACATTCTAATGGGCAAGATGAAATATCAACAAAGGGAAGGGAATCAATATGTGTTGAGTATAAACAACAGGCCTCAAACCAAAGATGACAGAAGCCACTTACCCCTAAACCCATGATCTCCACCCAGTCTACCCCAGCTATTTAGGATGTACTTTATTAACTTGATTCCCTCAGGGACCAAAAGGTCCAGACAAGTTCACCATACCACATCCTATTAATAATTGTTGTTATTATTTTTCAGCATATGTTGTCCCTGACATGCCTCAACGGGAAGAAAGTGGTAAGCACCCAACATAATATATCCAAAGATCCCTGCTCCCTGCAGAGTGTCCTGCCTGGGGGTGGTGTCGCGGGAGGGTGCATCCCTTGCTGGCCCAGCTTGTACCAAGTCCTAGAGAGGACCTGGGGATATGCTGGGCACATAGCCTCTGAACTCGGGTGGGCCTTCATGTCCTTTCCTGAAGAAGAGGAATAGAATAAGAAATAGAGAGAGGGTCTCTGGAGCAAGACAGAATGACCGGGAACATAACTCCTTCTCTGTACTCAAGAGCTCTGGTACAGGGAACCCCATATTTAAAGAGGGCCTAACTGGTTGCTGGGATCCTGAGGTCTGGGCAGTGGAGCTTGACAAGAGGGCATGGACCCCTCCAAATAAATATATCCAGTGGCACCTTGGTGGGGAATAAATTGGAACCCCTACAAATGGTGCCTTTAAACACATTAATTCTTTACTAAGGAGGGCTTAGTTGAATCCTCTGAAGGGGAAGGACAGGAGAGAATTCTGACGGTGGCAAAATTCCAACTTACACCTATCACTCCCTCCCCCCACACCAAAACAAAAGCTCGACAATTTACATGGCCCATCCTATTAGGAAACAACTTAGGGACTACAGTCTCTTATCTTTCAACATGGTAGGGGCTGAGGGGAAGATCAAGTCTTGCATACACAGGTGGCTTATCAACCAAACTCTCAGACTCTAGACAATATATCCCACCCACTACCCAATCACCCCCAGAAGGGTACTGATCAATAGAATTGTCTTCATCCTAATCCATTTTCAGGGAGGGTTTAGAACTGTGCTGCTCAAACTTTAATGCACAGAACGATCACTGAGGATCTTGTTAAAATGCAGATTCTGGTTCAGTAGGTCTGAGGTCCTGTATTTCTCACAAGTTCCCGGCAGCAGCTACTGCTACTAATCTATGGTTCACACCTCGAGTAGCAAGGTTTGAGAAAAGCTTATAGACTTGTGCCCACAGCAATCACCAGACAAGCCAATCCCTCCATCCACCTGTCGAGGATAAAAAGGGGCTTACTACAGGAAAGGTCGAGGAGGGGAAGACAGGACAAAGTTTCTTCTGTTGCCTGTTCTCAGTAGAGCCTGGTTGCCCATTTTTCAGTCCTTCACTGCTTCCTCCCTCCCTTTCCTCATCTACAATGTGGGGAGCTGCCCCACAGGACAGATCCACACAGCTCAAACATCTCTCCCGAATTCAGGAACTATGGTTCTGTAGGAGAAACCGTTAGGGGAGAGGCACTGATTGGATGGAGGGAAATTAAGATTTGTTCCTAATCAGATCGAGAGAGGACACACTCTAGGGAATCCTGTGTCCCTGGCATCTACCAATGTTAGCCCTGCTTCTCTGCACCGCCCTGAAGATGAATTTTACTGTTCCCATTACACAGAAGAGGGGACCGAAGTGTCATGGACCCGGGTGACATGCTGTGAGTAGCCCGTAGGGCCACATTCAAGGACCTGGTGCTTCCCCCGCCCCCACCAACCCTCCCTCAGAGCCCCTACAGGGGAAGATGAGGAGCTCTCTAGAACAAAGGTAGGGGCTGAAGGAAATCCCCAGAGGGAAAGTTAATCAGGCAGTAGGCATAAAGCTTGTCCTTGTTCAGCCCCGGTGTGGCTGTTGCTGTGTAGCTGCCGTGCTTGTCTTGACATGTAGACACTGCCCATTGAAGTTAATAAGGTGAATTATGATGTTGAATCGAGCACCGCAGAACGCCGCCATTCCAAGCCACGTTCTTCCCTTGATGAACACCTAGCTTGGTTTCCCTCAAATTAACTATGCATTATTCAGTAGTGCCTATTAAAATGGGGCAGTCACAAATGATGGGGATTTGCTAAGCTATTAGGGCCAGCGGCAGACTCTCACTCACAATCTAGGGGGGGCACATACTCAAAGAACCTTCCACGGGAGACGCCGCCTGCCACTCTGTCTCCCCAGACACATTCTCCCAGGTCCTCTGCGTCCCCTCTCCAGTGACAACAACCATAAGGAGCTTCCTCCTCAGAGCCTGCTGGAATTCCCACGGATTCTCGCTGGGTTTTCCGGAATGGCTTTTCAGAACGTTTCCCAGCTGTTCCCATGGCAGGCAGTCTGGGGACACTCCGTGTTTTGGGAATCAAGCTGAGAGGGCCCCGGTGCCCGGCCCGGCCTCATACCCCAGGGTGCACTCGGGAACTGACAGAACTACTGTGGATTCCCACAGCACAGGGTCTACCACAGACGTGTCAGGTTTGTGTCCGAGACAAAGCAACGCTGGGGTCGGGGGGCTGGAGGCAGAAAGGTGTCGGTAAAGGCGGGTCCAGCTGAGTGGGGCTCTCTATCCCAGCAGAGCTTTTATTACTGAACCAAAACCGGGATGAAGGGCAAAGTGAATGTGTACAGAGATCAAGAAGAACATCCCTTCTCTGTCCCCAAAGGTGTCCTAGACACACAAAATCGGACAGAATAAGAAGTCGGCCCTGCACCAACCTGATGGACCTTCAGGGCTCTCTGGGTGGGCCGGCTTGAAGGGGCCGCTGTCATCCTGAAGCTGACAAAATAGTAATTTCCTCGGGGGTCCAATTACCGTTTGAAAGCCCGTCCCCTGAGCCCCCCCCTCAAGAGCCACACCTTCCTGGGAGCAGGAGACGGGGCCCAAGTTGTAATTATCAATTCCTTGATTCAATTTGCACCCCGTCGACACATGAGGCTCTACGCGCCTCTCCTGGCCCCGGCTCTACCTCTAGCAGGCTGTAGCTGACCTTGAGAGCAAAGTTATTCATTCTCCACTTTTTATGAGCTCACAGGCTTGAGAATACATCTCTTATGCTTTAATTCGCAATTAGGAGCCATACTTAAGTCAAGAAATCAGCAATTTTTTACAAAACCGGAAGGAGACAGGAATATTTCTCGGAACTTCCAAGAGAAAATCACACTCAGAATAGATCTCTCCCAGAATAAGGTCTAAAATTCTTCCTGTAGACTACAAGGTCCTCTGTGAGTTTGCCCTATAACCTACACTACCCTCCCCCCACCCGCTCGCCATTTCCACTCCTGCTACCTTCCATATTCACCCCTCCCCAGGTATACTGTGCCTCTTACAGTTTGAGTTATGTCAACCACACTCCCACATTCTACCACCTCAGTGCCTTTGCACCTGCTAGCCCCCTGCCCGAATGTTCCCTCCCAGCTATCTGCCTGCTTGCTCATTGCCTTACTTCATTCAGGACTCACTCACACGTCACTGTCAGGTGAACCTTGCCAGCGACCAGTAACACACGCTTTCTAAAGCCAGCCACTGAAACTGACCCTTTTATTCCTGTTTTATTAATATCCCCAAGTTGAACTTTAGGAAATTTGATGAGTTTACCTAAAGCCTTATTGATGATACATACATTTTTATTTAAAAGGGCAAGGGTAAATGCCGTAACTGTTTCCTTTTGGTTTTGGTTTTGCTTGCTTGTTGTGGTGGCTGTTTTTCCAAATGTCTTCGCTTCTGCCATTCCCTCCAAAATCAAAAGCCATGGAGTTTGTTTCTAAAGACGGCTTGTGGGACAGTTTGTAAAATGAGGCCATGGACTCCATGGAAACTGAGGACTGTAACAAGGTAAGTCAGATAAAAACTCGAGACCCCCTTCCTCCCAAAGTTGGAGCAGTGTGCCCCCAGGTCAGCTGGGAACTACGTCGTAAGTGCTGGGACTCATTGCTTCACTCCACTGTTAAGACAGCCCACAGGAGCTTTTCTTAAAACAGGCCAAAGTTTAAATGTCACACATTAAATCAAAGCGGGTCAGAATAAAGGCACATGCAGCCCTACACAGCCCTACTTTCAGAGCCCTGCTCATAATATAAACACATTCTGGAACCCTTTTAAAGGTGGCAAAGCCCAAAACAAAACATTTCATTCATCTAGAGGTCAAGGCAAATCAGTCTTCGTCAAAACCTCAATAAAAATGAAGTTAAATTCTAGAAAGTTGGACTAGTTGTATTTTTCCCCCACTTTTGACAGCTTACAACCCTAGACATTATATTTAAAACAAATAGAAGAAGCCTCTGAAGGACTGGTACATGTAGAAAACAGAGGGTCGCCGGAGGGGCTGTGGGAGGGGGATGGGCTAAATAGGTGTGGAGCATTAAGGAATCTACTCTGGAAGTCACTGTTGCACTGTATGCTAACTAACCTGAATGTAAATTAAAAAATAAATTTTAAAAAAAAGGAAGCCTCTGAAGGAGAGGGGATGCCTGGGTGCCCCAGTTGGTTAAGTGCCTGACTTTGGCTCAGGTTATGATCTCATGATTTGTGGTTTCGAGCCCTACGTTGGGCTCTGTGCTGACAGCTCAGAGCCTGGAGCCTGCTCTGCATTCTGCTTTGCCTCACTCTCTGCCCTTCTCCTGCTCACACTCTGTCTCTCTCTCTCTCTCAAAAATAAAATAAACATTAAAAAAATTGAAGGATGGAGAGAAATCAGATTGGCTAGTAACCTGAGGACCCAAGGGATGACATGGTGGGGAGTTTCCTGAGTTCTCTTTTCACTTCGTACATCCCTGGCGATTAAGTGCCGAAACACAGCAGCTCAGAAACCGCTTCAAGCACGCCTGCTGTCTGTTACCAAAGGACCGGGAAGGGCGCAGCCTGGCAGGGGTGGAGACCACAGCCTCGGCCATGCAGGCTAACACCACAGCAGCTAGCAGCAGATACCCTTGCCCACGTCCTCTCAGAGGGACACAGAACCAGCCCCGAGAGTCCACGGACGCCCTTTCCCCAGCTGGACCCGATAACCGGAGAGAAGATGGGAAGTCGCAATCATCTGAATAAGCCTTATATCTACAGCATGCTATATCGTCTTTACTGCATGAATATTTTACCTGCTGGTGCAGCCTGGTGGCTCTAATTTCCTGTGTCTACTTGCTTCTAAGACTTACATGCTGATTCAGGCGGAAACATTATGATGCACCGTTTCCATTATGGCGAAGAAACTTTCTCAGGATTGTAGCTGCTAACTACAACCACAAGAGTGAAATCTTGTGTCCCTGGAATTCAAAATTAAGCAGATATATTCTTCTAAATTTATCATAGAAGAGGTAAAAAAAAAAATTAGGTATTTGGGTTTTTTTTTTCTTAATGTTTTAATTGGGAAATCTTCTGCTCTTAGTTTACCCTGAGCCCTAAATATCTTGCTGTCCACACTTGCTGCTTTATACATTATATTAATAAGAATTGCCTTTCGGGGCACCTGGGTGGCTTAGTCGGTTAAGCGTCCGACTTTCGCTTAGGTCATGATCTCGCGGTTCGTGGGTTCAGGCCCCGCGTCCGGCTCTGTGCTGGCTGCCAGCTCAGAGCCTGGAGCCTGTTTCAGTCTGTGACTCCCTCTCTGACCCTCCCCTGCTCGCGCTGTCTCTCTCTCTCTCTCTCCTAGAAATAAATAAAACATTAAAAAAAAAAAAAAAAAGAATTGCCTTTCAAATGCTGAAATGCCACATTAAAGGGAGGGAAAACAATGACTGGAATGCACATTCACCTGATCTTATTTACTAAGACAGGAAGGGAAACGTAGGCATGTTAGAAAGATTTTTCAGCAAGAGTTGGAATCTAAAGGAATTGTTTTAATTAGAAACTTAAATTATTCAGAGCCCATCGGCACGCCTGCCAGCTGCGCTGGACAGTACTGCGGAGCGCCAGTGAGAGGCGGGGAGCAGACGCCTCCCGGGAGGCTCCGTGTGACAGGTGCGCCCCACCAGCCCCCAGCCGCCCAGCCCCAGACACTGGCCTTCTCACCGGAGGCAGCGGTACGGCCTGGAAGCCATGTCATTGGAGGCAGAGGTGGACAGGCGGGGCCAGAGCGCGACAGAAAGAACAGAGTAAATGCCACACACTACCTGCAGCTGAAAGACTTGCTGGCGTGGACTTCTGAGGCCCCGTTGGAGGGAATACCAGAAACCACCGGGACACAAACGAAAAAGAGGGCGCTAAGACCTTCTGTTTGGACAGGGGCTCTCATACTTTGGCTATGCTGACAGTTGGACTCCTTTACTGCTTCTATGCACTGCCCATGCTAGTTTTCGTTCTGTGGCATGCCCGTGCCCCACAACCCTCGCTGTGCAAATGGTTTTGGTTGCAGTAACCACAGATTCGCCAGGGAGAAGTCTCCGGGCATGGAGAGCTCATCGCCGGCGTATGCGATGCACCTACCACGGTGAGGAGGACAGCTCTACGCTACAGGCAGGGAAGCAAATGGGACAGACCTCTAGGACATCAGTCGCATGTGCTGGCTAACTCGAGTAGGGAGGCACAGCCTGGATGGGACAAGAACTTCAACGAGGCCCACCCAGTGGGTCTGCTGTCTGGGGGACCACAGCGGGCACCGTAGTTTCTGGTGAACAAAAATCCAAAGACGATGGTGAGAGATCACTGGCCCAGGCAAATAGGAAGTCACTCCATCCCTAGGGAAGAACTGTCAACAATGAGGAACTGAGAGGCAGACATATTGGTGCCACGGGCCTTAACCTCAACCTGCTCAGAAGCAGAGGTCAGTGTTAAGGGATAAACTGAGGCATCTAAAACATTTTAACAGTCTATTTGAGCATATATGGATTCAGACTGTGCATCACCAAACCGGAAGTGGTTAGGAGTGCTCCGCTAGCAGGAGCTGAGGAGAGGCTTTTATAAAGACAAGGCAGAAGCAGCACAACCGAAGTGTCGAGTGACCATCACTTAAAGCCTGTTTGGCCGCTTGTGATTGGTTGCCCTTAGATTTCGGTTCATAACGTTGAGGCATTTTATAGGCCCAGATTTTGGTTTGCTTACCAGGCCCCGTGACATTAGAGCCACCTACCTCAGTGTAACAGCCTGCTTGGTTAGTTGACTTAACATCCCCAATGGGAGAGGAGCTGCAGAGGCTGAGAATCAGGCAAGCTGGACCTGAGGCAGCCCAGCCTGCCCCCCAGCCTGGAAAATCTGTCCAACCACAAGCTACATTCTTAAATTTGTCCCGGCTCATGCACAACTTTGGATATATTGGTCTCCCTCTTACCAGAGGAGACTAATACGTTAATGACACACAATACATTATCAGATGTTGAACAGCCATGGTGACAACCTCAACCTGCACATGAGCAGGGCGACATGACACCTTCATGGGTGTTAGAATCCCAGATTTGGGACTGATAAAATTTACAAAATAAAAAGGCAGCTTGCAACATCATTACTCTGGACACAGAATTGGCTGCTACTATAAGCTGCTAGGTGCTACCCTGCTTTCCTGAAAACTCTCATCCTTCATAGTGAAGCAACCGCTCGGAACTTGGCCTGCATCTCGAAAAGCCTGTCATGCTCTTAAATCACGGAAGCATTTTTATGCTCTATAACCATCTCCACATTTGGAAAAAGATAATTTCATGCTCAGAAAAGATTTCTTGTCATGCTTCTGTTAATATATATATATATTTTTTTTTTTGAGCAAATTGGGGAGTGAGGAGTGTGAGAATAATGGAAATATTCTTTAAAACAAATCTTGCTGGCCACCCTACGGTTCCCATGGTTCGTGTCTTCCTGATAGCATATTGAAATTTCACTAGCACCTTTGGGAGTCCGAAAAGTGCTTAATTATCGTAAGCCACTAATACTCCTTTTATAGGTGTTTCATTCTGTGTTCCTCTTGTAGGCTGTCAACAGCTCCTATCAGGTGGTGTTTAGCACCATGCTTAAAGAAATGGCTGCTCGCCAACAACTGGAAGAGGATATTGACGTCCCCGTGACTGGGATTCTGGAGAGTGAAACCAGGAGGAAACTGAGAATTCTGTAAGTGACTGGAGAGATCAAGCTATTGGTCAGTGGGTTCAAGTAGGCCAGAGGTGGTAGCAGGGAGAGTGTAAACTGGGCCACCAGAGCAAAGAGCAAGGCCAGGGCCAGGCCGGTCCCCTGAGCCAAAGAGCAAGCCCAGAAGCAAGAGCAGCTCAGGGGGAAGATGGACAGAATGATCTGGTTGCCAAGGAAATCTACAAGCACGGGAGGTACAGGAGAGGATCAAAGGCTGGCAGTGACAGCGGTCGGAGATACGAGGCAGGACAAGTTTTGGAGCTACCATGAACTTATACAAAAGTCTGGGGACAGAGCCCGGGCCTTTCTTTTAAGAGAGGGGACAACGGGGAATCCAGATCTTGGGCATCTGCTGAGAAATTCCCCAGCTCCGTCACAGGCTAGCTGATGCTTTGCCATGCTCCCTGGAGTGGGAAAGCCATGAGCTGCACTGACCTGCGAGTCATGGCCAGAGTCCCCATTTGGAATGGGGAATGATAAGGCTATTGCAGACTGTTGCTGGCACAAAATCTTTCTAGTTGTCATGGTCCCAGGTCACAAAATGTCCCCAAACTCCATTTGTACCTCCAGAATGGAGGTGGAAACTGGATTTTAATTTATCCAACTATCAGAAACCTTAGTGAGCAAGGTGCATGCTCAGGTCTCCTACAAGTCTATGGCAGACGCTGGCAGTGACACGGAGGAACAAGCTGTGAGGGCACAGGGTGCCCTGTATAACCTCCTTGATGAGTTGACACTTTCACAAAAACCAAGAAGAGAGGCTGACTGCCAGCAACTTCTGCTTTGGGCTCAGTAGAGTCCTGGGGCCACAGACCCCCGAGACTTCTCTAGGAAAGGAGAAGGCAAAATCCACAGGGCAAAACACCAAGATTATCCAAGCTTTCAGATCCCTGCACAGCTACAAAAACAAATGCAAAGTAACTTTCCTGTAAGTTATCGAGCCCCGTACATGATGCTTCTCCACCTATTCCATCCCGTTTAAGCCTATAACCAAGGTTCGTTCTAATCCCATTGCACTCAGCAGATTTCCTGAGCACCTACTATGTGCCAGTCTCCTGGGTGCTGATCTATAGAATAGCGTGTTATCTCAGAGCCTCTGCCATTAAGGAGCCAGCTGGCAAGAATAGGTAGGCAAAGGTGGGCCAAGTGCCAAGGGAGGAACTTTTCCAAAATGGCCTTGGGTGCCCCTGGCTGGATCCCCTCTCCGGAACTGAACCCTCGAGTACATTTGGCATCCTGCTCTGGCCCTGCAGGTCAGGCTTACCCCCATCTCCAGTTTGGTCCTTATCCCCTCACAGATGATGGCAGGCTAGGTAACCGCTTCAATTCCATTCAAAGTGCTTGCAGATGAAACAAATATCATTCAATACAAATGGGCCACAAAGAGCTCATTCTCAAGTTCCACCATTACTTCTAAAGTACAAACAGTAAAGCTGCTCTCTGCCAGGCAAAACAGCACAGCCCTTTCCAGCAAAAGGTATTGGCTTCCTGGGGTTTCTCAGGATTAATGATTGCACTCTCCTTAAGGAATCTGAACTGGGAACTTAAAATCCATCATGTCAAAGGCCTTCTTCTCAGATCTAATTAATCCTGGGAAGCTCACTCCTTTCAGTACATTCCCTTTCAAAGGGGCTCTGATCTGAGAACCTAGAAACACAGCTGTCCCTGGAGACCACCCTTATTTCGAAGCCATTGAAATCCCAAGATGAGTTGCTTTGTCTATTCACATGAGAGAGGGGTAAGGGCTTGATTATTTTGAAGAGCAGTACCTCGGTGTGGCTTTCATGATAAGTCATTTTGAACGAGAGTATTTGAAATTTTCCCACTAAACACTAAGGGCTTTCAAGTGACTCTGTCTAGTTCACAGATGGTGCTGTTTTTCCCAGCTATTTCCAAACATAACCTTCACTGGGATACGTACAAGCCATATAAAAAATCAGGCAGCACAAGCTTAACTCATAGAGCTAGTCTCACACTTGGACCTTCCAGCTAGTTCCCAATATGACCCTTGTTGAATTTATTTAGAAGGATTTGGGTGTCAGCCTACAGTCCAGGAGGGAAACACTGAGTCACCACCATGTACTGTCCCTTTATTCCTGAGTACTGCCTGGAAGAAAAAGAGCCCCTGAAAGCAGAGGCATGGGCCCGGGTTTTCAACAATAGAAACACTTAGCAGGCTCTAGCACTGTCTACACTGGGAAGCATGCCACGTAAACATCAATCCAAGATAATTCACGTTCTCTTTAGGTTGAAGAAAAATTTTGGAAAATACAAGCAAACAATCCTCTGGATTTTGAAGAAACGTGAAAGTAAGGACCACTCTCCCTTTTTTCCATCCTGTGATATGACCTCTTAGCTTCTGCCATGTGCCCTAAAGGGGGCAGAAAGGCTCATTGCCTAACGGGAGTACCTACTAGACTAGCAAGGTCCTAGCTGCCCGGGATAAAATACCAAGCAAGATGGATACAGTCTGGGACCCCTTATCCTTTTGGGGGTTGCGGGGTGTGGGTAAGGACAGAAAAGAAAGCCAGGGATTCGCGTATGGAATGGTTAAGTGCTATGGTAGGAAGAGGAGGCCATGGAGCCCCATACGAAGGAATCTAACCTAGATTTGAGGGGCTACTTAGAGCATTAACGCAAGGTTTACCAGATACTGAAGGCATCTGAGGTCCAGCTGTTAATATTTTCCAGTCATGGTGGTTGCCAGTGTTTTTAAGTCTAATCGTGCAGGGGCGTCTGGGTGGCTCAGTTGGTTAAGCGTCTGACTCTCGATTTTGGTTCAGGTCATGATCTCAGGATCATGAGATTGAGACCCACTTCAGGCTTCACGCTGAGCATGGAGTCTGCTTAAGATTTTCTTTCTCCACCCCCCCCCTGCCCCTCCCCTGCTCTTTCTCTTTCTCTCAAATAAACAAACTCTTCGGGAAAAAAAGGCTAATAATGGAAAACTTGGGCCAAGAGCATAAACCATGAGGCTGCTTCATTCAAAGACTCGAAGCCACCACATGGGATATCTTTCGGATTACTAGATCCAACTAACCCAGAAATGTCAATGGTAACCATGGCAGGCAAAGCTAACCAGTCCTGGTACTTTTTCTCCCTGAGCCAGGGCACAGACTCAGGCTCTATCCCAAGACCATGTTCCAGCCCCCCGCAACACCAATTTCTGCCCCTGATCTAACTCTTAGGGAGTAACTTCTCTGGACTAGGTATTTTCACACACTCTGTTTCAAATGAACCTTCATAACTGCGCAAAGCAGGATATAGAAGCTAAGGTTCAGGAAGGCTAAAGGACTCACCTGAGGTAACCCAGCCATAGTGTGGGCACAGCCACGTTCTGCCCAAGACCTCCAAGGCCAAACCTGGAGCTCACCCCTTCTCATGTTCAATGAACAACAAAAGGCTAGTGTTTCTGGGGAAGAAAAAGTGGGGTCCTTCTAAGCCTCGGTCTTGTGTCCTCACTGGAGTCAGGAGACAAGAAGAAGGAATTACTACCTTTGGTTTTCAGGGTGGGGATGCCCTGCATCCCACCAAGAAGCACACAATGGGGTGCCCCCAAATCAAGGAGGGGGGTCAGAAGCTCAGCAGCTGAGGGGCGCCTGGGTGGCTTAGTCAGTTAAGCGTCCAACTTTCGCTTAGGTCATGATCTCGCGGTTCGTGGGTCCCAGCCCCACGTTGGGATCTGTGCTGACTGCCAGCTCAGAGCCTGGAGCCTGCTTCAGTCTGTGACTCCCTCTCTCTCTGACCTTCCCCTGCTCACGCTGTCTCTCTCTCTCTCTCTCCTAGAAATAAATTTAAAAAATAAAAATAAAAAAAAAAGCTCAGCAGCTGAAAACACAATAAACAGCTATTCCACTTATTATGCTATACTTATCTACTCACATTTCTGTTCCCTCTGGGTTGTAGATGCCTATGTCTTTTCTTACTTGGCACCTTAGTAAGGCACACAGTAGGCACTCAGTAAGTGTTTTTGTTGTTTTTGATGGATGTTGCCATGCATGTTTTAAATCATGTAGGATGCATGATTTTTTTGCCCCTTTTGGGCGATTAAGGACTATCTGGATATTCTACTGCCACACATCCAGGATAGAACTTCCAATTAGAGAATAAATAAGATTTAATATGGCTGGATTCCCATAGTGCTTTGCCACTCCCCCTGCCCACTCCCCGCTCCTCTGGGTAATTGAAGTCTAGAAGGTTTGAGCTTTTTATACAAAAAAGCAACACTTCTAATAGATAAAAGGCATCCTCTCCATGTTCTGGTTGTAGCCAGTCCCAAAGAAATCTGCCAGCCTCTTTTGAGATCCAAACTCACTTCTAGGATGCAGACCATTCCGTATTCTACACACACACCATCCTGTTTGCACACTCTGATTCCCAAGCCCAGACTGGCTTCATGAATGTGGGACCTATGATAAGTCACCCAGGGCTCAATACTTTGAAAGGCGCTGTGCTTGGTTTAATGCCCTGTTCTCACTTTCTTAAAATTCTTAATAATTTTAGAACAAGGACCTCTGCATTTTCATTTTGCATGGGGCCTCTCAAATTTGGTAGCCTTTTCTGTTCAGAACCATCTAGTCTGGGAAAAGAGATGGAAGGACATTGAATCATGAGCCATCAAAATTCAAAGCTTCCTGAGTGAAGGCCACTGATACATGGACCCTCTAGTAGGTGGCAAGCACTGTGCAGACATGATTTCACAGCACAGTAAAACTCTGCATTGCGAATAACTTGTTCTGCGAGTGTTCTGCAAGACGAGCAAACATTTCTAATACATTTTCACTTGATAAAGGAGCGATGTCTTGCAGTATAAGTAGTACGTGGTACCGACTGTCACATGATCACAACTGAACCAATGTTTCTTGAAATTCACTTTCACACACGATTGCTTTAGATTACAAGCATGCTTCTGAAAACGAACTAGACTCACAAACCAAAGTTTTACTGAAACTCAGTAGATCTCTCTAGGCATCATTATTCTAACATTTTAAGGGAACTAAGACTCAGAAAGACAGCCGAAAGCCTCCCCCTAATGAGGGTAGAGCCGGATGTATAGCACAAACCAAAGTGTCCATGATTTTAGCATTCTGATGGGGGAAAAAATGAGCATATAAATGTCCTCTTTGTCATTGCCATTTTAGAAATGTTTTCTATTAATTTCTAAGAGACACTCAGGAACAGTGGCCAGGCTAATTCAGCTGTTTCCCTCTGACAAGTCGTTATCATTTGTAAGCAGGCTCCGGAGAAGGAAGGTGCTGCTCACAAGACTGAGATCTGCTTCCAAACTTCTTACACAGGTTTCCAAATGACCCTGCCCTGCCACCTCTGTCTCCTCATGTTCCTGAGGAAAAGCTTCCTCCCTGAGCTCTAATCAGTGACCTCTTTCATTTCAGATGTGCCACAGCCCCAGATTCTCCTGCTGCCCCCACTGCTTGTCTGATGCCCGCCGAGACTCAGCTGCCCTACTAATTTAGTTCCAAAATTCAACTCGTGTAAAACAAAAAAAAAAGTGATAAAAAGAAACTTGTTGCTGTGAAAACTAAGTTGAATGCTTTAAAAAGACCCAAGAAGAAAATAGCTTTTAAAAAAACTACTTTAGGGGTACCTAGGTGGCTCAAGTTGGTTGAGTGTCTGACTTCGGCTAAGGTCATGATCTCATGGTTCATGAGTTCAAGCCCTACGTGGGGCTCTGTGCTGACAGCTCAGAGCCTGGAGCCTGCTTCGGATTCTGTGTTTCCCTCTCTCTCTGCTTCTCTCTCATTCTCAAAAATAAATAAAACATTAAAAAACAAAATAAAACAACTACGTTAAATTACACATGGACAGAACATACGTTAAATGTTGAGGAATATGAAGAATTTTTTAAGTGTGTGATTCCGCAGACTATTTAGAAACTACCGAAACTGAAAATTACAGATAATAAATTATGAATGTGCTTTGAACAAAAGGGATCACAGAGCCCATCATCAGGCCACCCACAAAGGAAAGATCTTGCCCTGCATTTTACAATGGCATACAGGCAACATGTCCAACTCTTAATTTCAGCTCAGGTCATGACGTCACGTTTCCTGAGATTTGGCTCCACATTGGGCTCTATGCTGACAGTGTGGAGCCTGCTTGGGATTCTCTCTCTCCCTCTCTCTCTCTGCCCCTCCCCCACTCACATGTGCTCACACTCTCTGAGTAAATAAACTTTAAAAAATAATAATAAAATGGCATGATAATACGCATTTATGTTTTAAGTTGAAATAACATGTTTGAAGTATGTTTCCTTTTTTTTTTAATGACTCCCCACTTTCGCCTACTTTTTAAATTACCAGAATTAGCAGCCACCCTTGTTAGTGTGTCACCTTCACTCCCCAAAGTCTGGACTGGGTGGTCTTCACCGTGGTATTGCATCTAGCCCTGGGCTGGCACACTGTAAGCATTTGATAAATGTATTTTGAGTGGATGAATGCAAAAACTGAGACACTCAGTTTCTCTGGAATTTCAGCCCCCACACTTCTCTCCAAGAGCTGCTCTTTCTACTACCGGCAGCTTTTGGTATTTGGGGAGAATATGCCCTCAAACTCTCTGAGAAAGACAGATCTAAACTTTCTTTCTCTTTTCTACCAGATTTACTCACTACCAAAACTGCAGACACATCAACTTTCACATTTCAATTATGGCAATCACAACCAGAAGATAAGGAGCCTGTGACAGAAGCCAAAAAAACTCGTCGTGTGGTTCAACGTAAGAAGAAATTAGAAGTAGATACAGAATGGATACAGAACAAGATTGAGGTAAGTATGGCAGTGCATGGGTATTGTTACTTTGTGCAGGGTTTGGGGGGATGAGACACACACACCCCATCAGGGAGTTGTCAGAACTAATATACGGTGTGAATAGAAATGCAGAGGCATGCCTGAGCCTGGGGGTTATGGGTAGATTAACTGAGACTTTTACTAGGGTTCACTGAGACTCTTCTCCCAGCAGGCCCTGTCTTAGGCAACGGGATAGGATTGGAAGGAGGAAAAGGGAAGTATATATTATAATATATAGTCCATCCCCTAATAAATTTAAAATGTCTGTCAAAAATCAACCATGGAGAATGACTGGTTAAGAGGGTTGAGGAGTAGGGTTACCCTAGGCTTGCTCCTACCTCAAACACAGCTAGACAAATAGCAAATCATTCTGAACTCCCAAGAAATTGACCTGAGAACTCAGAGAACACAGCTGCATGTCTACAGGTGGAAAAAAAGCAGCCACCTTATGGAAGGTAGGAATTGCAGAGAGTTGATTCGGGGGAGAAAAGAGCCATAGATGCTGCAGAGGTGAGAGAGGGAAGAGAAAGAGAGAAAGGGTGAAAAAAAGAGTGAAAACACACACAGGGGACTTCACAGAAAAAACTCTTTCCCAAAACTATTGACTGGGGAAAAGGAGAGGGCTTAAATACTGCAAGTTCTTATAAACAGCAGAGTGCAGAGACTGAGTCTGAAGTTTCAGAGGTCAGCGGGCTTACCAGGGTGGCACCTGGCGGTGCTGCAGTGAGAGTGGGCAGCACAGTCTGAGTATCCCCTGGGCTTCCCGGGAAGAAGTGGTTCCCTTGTTGGGAGTGCATTTGGTAGAGGTGATTTGGCCTTTCCACGGGCAAAAGACCTGGTGGGCACCATCAAGCTGCCCTATTCACCAGCATTGGAGCAAAGATGCCCGCAGAGGGCAGTAACCTTGGTGCCAGCTTTCTGCTGCGATTTACCATAGACTCCAAGCCTCTGCACAGTCATGCAACCATTTTCTGGGACAAGCCAGCACCAGCCACAGTGCAGTGAGACTCTCCCCGAGAGGATCAGTGCTGGGCCACACCATGGGGGTCTCTGAAGGTTAGTTTTGAAATATAGCTGTGCCTGAGATAAAACTCAGGAAGGCTGTGTCACCCGGCAGGTGGACAGCTCAAACACACACAGGGTGCAGAAGTCAGGGACACAGAAGGGGTGATTGTTTGCCCATCTGTGAGGGCTTCCTGAGGAGTGGCAAGCACAAGCTCCTTGATCCAGAGATAAGAGAGTGGGGCAAAGTCATTGTCATTCCTTGCGTACCAGCAGTGACCAACCTCAGTGAGCTAAACAGCATGGTCAAGAGGCGCCCAGGGCCACTATACAAAGCCCCACCCCCTTGCGCTCTTGCGCTCTGCAGATGCATCTCCACTAGGGCAAGGCCACCTGAGAATCAGTGCAACAGGCTCCTCCCCCAGAAGACCAGCACAAACCATTCATATGCACTAAGTCTATTGATCATAGAGTGCTGCAAAGCTTCAGCTCTAGGGGAAATAGAATCTAGCTTCCTTTTTGGTTTTTTTTATGTTTAATTTTTAATTATTTAATTTTTATTATATATATATTTTTTGGATCTAGCTTCTTTTAACAAGCAGACCAAAACACAGCTAGGATCTAGATTTTTTTTTTTTCTGGACAAAATGACAAGATGGAGGAATTCACCCCAAAAGAAAGAACAGAAAGTAGAAACCAGGGATTTAATCAATACAGATATAAGATGTCTGAATTAGAATTTAAAACAACAATTATGAGGGTACTAGCTGGGCTTGAAAAATATTTTAAAAAGCATAGACAACACTAGAGAATCCCTTATTCCAGAGATAAAAGAACTAAAATCTAGTCCGGCAAAAATTAAAAATGCTACACCCAAGGTGCAAACCTGAATGGATGCCATAACAGCGAGGATGGAAAAAGCAGAGAAATTAATCAGTGATATAGAAGATAAAATTATAGAAAATAATGAAGCTGAAAAGAAGAGGGAAAGAAAGATATTGTATCATGAAGGTAGACTTAGGGAACTCAGCAAATTTTGAAAATGTAATAACATTTGTATCATAGGAGTCCCATAAGATGAAGAGCAAGAAAAGGGGGCAGAAGGTTTATTTGAGCAAATTATAGCTGAAAACTCCCTAATCTAGGAAAGAACACAGACATTATTATCCAAGAAGCACAGAGAATGCAAATTAAATTACACAAAAACCAGTCATTACCTAGACATATCACAGTCAAGTTCACAAAATACACAGACAAGGAAAGAATCCTGAAAGCAGCACGAGAAAAAAGTCCTTAGCCTAGAAGGGAAGGCGGATCAGGTTCACAGCAGATCTGTCCACAGAAACTTGGCAGGCCAGAAGGGAATGGCAATGTGCTAAATGGGAAAAATATGCAGCCAAGAATACTTTATCCAGCAAAGATAGAAAGATAGAGTTTCCCAGTCAAACAAAAACTAAAGGAGTCTGCAAGAAATATTAAAGGAGACTCTCTGAGTGAGGGGGAAAAGACCAAAGCAACAAAGACTACAAAGCAACAGAGAACATCACCAGAAATACCAGCTTTATAGATAACACAATGACACTAAATTTATATCTTTCAATAATCACTCTGAATGTAAATGGACTAAATGCTCCAATCAAAAGACGCAGGGTATCAGAATGGATTTTTTAAAAATTTATACACTGCCTACAAGAGACTCATTTTAGACCTAAAGACACCTTTATTATTATTTTTTTTAATATTTTTATTTATTTCTAGGAGAGAGAGAGAGACAGCGTGAGCAGGGGAGGGTCAGAGAGAGAGGGAGACACAGACTCTGAAAAAGGCTCCAGGCTATGAGCTGGCAGTCAGCACAGAGCCCAACGCGGGGCTCGAACCCATGAACCGTGAGATCATGACCTAAGCGAAAGCCGGACGCTTCACCGACTAAGCCACCCAGGCGCCCCCTAAAGACACCTTTAGATTGAAAGTGAGTGGATGCAGAAAGATCTATCATGCTAATGTACATCAAAAGAAAGCCAGAATAAATATCAGATAAACTAGATTTTAAAACAAAGACTGTAACAAGACACAAAGAAGGGCATTATATCATAATTAAGGGGTCTATCCATCAAGAAGATCTAACAATTATAAATACTTATGTCCCCAACTTAGAACATCCAAATATATAAATCAATTAATACCAAACATAAAGAAACTCATTGATAATAACATAATAATAGTAGGGGACCTTAACAATAGTGCTGTGCTGATGCAGGTTTATTGACTATAATGGATGCTGAGTGCAGGGTGTAGGTAGTGGGGGAGGCTGTGCATGTGTGTAGGGACAAGAGATGTATGAGAATCTCTGTGCTTTCTGCTCAATTTTGCTGTGACCTGTTCTAAAAATGAAGCCTATTAAAAAAACAATGGTACATTTATAAAAGTGTATATTATACTATACGGATACTATACATAAGTGAAAACATCTCAAAATATTGGAGTCACTCAGAGTGAGCTATCAGGTCTGAAGCTCAAAAAAAGAGGCGCTGAAGTGGGGATTAGGAAGATGTGATGGACTTTACACCTTCTGAATATATAAAGTGAGAATCTACTATGCCCCAGAGCCTCTTCTAGGTGCTGGAGACATAAGGGTGAACGAAACAAAGCTCTTGTGCCCATAGAACTTATGTTCCACTTGAGGAACAGCCAGTGTGTACAGCCCTGTTCAGTGCTGTGTCAGCTATTGTCAGGAACCATGGGCAAAGCAGCATAAGGGGCTCAGGAGTTCCTGACCTGAGAGGAGAGTTGGTCTGCAAAGTATAAGGCAGCTGGGGAAGTGCCATGTGAGTCTACGCATGCCTGAAATGAGGGGCAGAGCAAAGAGTTGCCAAGGCCCTGAGGCCTTTCCTCAAGGACAGCTGTGGGAAAGTGAGAAGACTGGTGAATGTGCTCAGATGCCCTGTTCAGACAGAGCCTTGTGGGTCAGAGTAAGACTTCAGATTTTATCCCAAGGAAGATATAAAGTCATGAGAGGATCTGGAGCAGGGAAGGAACATCATCTGATTTATGCTCTAGAAGAATCTTTCTGGCTGTGTATGGAGAAGAGATTTAACAAGGCAAGAGTAGAGGCAGAAAGTTCAGCCGAGAGCCAGGGCATTAATTCAGGTGAAAGATGACGGGCATCTCAATTAGAGTAATGGCAGTAGAGGTGTTGGAAAGCAGTACGATTTGGGGTAATTTTTGAAGAAAGAATCAAAAAGGCTTCCTGTTAAATTGGAAGTAGGATGTGAGAGAAAGAGAAGATAAAAGGATATATCTAATTCTGGCCTGAGCAACTGAGTAAATCCTATGTTACTACTTACTAAATTGTAGAACTCAAGCCTAATCGAACCTAACATTTGTGTAACACTATGCAGGTTATTAAACACTTCTATGTGTAATGTAAACTTAGCTTTTCTCAACAATCTCATGGGATATGTATGGTATTAACTATCATTACTGTACAGTTGAAGAAAGTGAGACCCAAAAAAATGTAAATACTGTCACATGGACCTAGAGGCTATATTAGCCAGGACAACGCTCATTACTTGCTGAAACAAACAGCTCCCCAAGCTAACAGGCTTAATAACCAGATACATATTTCTTGCTCATGCCATATATGATTAAAGTCTCATAGCTCTCTTGAGGGGCTCTCCTCAAGTCTGGCTCTTGGGGATCAGGGCTCCTTTGTGGTGGGTCTCTGCCATCTTGAAGTCCTTTGCATCCTGTTGCATGGACAGGAGTGAAGTCAAGGTCTAGGCTTAAATTCTACCAGCCAAACAAGTCACATGACCCCACCTAGATGCAAGAGAACTGGGAAATGTATTTCTGCTGTGTGTCCAAAGGAAAATGAAAACAGTTTACATTAAGGGGATGAGAATCCAAACATCTTAAATAAATAAAACTTTAAAAAAAAAAATTAAAAAAAAAAGTGACGAGGGTTGCTTCACCTTGTGGCAAAAGTAGGAAAGAACTGGAAACCAATACTGTCAACCAAGGTATGACTCTTCCAGCCTCCAGAGAAGGAATGGAAAGTTCAGTCTCCCTTCATCTCTTGGGCCTGCATGAAGAAGGGAGTCAGTGGACCGGCCAGAACTCCTGCAGATGGAGAAATGGAGGGAAAGCCAGGGGACTCTCCAGATTGTACCCAACAATGAATGGTAAGGGTGTTGGAAGCCCTCATAAGGCTTCAGCTGCCTCACCTCCAATATATCAGTGAAACCTTCCTTGGCTTCTTACTCCAGCTGGGCTGGTGAACTCCATGTTCCCCATAATCCCTCCCCTGACCTGCCTCAGAGTTTTGCTCTGGCAGCATCTGTCCCCCAACCAATCTTAAATGTCCTTGCAGCCAAGGGGAAGTTTCTCACTAAGTGATCAAAGCAGAGGTCCCTTCCTAATCCACCCCACACATGGGGCCATCCAAAAGGGCCATGAGGAGTGGAGCATTCGGCTGTTTTTGTTTTTACAAATGAGCAATCAATTCCAGGTAGCTTGCTGAGTCAGGTAGCACTGTTTGTAAGTGTGTGCAGGCGTGCAGGCAGGAGAGCGTGGAGCCAGCCACTCCACAGCAGGCAGGGAGAGCTCAGGGACAGACGGCCACAGGGACAGCTCAAGGATGGATGGCGACAGGGACACCTTGAGGATGGATGGCCACAGCGACAGCTCAGGGACAGACGGCCGAAGGGAGAGCTCAGGGATGGACAGCCACAGGGAGACAGCTCAAGGACAGACGGCCACAGAGAGACGGCTCAGGGACCAGATGGCCATTCTCTCATAGCACAGGGCCCTGCTTGTGAGGCAGTTTCCTTTCTAGTAGAACTGAGCTCCTAGTCTCATACCCTGTCCCCAAGCAAATGGTGATGAGATTTAGGCTTTTAGATAAGCCACTTATTAGATAACTCTCAGTGAGAGAAAATGTGACAATTCCTCCTCTGTGTCAGAGATTGTGCTTTGCCCGTGGGGTCTTCATCACTAGGAAAATATCATTACATGACAATTGAATTTGACAGGCAGAAAGCCTCTCAAGAAAGTCTGGCTTTCAGGGAGCGTTTAAAAATAAGACCTAAAATACAAATATCCTCTCCCATGAGCGATATCTAGAAGCTTCTTACAGACCATCAGGAACAAACCAACCCCAGATGTCTTTACAAAGCACCTTTTTTAGGTTAAAAAAGAAAAGGACCGTGATTTGTAGACTAAATGTGGGCAGCGGCTGGGAGCTTACTGGTTGGAGGCAGGGACACAGCTGGACTCTGGCTCTCCTCTCACTGGATAACTTTGTCTAAGTCATTTAGCCTCATCTTCAAGGGAGATCATGATGGCGCCTACTTGTAGAATGCTCACACTGTGCTGTGCTCAGCACCGTGCTGGGTGTGGGGATGGGGTCAGTTTTCAGATCTTTGTCACTTCACAGAGTGGTTTTCACTCTGATGCCCAGGTTCCCGGACATTCCAAGACCTGCCCTAAAGAGCCCACTGCCCCAGCTCCTCAGACAACTAGATCTTTTTCTTTCATCATCTTAGATTTGGGCATTCTGTCGTAAGCTTTCTTTCTTTCTTTTTTTTTTTTTAAATTTTTGTAATGTTTTTATTTTATTTTTGAGAGACAGAGAGCGAGCGGGGGAGGGGCAGAGAGAGAGGGAGACACAGGATCTGAAGAAGGCTCCAGGCTCTGAGCTGGCTGTCAGCACAGAGCCTGATGCGAGGCTCGAACCCACGAACTGTGGGATCATGACCTGAGCCAAAGTTGGACGCTTAACTGACTGAGCCACCCAGGCGCCCCTGTTGTAAGCTTTCTTAAATAAACGGGTCTTCAACTGTGGAAAATAATAGTTGGGGCACCTGGGTGGCTCTGTCATTTGAGCATCCAACTCTTGATTTAGGCTCAGGTCATGATCTCATGGTTTGTGAGTTCAAGCCCCTCATCGGGCTCTGTGCTGACAGTGCAGGGCCTGCTTGGGATTCTCTCTCTCCCTCTCTCTGCTCATCCCCAGTGTGCTCATGCGTGCACTCTCTCTCTCAAAAATAAATAAATAAACATGTAAAAAATAATAATGCTAGTCAGAGAACCACTAATCTGAGTTCCAGTTAGAGTGAGGTGGGATACTAGATGACCCCAAAAGCCTTCCTGCTGCAAACATCTGGGAAATGTAGATGAATCGTAAAAAGCATCAGAAACACAGAGCAGAGTGTGTAAGGGAGTAAGAAAAATAGTCAACACCAGAAATAGAGATACCGAACACCAGAAGGGTGAGATGAGGAGCCAGTGTGGGAAGCTGGGGGGGGGGGGGGAGGTGGGGGGAAGAAGTGTGCTGGGGAGGGAAGAGCGAGAGGCCAGAGAACAGCACGTCCTGATAATCCAGGAGCTTGCGTTTTAATGCCCAGATGGGAACACAAGACAAGGACATATGTCCTTCTCAAAGAAATAGCTACAATAATAGATGACACACTGGGCCACTAAGCAAGTCTCAGCAAACACTAAACAGCTGATATCACACAGACTATGCTCTCTTACCCCGGGGAAATTTAATTAGTAATAATAAACATCTCCAAAAGCATCTTCTGCATTTGCAGATTTAAAAACACACTTGTAGGGGTACCTGGGTGGCTCAGTCACTTGAGCATCCGAATTCGGCTCAGGTCATGATCTCGCGGTTTGTGGGTTTGAGCCCCGCATCGGGCTCTGTGCTGACAGCTAGCTCAGAACTTGGAGCCTGTTTCGGATTCTATATTTCCCTCTCTCTCTGACCCTCCCCTGCTCATGCTGTCTCTCTCAGAAATAAATAAAACACTAAAAAAATAAAACTAAAAAATGAAAACACATTTGAAAATAACATGTATGTCAGAGAAGAGATTATATTGGAAATTTGAAAATATTTAGAGTGGAATGAAAGGTAAACACCTGTATGCATGGGAACAGCTAAAACAGTATTTCTAAAGAAGTGCTACAGCTTTAAATGCTTATATTAAGAAGGAGGATCATGAAGAAGAAGAAAGACGAAAACCAGCAAGCTCAATATTCAATTCAAGGAATGAGAAAAATAAAATAGAGTAATACAGAAGACCCACAGGAGTATATAAATGATCCTAGTAAGACTAAAAATTGATACAATGGAAAACAAAGAAATAGTAAAAGAAACCAAAAGCCACTCTCTAGACTGACTAGTAAAATAGGCAAATCTTCAGGCAAGGTTTATCCAGAAAAAAGAGAGAGAGAGAGAGAGAGAGAGAAGATAGACAGAATATAAAGAAGGAAGACAATGTCATAACTATAGAGACAATACAAGGTTTTTTTTTTATCACTATATGACAATCATAGGACAATAAATTTGAAAATTTACCTAAAATGAACAATTCTCCAGAAATATATATTCACTAAAACTGACTCAAGAAGAAATAAAAAAACAGAGTAACACCAATGTTATGGGTTGGATTGTATCCCCCTAAAAAGCTATGTTTAAGTCCTAACCCCTGGTGCCTCAGAATGGAATGCCGTTCGGAAAAATTGGTCTTCATGGATGTAGTTAAGACAAGGTCATGCTGAAGTGGACCTAATCCAGTACAACTGGTGTTCTTTCAAGAAGAAGAACCAGACACATGTGGCCGGGTGAAGACACAGACACATAGGGGATGCCATGTGATTCTGGAGGGGACACTACAGCCATGCCCAGGCAAAGAGCAACGGGGCTCACAGGTCATCACCAAAACCCAGGAGAGAGGCATGAAAGAAATTCTTCCTTGGAGGCTCCAGAAAGAACTAGCCCTGCTGACGTCTTGATTTCAGACTTCCGGCCTCCACAACTATAAGAGAATAAATTTCTAGGGTTTTAAAGTATCCAGTTTGTGTCACTTTGTTATGGCAGCCTCTGGAAACAAATACAACCAATTACCATTGGAGTCACCAAATAATAGTTTTATTATTATAAACACACACACACACACACACATACACACACACAGAGCAATCCATTTCACCCTCTTCATCACATAGACAAGTGAACCGAGGCCCTGCGAGGTTTCCTATCCAGAATCGCCAGCACGATGGCAGTAGTGATGGGGGGTAGTGATGGCGGGCGTCCAGAGAGTACACAGATCGCAAGCACTCTAGTGACAATACGAGGCTCTGAATTGGGACAATCAGCCCCTGTGCACTTTTTATAAGCTCGTCTTCTCTCCCCAGGTGCATCAAGGTGATGGAAAGTTAATTCTCTACCCCAGTGGGACTGTCTTCCAAATTATCTTTCCTGATGGATCAGGCCAAATACAGTATCCACTGATGCCCAGAGACGCTCATATTGACACACGTGCCACCCAAAAAGTTTGTGGTTCGGGGCTGGAGCATGGGTTTTCCTCTCTGCCTTTCCTGGGGGCCCCAAGGGGTGCTTGTGCCTTAACTGTCTTCCAGTTATCCATCGGGAAACCTGGCTATGCTCATCCTCAGTACAGAACAGGGAAAGTTCACATACATCATTGTAGAAGACAGTAAAGAAGGGTGCATCCGGGCCCTCACCAACACCTCTGGCCATGCCACCTTCTACGACGAAGACACAGAAATCTGGTAAGTTCGGGTTATGAGAGCCAAACACCCCTCCCCAAGGAGCGGCAATGTGCTTAAGGCTGGATTCCCAGGCTGCACATCTGTCCTCCCTCACTGGGTAAGTCTCTCTCTCTCTCTCATTCGCTTGTGAATTTGTTTCTCCCACTCGCACGTGTTGCAAAGGGGGAGATGGGTATCGTGAGGGCAGCGAGGCAGGTCCCCAACCTCAGGGAAGGCACTCTGTCCTTGGTGCCATTGCTTCCTCCCGCCACGGACTCATGGTGTCCCCTTCCATGGGCTCCACCTCCTCCATACTTCTTGAGAGTCAAAGCTGGTGAGAACTGCCTTAGGAAACCCCTGTGTTCCGGTGCCTCAGAGAGGCGGGTGTGCTGCGTGCTTTGGAGGCCTCTGTACTGTACACAAAACCCAAACTTGTAAATATCTCATTGTAACTGAACTTACTTCTTAAGTTCCCATTTCTGGCGACAGTGGGAAACTTCATCCCTCCAAATCAAGGTAATACAGCCACTTCAAAACCTTTCTCTATCTTTTTAGGGTAAGTACCCAGTTTTTTCAGGATTTCCCGCTTCCTCTCCCTACTAAGTAGTCACGGAGTGGGAAATGCCTACTGTCTTGCATCAACTTTATACTGCTTTTCTGCTTGAGAGGCAGAATCAGACTTTCATTTTTACTTCCAAAATTTTGTTTTCACTCTCCTGCCCTTGGTTTTTAAAAACATTTTCTTAAATATTCTTTTGGTTGTTTTGTGTGTGTGTGTGTGTGTGTGTGTGTGTTTGGGCTTTTTCCTTTATTTTTTGGCGCTTTTTTGAGGTTTGTTTTTTTTTATTTTAAGTGTATTTATTTATTTTGAGACAGAGAGCGAGGGTCAGAGAGAGAGAGGGAGAGTGAGAATCCCCAGCAGGCTCCACACCATCAGTGCAGAGCCTGATGTGGGGCTCGATCTCATTACCTGAGCTGAGATCAAGAGTCAGACGCTAAACCCACTGAGCCACCCAGGCACCCCTCTTCAGGTTTTTTTAAAACACCATTTCCTAGTTGACAACTTGTTCTCAGAGGTATCTGCCTTGCCCTGGGGTCTTTTGCGCAAAAAGCAATGCCTGAAAGGTAGAAGAAGCTACTGGATACCAAGAAGCACCAAGTAGCAGGGGCAAGAAACTTAGCCAATTATCTCAAATCATTACCTGGCTACATTCAGTAGGGCCTATTCTCCCCAGTGACACTTACTTTTAGGGCCAGAAGAGACCATAGGGAAATCCAGGAACTACCTTTAGTTCCTTGATGAAGAAACTTAGGCTCGGAGACTATAAGGGGCTCGTTCAGAGACAAACATAAAATTACGGGCAAAAAGTTTTACGACATTTTGACTTAGCCTAAAATTAAGCACTTTTAAAAAATTCTCCAATAAGGCATGCAAGAGACCCCACATCTTATCCCTGAGTCTCAGCCCATCAAAGCCCAATGGGAAGGATGATGCTCTCACACTGGGGAAGGGCCGACCCCCACCTTCCGGATTCACATTCTGTCAGTCCGGGGTGGAGCCTGGAGATCTGCATTCCTTAAAAGCTTCCCAGGTGGTTGTGCAGGGGGGTGGGATGGGAGCCCAGGCCAGGAGGAAAGAGAAAGGGGAGGAGGCAGAGGAGGGGGCAGGCCTGCCTTCGCCTGGGAGAGGCTCTGTCCCGCACACAAGGGCCAAGCACCATGGTTACCTGATCCCTTCTCGGTCTAGGTTGAGCCTGAGCCAAAACCTGGGCTACTACTTCCCCAAAGACAAACACCAGAAGGCCTGGAACTGGTGGAATCTGAATCTCCATGTCCACGCGCCGCCTGTGCAGTCCATCTCCTTGAAAATCAACCGGCACATCAAGGTACAAGTAAGGAGCCAGGAAGAGATCACCTTCTGCTTCAGCCACCAAAAGAAGCACATCCGCTTAAACCTGGGCACCAGGTACAAGGTAAGGCCTCACCTCCCTCTGCCGGTCCATGCCGGTCCATGCCACCGGCCTCTCCCTGGGCCACATTCTACATCTCTGCAGCCCACAGAGAGACAAGGCCGCCTTCGCTGACCTGATGCTTGACCACAACAGACACAGTCAGTCACTTCCGAGCACTTGGGATTTGGAGCCGAGGAGCCAGACAGCCTCAAAGAGCTCAGACACAAAAGCAAAGATGTCGACACCCATTAGTTCACCTGAGACTCACAACAGCCCCGTCAGTTGGCAGGGACACACACAAGGGGGACCTTATGTCCTCAGTCCTGCCGGGGGTGTCCTCATCTCCCTTCCCCAAACACACTCATCTCGAAACAAATAAGCTCCGGGGAGTTGAAGATGCACCGCCCAAGCCAGGCAAGAAAGCAGCAGATGAATTGATGTCCCCGGGCTGCCACAGCAAGTTACCACCAGTCGGGTGGCTTACAACACAAACTCGCCCTCTCACAGCTCTGGAGGCGGGATGTCTGGAGTGCAGGGAGCAGCACGGCCACGTTCCCTCTGAAGGCTCTAAGGGACAGTCCCTCCTTGCGTGTCCCAGCTTCTGGTGGCCCCTTTTGCTGGCTTGTGACAGCATCGCTCCAACCTTCCCCCTTCACACAGCTTCTTCACTGGGTCCATCTGTGTGTCCAGTCTCCCTCTCCTTTCTCTAGAAAGGACCCCCGACACTGGACTCAGGGCCCACACTCAGTCCAGGATGACCTCATCCTGAGATCCTTCACTTAATTACATCTACTAAAACACTGTTTCCAAATACAGTTACCTTAACAGGTACAGGGGATTAGGACTCAGTCATAGCTTTTGGGGGACACAGTCAAACCCGCTACAAATGGGGAGTGTGTACCCTGCGGTCCTGACCGCAGAAGGTAGGCTCAGAAGAAGGGCAGAAGACGGCAGAAGAAGGGCAAGAAGGTAGGATCCTGAGACCCTTCCCTAGGACCAGAGTGCGGGAGAGGAATAGGGTGTCCTTGCCCCCTCCCCCCCCACCACTGAGACCCACACAAGAGGCTGCTTTTGCTCTGACGCCCCTTCACCATAAGGGTGAAGGGTAAACAGCATAGAAGGCTGTTTACAGACCCACCAGAGAGGCGTTTGACGTCTCTGAAAGAAGGACTGCCTGCCTGGGGAGACAGACAGACAGACATGTTTTCTGGGAGGTGAGCAGACAGAGCAGTAGGTTGACAGACGAAGCAACCGAACAGCAGACTCTGGCAAAATTAAGCAGAACGAAATCACTGGAAAGGAGAGGAGGGAGTGTGGTGGGCTCAGCTTGCCCAGGACTGAGGTGTTTTCCAACTGGGAAAGGTGGACAGCCAGTCACCTGGCCCGTCAAGGCCTGCCATTTTACATGCTGAATAATCATGTCCCAACCTCCTTACCTCCCCCAGGTTTCCCAGACCAGCCGACCTGTCATACATTCGGCCCCCACTGTACCGCGGTGATGAGCTAAGGGAGCAGCTGGGGTGGCGAGGGTGTGAGGACCTGGGCCGCTGGCCTTTGGACAGTTCCGCTGAGGGAGGAGGGCCAGGAGAGGAAGCCGGTGCCCATAAAGGGCAGGTGAAGGCCGGTGTAGGCAGAGTCCAGGAGGCCTGGCTGCCCCAGGGGCTCTGCCAGTGGAGGGTGGGCCTCAAATGAAGCAAATCAGCACACACATGACTCGTCAGCAGGTCCACCGGGGCCGGGCAGCTGGGGGACCCTACAGGCACTACAGGAGGCGCCAGCCCCTCCACTTCCTGTGAGACACCATGCAGGCCTCCTGCACTTCCTGTGCCCATTATTGTCTGCAAAGTGGACACCGCATTGTTGTAAGGCTTAAAGAAGACACTTTATGTGACAACATCTCCTAAGCTGGCGACCTCACAGAACTAGAACATGGTGGTAGGATCCTTTGTCATTTCCCCCTCAGGCTCTGTAGGCTACAAACCAAGGCAGAAGGTGGCCTAGCGGTGGCTTCATAGGGCAGTGCCTCGTCCAGGCACACTCCACGGGAGCCCAAGCTGGAAGTGGGACCCACAGGCAGGCACTGTGGACAGCTTCCCGGCCGCGGCAGGGCCTCAGGCTCCTGGCTCCCAACCCCTCCTCACCTGTAGGAATCCATGGGGAGAAGCCAGACACCCCCAGGAAGGCACAGCCTTTGGAAGGCAGGCCACATGAGGGCCTAGGAGCTGACAACCCTTTGGTTTGGGGTCAGGCTTCAGTTGTGTCCTCAGCCCACATTGTCCGTGAGGCCACAGGCCCAGGCCAGATGAGAGACATGCTGCTGGTGGTAAGGCCGGGAGCACAGACGCGCCCTGGAGTGCAGTTTCCAGGCAAGACTGAGTCTTGGCCAACGGAGGGCCTAATTCTGGGGTGGACACCACGATGCCTGGGCAGCATTTATTCTCACCCAGCCTTCTCTGAATTCCCACAGTTCGTAACCCCGGAGGCGCTGAGTGAAATGAGGCAGAAACCCATCCTGGAGGTAGAATGTGGTTCAACAGCTCGGAAGATCCAGATCCTCCTGGGAAAAATGAGCAGGATCCTGAATTTCCTGACAGTCCCTGATTTGGAAAACTTCATAGAAGATGACAGGTTCCCGACAGGAGACTACAGGAAACTGAAAAAGAAATCTTGCCTCCCAGGCTAGGGCAGTCACCAGCTTGTGCCCGGGCTCCCCCAGCACTGGCTGAGCGTCTCGGGAACGTGGGTTCATTGGGGCACCAAGGAAAACCCCCAAGCCCTGTTTATGTCTTTTGAGAGTTGGTTTGTCCTTTGGGACTCATCACAGCTCCTTGGTTTAGAAAACCGTTTTTCAAGAGGCTAAGGGAATCTACGGCGGGCACAGAAAAGACTCAGCCCAGAACAGATAGCACGAGCAGCATGTGGTTTCTGTAGGCAATACATGTCACCTGTCCTGCTTGCTTCCCCTGGTCACTTCCACGTGGAAGTTCTTTCACAGCCTTTCTGTACTCGAGTTGACCCAGGACACGGACTGTCTCAAAGCCCGCCTCTGCCAGCTGTTGGCATGTGACCTGGGGCAAGTAGCTTTATGCCCCAGTTTCCTCATGTGCAAAATGGGCCTAGATATCCCCAGAGGTTCTCACTAACCCTAACCTCATCACAAATGACCTCATCATCTCATGCCAAGGCAGAGGGGGACCCAGACAGCGACCCAAGGCCAGACCGCAGCAGGTCCCTTGGAGCCAAGAGCTGCTCAGGAGCCTGAAACGACACACCCTGACACTACTTCCAATAGCCGGGCCCCTTTTGCTCACTGGTAACAGTCAGTAACTCAAATAGGTAAAGCGAAATGAGAAGTGAGTCATCTGGACGGAGGGCGAGGTGGGTCTCAGAAAGAACTAGAGCACGGGAGGCCCCCAGAGGCAGGAGGACTTTCATCCCCATCTCTGTGACACGTGTCGTGTCCTGAAGACATGTCTGTGCACCCTGAAGGCCTCTGACGGGCCTGGCTTGATGAGGAGGACACTCTTGGTGCAAACCCGTGTGAAAAGCAAGGGCGGGGCTATGTCTGGATATCTGTACATGTGGAGGGGCTGTAGGTTCTAGAAAAGGGGGCCTCGGGAGCTGGACATCCCCCTACAGGGTGCCTCTTCTACATCCCTGGGGCACCCCAGCTTCCTGGGATGACCTCCAGGGCAGCTTAAACCAAGACCAGAAAGGAAACCCCTTCCGCCCAGCCAGCCTGGCAGTGAGCGGTCCCCTGCTGCCGCAGTCACACCAGAGCCCCACCTTCGCGGCCCTGCTTCCCCACCGATCTCCCCCTGCCTGCCACCGACCTTCACCCAAGTCATCATCAGCCAGAAGCAGGACAGCTGGAAGCGAAGGCTGGCAGTGGGGGTGCACAGTCACTCCCACTATCTGTAACACCTTGTTGGCAGATAGTATCATCAACTAAAACAACAGTCACTCGGTGGCCAGGTCATGAGCCATAAATGACACAGGCACTGTAGCACCACCTGTGCAAGCCCACGTCCGGGTTCTGTGGGTCCCCTTGGTTCTGCGCCCATGCTCAGAGCGCACAGAAGCCCTTTTCCTTGCCGGGCGCTAGAGACCTAAGTTGGTCTCGGCAGCAACCACGTGCCCCCAGCTCGCGGTGGCTGTGTCTCAGAGCCGGCCCCGATGTCCCCCCACACCCCAGGACTGGAGGTGGGCCCCCATGGCGTTGAAGGCATCCATGCCCTGGGATCAGCCGGTCCGCTAGCTGTGGGACCCTGGGCAAGGTCATGAGTCCCCCTGTGACTCAGTGTCCTCATCTGTCACAAGAGGACAGCCACAGAGCTCACCTCACAGTTACACCGTAGGGATTCGAGGGGGTAGTGTCGGGAAAGCACTCCGCCCGCCGCCTCTGTGTGGGCTCGCCATCCCCAGCCAAGCCCTCTCTGGGGTCGTCCTTTCACACACCTGAAAACACTCCCCCACTAATGCGGAGCTTGGAAACAGCTGGCCTCGCAGAGGCATTTTTGTGCGCTCAGCCCCACTGTAAAGCATCTTGTTGCCAGCATTTCAAACACCAGAGATTTCACACGGAGGAAACGATTTCCAGCTCCTCCGCGCCCGAGTTATCCAAGAGTGGACAGAACGGCACAGTCGTCAGGGACTATCTTCCTAAGGGCACGTGAATCACCTCACAGACTGGGAGGGAAATAAGGCAACCAACCAGTTGGCCAGGAGCTCCGCAGATCTAGGTCCCACCCTCCGTATGCGCTAGAGCTGTCCCCGCGAAGGCCACAGGCCAGCGCCTTCCACCACAGGCACTTACATCACAGTCCTGGGGGCTGGAGGTCGAGATCAGGGCTTCCCTCTGACGGCAGGAAGGGAGGATGTGATCCGCCCCGCCCAGCTTCTGGTAGGTCCTCACCTGGTGCTGCGTGTGCCTGTTTCCAATTCCCCTTTTATAACGACACCAGTCACGTTGAATGAGGGGCCTGATCCACCCAGGCCTGGCTTCGTCTCAACTAATCACATCTACAACTACTCTATTTCCTATTTCCATATAAGATCACATTTCCAGTCCTACTGGGGGGCAGGGGGGTAAGACCTCAACACAGGAATGTAGGGGGATGGGGGGAGGGACACAATTCAACCTGAAACACACTCTCTGCCTCACTCACCCCCTGGACCCCTCCCAGGCCCTCACCTTCCAGAGGGGACACATTCTGACTTAACTATCATTTTATCTTCAATGACTTGGGGGCAAAAAAAAAGGTGCCTCTCCGGGAAATGAAAATGACCAGAGCTGGTCTGTTTATGTATATCCACCCGCTCAGTTACACGCAAGGTTTCCCAACGAGTAACGTCATGGGTACACGCCCCAAGGCAAATGGAGCCTCGTGCACTGCCCACGAAATTACAAATTCAGTAACTAATTAGGTCATGCAACAGATCCACGCCGAGCTCAGGGGCCACAGGTTGTCTGCCCCCAGGGGGATTAGAGTGGGGATCAGAGCGGCAAGCAAGAGCAAAACAGCTAAATTGTGGCTCTACGGAGAAGCACAGCAAAGCGGAGTCCCCTGGGTGAGAGGGGCGGGGCCGCGGGAGGAGGGGTGGCGGTGGGGGCTCACGCTGGGAGTCCACAGGAGAGCAGATGGTGTGTGCAGGGACATGGGGAGAGGGGGCATGTAGGGCAGACCTGAAGAGAGCACGTGCAGACACGGTGTGCAGGTATCTTTCTGGCCTCTGTGGAAGGCCAGCCCGCGTGTGAGCAGCCCTGGCGGGCGGCAGCGCCCGGCCTCCCACTACGGAAACTGTTAAGACAGGTTGCATCGGTCAGGGTCCAGTCAGGACACAGGCCACACCCGTAATGTGAATGGAGAAAATGTAGTACAAAGGATTTCCAGTTAACACTCAAGGACTACAAGAGAACTCCGGAAAGCAGGAACAGCAAATGCAAGGCCTCTGCTCCCCGCTCTGCAGAGGAGCCCAGCAGGGAACTAGAACCTGGAAGCGCCCCCACCAGCACCAAGGCCGAGGACTGGCCGCTGGCCGGAGGGGTTTCGCCAGAGTGCTGGGAGCCGCACGCTTCCTACTTGGAGACCAAGGAATTTCACTAGAGAGCGAGCGTCGCCAGCCTCCCACACGCTGCCTCTGCCTTGGCCGCGTGTAGACGGAACACCGCACACCAGAAACAGGAGACCCCTTCCCCTGTGCCCGGGACCCTACGAAGCCTAACTCTGCACCTGCTGGCAAACGAGGAAGGTTCTCAGGGTCCAGCTCTCGAGTCTGAAAGAAGGGCCAAAAAAAGGTGGATTTGGAGCTGAGAGGCAATAAATCAGTAGCTGGCAGAGAGAGAGACTGTCGTCCTGAGCTCGCCCAAGTGAAAGCAGCTGGGAGGACGCCCAGTCCAGGACCCTGCGCCAGCGGTGGGCTGGACCAGCTCCTTCTGCTTTGAAAAAACACTTAGCTCTGTGCTGTTTCCTCTTCTTATCCCTCTGGCTCTCCGGCCTCTGGTCTGTCCACGGAGTCCCCCATTTCCTTCCAAAAAAGCCCTTTCCTGCCTAAGTGAGACCGCGGCGTCTTCTGTTGCGTGCACTCACGGAGCAGGCAGCTCTGGAGGAGGAGCAGTGAGGCCGGATGGACGGACACACAGGGGTCCCGCGAGCCGTCGAAGACACACAAGCTAATGGAGTCACCTCCAGGAGCTAGTGCTCTGCGGAGGTGTGGAGGTGGCAATAAAGTTCCTCTCTTCTGAGAAGCAACCTACCTCTTTGAAAACCACCGTCGACTATTCTTTCTTGTAAGATAATAAATAGCAGAAGGGAATTTAAAGATATGGGGGGGGGGGAATGTTAAACCAGGGGCAAAATACAAACTTCTTATGGCTACTTCAATAACACTGAATTTCAACATGACTTACTTGTGCTGCTGGTATTCAGGAAACTGGTAGTTGTAAAAACAAAGAAAATATTATCTTTCAACTAATGAAACATTAAGATGCTTCAAAGATGTCTTTCCACAAGAATGATCTTACTAAAACATCTACACAGTACAGGCAGAGGAAATCTGGAGAGACTGGCGGAGTGTACCGGTGCCAACATCCTGTTCATGATAATGGGTTCAACCTTCGCAAGCTGTTCCTATTGGGAGAAACTGGGTAAAGGCACACAGTATCTCCCTGTATTATTTCTCACAACTGCATGTGAAACACAAGCTACCTCAATAAAAACCTTAACTGAAAATATTTTTAAAATGAATCCACACACATAGCAGACATGTAAGGACAAAGTAAGAAGCGAAAATCTTTATTTCTTAGAAAATTCACATTTATTAAAAACAGCAATTTCTAGCCAAATAATATAAAGCATTTTAAATTAATTATTTGAAAGTATGTACACTCTTTGTATAAGTAAACACTTGAAACTGTACAGATTTAAACAAATATTCATTTAGCAAACAAGTTGGATCACTATCACCTACTTCGCACTTGGTAAGATGTTCGAGTGTTTCAGAAATAAAAGACTCAAAACACGAGCGTGAGTGCCGTCAATTATTTTCACCCTTAAGAATACAACCTGTTCTGTACATCAAATTAAATCAGTCACAGTAATGGACAAGAATCATGACCTCATTTCTTTGGAAAGGCTATTAAAAAATCAAATGTACATATAATACAGAAAACAGGATATTTTACAGTTTATTTCATTAAACATGTATTTAAAATAGCAAGTGGAAGTAAATATTATCTTCCTGAATCATTCATTTCATGTCAAAGAATGAATATGGACCCTCTTCACCTTCTACCTCCCCAAAATAGACTACTAAGCTCTACCAAGCCACATTCATCACCAATTTTAACAGAGTTGAAAAACAAGTGACCTGTTTAAAATGACAGACCTCGGGATACATAACATATCTACATGCTGTGAATCTGCTTGAGGGGGATGAGAAATGCCCTACAGTCCTGCAGAATGAGGTCTGCTGGCTACATTCCAGAATGTTCTCATCAGTGTTCTATCCCTAGATAGTGTTCTTGAATAACTCAAAATTCCTCCTGAACCAAAAAGCAGCCTAACCAATCAGGAAACAGTTTTCTGTAGAAAAACTCAGAGATGTGCATAATTTATTTGATGATCCCTGATAATGTCAAGGGGTGGCCCATCTTCATCCCCCCAGTCTTCGTTAGTAAAATGTACCTTTCTGGACAGGGCTAGACACCCGCAGGGCTGGTGCACAGCACGGCCAATGGACGAATACACGGGACATGAAAGTGTTCACTTTTCAAAGAGTGACTAAAACCAAAGGCAGTGTCCAGAAAGCTGGTAAGCCTAACCTTCATGCATGAGGGGGCCCTCTGCATCAGGTTTCCGTCCCTCCCTTATGTGCCAGATTGAAGACACCTTAATTGGTACTTCCCACTCACAAACACCGACTATTGTACCATGAAGATTCTCATTAAAGATACCGCACGTCTCTGTTATAAGGAGGCTCCAGCCCCTGCTTTTGAACCTTCTGTACCTATGCAATTCAAGGAGCACAGATACGGGGACCTTCCATGGAGTCCTTGCATCTTGAAACTAGTTCACATCAAACGCACAGGAAGATAACACCCCAAATTCCCAGGAAAGCAGAGTGTGTTCTCAGATGCATCCAATCTACTCCAAACGAAACTTCAAAGTGATAGGAGAAACATTACAGTAAATAGAGTGTAGAAATAAGATTTCTGGAAATAAAAAATAGCCTCTGTGGAATGTTCAGTGGCTCAAAGTATTGCAGTGTTTCGGGCTTTAACAAACCTTACTCTTCGAAGCTTTCTAATTAACTGTATTTCTGTAAAGTTCTTCTTTGCACTACTTATTGTAACCTATGTTCACTGCACAGCTTTTGCTAAGAACCGTTTCTCTGCGTGCCCGCCACAGCTCCCCCTAACAACTCACGGTGCCCGGGACCATTTAAAGGCAGTTCTCACACGCCTAGGTTAAATCTTTGGCTTTGTGACGTCTTTTAAAAGGGAAACACCAATCTTTCAAACACTCTGCTACTATTTCATCCTGTAGCCAGCACTGAGCAGCACACCTGCATGGTTCTCGGGGACATTCCCGCGTACGGTCCCTCGGTGTCCTGTAGGCTGCCGGGCCTCCCAGCCCGCTCCACCCGGACAGACATCGGCACGCACGGCCCGACGGGCCTGGTTATTTAGAAACTGACAGTAGAAGGTTCAGCTGAAAAGCAAAGTGAAAGGCTACGTTAGTTCTGCTGTGGAATATCATACTCAAAATGGTGCTTAGATCCTCAAATCAGAATGCGAGAAAGAGTCCAAGATTTTTAAAAGGCCAAATGAACATGGCTGGACCCACAATGCCGATCGGATTTCTGAAGCAGCCGCTGGACGGTGGGCTTTGTGGCGGCCTGTCATGCTCTGTCACCAAATCAAACTTATTTAGAATCCCATGAAAATGACAAGAAAAAACCGCCTATGCATCCTAACCCTGACAAGGGATAGAAATCTAAATAATCAGTTTCACCTTTTGTGCAGAGTATGTTGTAGGAAGAGTTGTGTATAAGCTGAAATTGGTGAGTGACTATTTTAGATGAGTAAGAACAGGCCCCAGGAGTGAATCTCAGCTCACACACGAAGTCTGCCTGACTCCTGAAGCACCCTGCCCATTGGGTAAAGGAAGGCAGGACCCGGAGCGGCCCCCAAGGAGAGCGGGAGAAACCCACAGTGGGCAGGGCGGGGACTGCAGTCTGCCCTCTGTCAGCGGATGAGAAGACTGCGGTTAACTGAACTCAGCAAGGAACCCTTCCACACAGGACAAACTGTTTTGGTAATCAAACTCCTCGCCCCTTAATCTTCTCTCAATTTGTACTTCCAGTGAGAGGGGTGCAAAATAACCTCTGTGTTGTTCCTGCCAAAAATACAAAACCTCAATCTAATCATGGTGGAACAAGACAACACCAAATTAAGGGATATTAACTGGCCCATCAGGATCACCAGAGCCAAAAAGGGGCACTTGGGTGGCTCAGTCGGTTAAGTACCTGAATGGCTTAGGTCACCACCTCACGGTTTGAGGGTTCGAGCCCTGCTCTGGGTGAGCACAAGCCCTGCTCTGGGTGAGCACAAGCCCTGCTTCAGGTGAGCCCCCCTTCTCTTTCTCTCCACCTCTCTGTCCCTCGGTCACTTGTGCCCTCTCTCTCTCTCAAAAAAGTAATACACACACACACACACACACACACACACACACACAGCCTAAAAGGCTGCAGAGCTGCCCTAGATTAAAAGAAACTAAAGAGAAGTGAAGAAGTGACACCTGAAAGCAACATCTGGGCCGGACCCCAGGCCAGGAGAGACGTATCTAGAAAGGACATTACTGGGACAAGTGAGGAAATCTGAATGTGGACTGTGGATCAGGTAAGTGTATCAATGTTCTATTTCCTATTTTGGTCATTGTGTGGGGGTAGGGTCAAAGAATTCCTTGTTCTTAGGAAATACACAACTATTTCCAGGTAAAGGAGCACAGTGTCTCCCAACTTCCTCTCAAACTGCTTAAAAGAGGGCTGGAGTGGGAGGGGAAGGGAGAAAACTAAAGATACAGCAAATGGAGAAAAAGGCAAGCAACCAGGTAAAGTTTCTTATTACCAGTTTTGCATTTTCCTGTAAGTTTGCAATTATAGCAAAAAAAGGTACCCCCCCCCCTCCAAATCTGTATGATATATATTGGATCTTAAGAAAATGGGTCACAAGCATGCCATTTACAGGGGGAAAGAATTTTTTTTAAAGTAAGCTCTACATCCAACTTGGGGCTCGAACTCACAATTCCAAAATCAAGAGTCACGCCCTCTAGCAACTGAGCCAGTGAGGTGCCCCTCCACGGGCAACAGTAAGCCAGGGGGTTCCCTCCAGCAATGGTCCACAGGATCAGACGATAAGACTCTGGCCCCTCCCCTGTGAGTAACTCAGCCAAGTCACTTAACCTGTCAGGGCCACAGCTTCTTTATCAGTAAAATGGGGCAAATATAGGGAAGTCAAGTGAAGATTAAAGAATATAATACATGTCAAATGCTTAGAATAGTGCTTGGCAGCAGTCAGCAATCAGTAATACCAGCTGCTGCTGCTGTTGTTGTTGTTGTTGTTGTTATCTGGAAAAGGTTAACGTGTGGAAAGAGGATCAAGGCAGAGAATGATGCGTCTCCATCAGTGTTTTCCAAACTGTAGGCCGCAAGCCAGTGGTACAGTGGAAAGCGGTGTAGTGGTTCTTCGAGAGAAGGAAACGAGGCCGAGCAAAGCAGCGGAGCCGCGAGTGATGACCTGCTGTAGAACTTTCAAGTTACAAACATACACAGACACGAAAGCGTGTATCCCGCCTGCAGGAGTCTAGGGGGAGCGCAGGCACCGGCGTGTGTCTGGCAAGTCCCAGTGGGCTACACTCCACATCTACGTTCACGCCGTGGCACACACCTGGAGACAAGCCAGTCAGATGACCATGCTGGATGGTCTCTCGAGGTTTCATAACGACTGAACTCAAATGAGCCTTCCTCCTCAGCCTTTAGCACCTTTTAATGATGACCCTGCTTCCTGTTTCACTCCAAACATGAAGCAATCAGATGAGAGCTTCCATGAGGTCCCACCATGGCCACCACCTCCCACACGTGCACCCAAACACTCAGCTCTTTCCTTTCACGACCGAACACCCCCATCCCTACGCACCTAACAAAGCCTCCACCATCCAAATTCCATCCCCCCTTTGCCACTCAAAGGCATTTTTTCCAGCATCATTTTTTCCCTCTCTCTGGATCCTCTTGAATATACAAACATGCATTCTCCCCTATCTTTAAAAGAAAAAAGATAATCCAGTAACAAATTAAAATATTTATAAGGTAAAGGAAGGAAAAGGCTGGAGGGGACTGAAAGGAAAGCAAGACATCTCCAATTCTACCTTGTTCTAGAATTCTGACTTGAAAGCCATGTAAGTATATATTCTTTTATATAATAAAAGAATAAAATTAAATCAAAGTGCTGGAAAAAACCTAACTATATATCAAGTTAGTAGTATAATCACACAGAATATAATTACTTCAAACGACTTACAAAAAAATATTTTAACTAAAATCCTGGAACCACAGACTCATCTTTTTAAAATATGACCCATCTATCCATACAAAGGAATATACAAAGCCATAAAAAAGAATGAAGTTCTGATACATGCTATGACATGGAAGACTCTTAAAAACATTCTGGTAAAACAAAGAAGCCAGTCATAAAAGGAAATATACTGTATGACTCCATTTACTAAAATGTCCAGAATGGGAAAACTCATAGAGACAAAGAGTAAATTACAGAAGATGGAGGAACAGGGTATCTGCGAATGGGTATGAGGTTTCTTCTGGGAGGGCACGAAAATGTGCTGGAATTAGATAGTGACAACAGTTGCACAACTTAGTGAATCTACTAAAAGCCAATGAATTGTCGACTTTATAAGGGTGCATTTTATGGCAAAGGAGTTCTATCTCAATTTTAAAAAGACCCCATTTCTCCTCCAGCTACACCTTTTCTCTCCCAATGTGTTAACCCCGAAAGATTCACCCACACTCACTGCTGCAGTCCCTCCCCCAACTCTCCACCCACCCTGATTAGGCTCCCTCACCTTACCACTTGCTCCCACAGCCTCTAGTCCTTACACATATAAAACTTGTAAGCTATACCAAACTTAAAACCAGAAATAAAATACCCTCCATAGTACCAGCCTACCCTAATACATTAACACATGCTCAATAAAAACTTGCTGGCTAAACTGAATACATGAATAATAGTAAACATAGACTGAGCTCTATATTCAGTTCTTCAAATTTAGGGAGAGAACATGAAACAATTCTAACATCGAATCCCTAAGATAACTTTTTTTCATTGGAAATGTGGGCCTCCTTTCATGCATACTTCAAATAAAATTATTCAGCAACTTAACCATTATTTGAATCTTTCACAAACAGTTCATTCATGTCAAACACAGCAACTTTCAATCAGAAAGGATTTAAAAGCAAACTTACAAAGCCATCACCAAAAATCTGAGAGAGCAACTCAAAGTTTGAATTCTTGCTCATCAGAATACAATAATGTACAATTCCTACTTTTTTTGAGAGAGAGAGTGAGCGTACACAGGGGAGGGGCAGAAGGAAAGGGAGAGAGAGAATCTTAAGCAGGCTCCATACCCAGCACAGAGCCTGTCGTGGGGCTCAGTCTCACAACCATGAGATCATGACCTGAGCCAAAATCAAGAGTCAGACATTTAACTGACTGAGCCAACCCAGGTACCCCAGTAATGTACAAGTTTTTAAATTGAAATTAAAAACATAGTTACTCAAAGACATTATCTAGCCAAGTAAAATAACCAGGAAGGAATAAAAGTAACAAAGATCTTCTGATGATGGATTACCTGTTCCATTGAAGGACAAGCAATGATCTGGGTATCTTCAGGGCTAAAATCTTCCTTTAGCAGAACGTGGAATTTCTGGAAAACTTGCTGAATATTATTCTTAGGAAGAAGAAGAGGTAATCATATTAAATGAGTCACCAGAAACATGTAGTTGTCTTAAACATGAAGCACTAAGAACGTTAAATATTTTTTTAAGTTTTCATTTAAATTCTAGTTAACATACAGTGTGATATTAGTTTCAAGTGTACTATCCAGTGACTCAACACTTCCATAAACACATAATGCTCACCATGACAAGTGTACTCCTTAATCCCCAATGCCTATTTCACCCGCCCACCTCCTCTCTAGTAACTATCAGTTTGTTCTCTATAGTTATGGGTCTATTCCTTGGTTTGCCCCCTCTAAGAATGCTACATCTTTTTTTTTTTTTTTTTAATGTTTATTTATTTTGAGAGAGAGAGAGCAAGCAAGCAGGGGAGGGGCAGAGAGAAATAGGGAGAGAATCCCAAGCAGCCTCTGCATTGTCAATGCAGACCCCAATGTGGGGCTCAAACTCACGAACGGCAGGATCATGATCTGAGCTGAAATCAAAAGTCATACACTTAACCCACTGAGCCACCCAGGCACCCCTTTAAGACTGCTAAATCTTAATGATATTTGCCAAACAAGTGGAGGGAATGTATCTTTCACTGGATTACCAAAGACATATAATTTCTACTTAATAATTCACATGCTAGCACAACCTAAGACTTACCATATAACACTTCCTGGAAAAATTAAACTCCAGTAATCCCTGTCCCCTCCCCACCCCTCACCCCAGAGAACAGTAAGAGCTCCCAGCAGCAATTTCTTACACAAAAGATAATAAAGTTTCCAGACACATAAAATGTACTTTAAAAAGCAACCAATGCTTTGGTAAAGATGTGAGCTCAACACAGAGCTGGAAGTTATGAGCACTAAATTTACTCTGACATTTAATCCCTGGGCGGCCACTGCAAGCCATTTATTTCCACTGCTCACCAGTAAAATGAAGCAAAGTTCCTGAAATGGTGCTTTTTCAAGTACTGGGCCACATTCAATGTTAGGTCTAACTGACTTCTTTTTTTTTATTATTATTTTTTTTTTTACTAATTTGTACTTTAAGGTCAAAATTATTTGTTGCCATAGGTAACATAAAGAACTTAAGACAAAGGCAGGGAGAGGATATAATCAGGAAAGTACTGACTTAAAGCCGTTCAAGAATCACAGTGATTATTAATCAACTTTACTAGAATAGTATACCAACATTTTAAAATTTCACAGGAAGAAGAAAATGGTAGACATGGAAAGAACACTTGAAGAGACTGGCCAACATTCAAATAAAATATCACAATACTCACCCTAACAGGTTTAAACAAGATGAACTCTGTATCTTTATTGGAGAGGTACAATGACATACTTCTCAAGGTCAGAGGCAGCTTTGCTTTTATGGTCTTGTAGGTACCCGCTACAAGCTCACAGACCTTTGCTGGAAAGAATGGACCTCGTTAGCATTACCAAGAAAAAGAGAAGAAACACTTCCATTTTCATTCAGAGGGGAATAAAGGGAGAGAAAAATGGCCAAAGAAAGATCTCTATTTGCCCCCCAATTTTCTTTCACTCTTCCTATCCATCAAGTTTAATCACAAGCCCTATAAACATTCATTATGTACCTACTAAACACAAAATTCTACTTCTGAAGGCTGAGATGGCAAAAGAATTCCCCCAACACCCTTCAGGACACTTACAGGGGCTATCCTAGCTTGCCTTTGGAACTGAGATAAGCTAAAAAAAAATTATTTGCAGAGAGACACTACTAAGAATTACTTCATTATGAATGAGCTTATTCATAGAACTGACAGCAGTAAGAGACACTCTCTTACTTGAGATGATTTTGTGAGATCATCCCGACAATATCCACACACGTATTTAATGGGAACTAAAAACCCATCCGTTACATTCTTATACTGTATTATCAGAAAGGGCACAGAATTCCAGAAGACTGTAACTGACAAAATTATAAAGCCCACTGCATAGCATCTGAAAAGAAATACAAACTAAAAAGAAGACTAGTAATCTGTATGAGGTAATTTAAGAGGAAACTACCTAGAAAGCTATAAAGAAAAAAACTGCTTAATAGTTTCAAAGATGTTCAATTTTACTCATAATTAAAGAAATATATATTAAAACAATGGATGGGGTGCTTGGGTAGCTGAGTCAGTTAAGCATCTAATTCTTTATTTTGGTTCAAGTCATGGTCCCACGGTTTGTGGGATCAAACCACCCCCCACCCCCACCCCGCGCTAAGCATGTAGGCCTGATTGGGATTCTCCCTCTCTCTCTGTCCCTCCCTGGCATGCACGCACTCTCGCTCTATCTCTCCCTATCTCTCTCTCAAAAATCAACCAACCAACCAACCAACCAACCACAACAACAACAAAAAAAACAACGGAGATATTTTTGGACTGGTAAAGATTACTGAGACTGCAAACATCCACATTTGGTTAAGGGTGTGCAGAAACAGGCCTCCTCCACTGGCCCTGGTTCAGCCTCTCTAGAGGGATATTAGGCAATGCAGCAAACTGAAAATACCCATATACTCTATTGCCTAACACTGCCGCTGCTAGAAATTTACCTTATGGACATACTTACAAATTACCAAAATATGTGTGTACAGGGACATTTAAAAAGATGGGGGATAAAAAAATTAATACATTATCTGTTAACGGAATTATCACACTGTGCTACAGAGATGCATTCCACACATCCACTAAATAGAATGCCCAGAGCTAGATATGCCAGTATAGAAAGGGCTCCAAGATACAGAATAAGTAAAAAAAAAAAAAAAAAGAAAGGAATAGAAGTATAATTTTATGTTTACAACATTTTAAAAGTCCATATATGCCAGTACATATATAATAACTGGGGAAAAGAAGCTATTTATAGTGGTTACCTTTGAGAAGACCACCTTGGAGATGAAAAACAGAATTACTTTTCATTTTATATACTTTTTAATAGCTTAATTTTTATATCATATTAAACTTTTTTTTTAATTGAGGAGGGTTGTAATAGAACAGGGCAAGAAAGTATAAGGCTCTTAAGAAGAAAGAACAAACAATGCAGGATTGCTTATTTTTCATAAAAATAGATGAATGCTCCTATAAGGCACTTAATTCCATGTGCTCTCGTTCTGTCCTCACTAACACACTTCAGGGATCCCTAAGTCAGTTATCAGAGCCCGTGATAACCAAAAGGTGGGTGGGAAGCCTAGTGAATACCCTCTAGTTCCTATTAAGGTATATTTCTCAGAGTAAGTTAGCAAACCAGCATCCTAATTTACAACTCAATCTCCTTTGGGTTTATCATGAAATGATCCCCACACATCCGATCAAGTCTGCCTGAACCAGTCACCTCAGGTACCTAGGGCCCTAGACAGGTCCCTAGATTGTTCTCGATGCTCCCACCCCAAACGCCCAAACATCTCTCCAACATTTCAATGCGGACTTCTTGTCACACAGGAGAGGAAACAGCAACTCCACAGCTCCGCGCGGCTCCACGGGACAGAAGGCACAACGAGGCAAACCAGAGTGCCGCCGCTGTCTGAGCCACGCCCTCCTCCCTCACAAAGTCAGGAAGTGGGTTAAAGACAAAAGAGCAAGCCCCACTGCAACCTGTCCCGCTGTCAGCTTCCTTTCCTCCGCTCCCGCTTTACTAACGCCCAGGCCAGTAATGCCCTGGGACACCACACGCCTAACCGGGGCGCCTCACCAGGCCCCCACTGGGGAAAAGGACAGCCCCGGTTTTGAGTGAAGGAGGATCTTTCCAAAGAGGAAAGAAAAATAATTATTAATTATGCATCAAGCCCTTGGGCTTAGATGTATTAAATATGCCTATGCCTGTCTATTGGTTCTACCTATTTAAAAAAAAAATTATTGCACCCAAGAGTTTCATTTATATAAACATTCAAAATAAAATCAGCTGTTTCTAAATAAGTCCTGTAAGTGACTGAAACCTTGAGCCGAAGTCCCAATTAACCCAAAGGTGGTCAGAATTCCTTCTCGAAGTGTGCTGAGTTATGGCGTGACTAGTCTGCTCCCAACTGTGAGGGGTCAGGACAGGCGGCTACCACCACAGCTGACTATGATTAGAATTTCCAGTGTTACCAGTAAGAGAATCGCATTTTCTGTCTTCTGGCAGAACGTACTTCTGTATCACGTATGATCTCCGTCCTTTGGTAACATAATGAAGATTTCAATCTCACACATGATACAAAGGTTTAAAATAATGACGACAGTAAAACATTCACGGTCTCCCTCACAATAAACTAAAAGCCTAAAATAGTCACAAAGTTTATTTGCAATAAAGCAAATCAAGGCAAACCTATATTACATCATCAAAGTTCATGAGACAAAGTATTGGAATAAAATCCCATCTTCATTCAAACACAAGTGATAACTCTGTACATTTACAAATCCTCCTAGGAGATACTCAGCTTCTCCTTCAGCTTCTTAGTTCTAGTTCAACTTCAAATTAACCGGAGGCATTAATAAGACTAACTGAAAATGTTCAGAATGGCCTCAGTTCTTTTCCCCAAAAGAAATACCTGGCAAACATTAATATTCTTTCAATACTGAAAGCCAATTATATTAAAAACCTAACACCAGATTTAGGTGCTGTAGACAGTCAATTTTTTATGGATACTTATCCTGAATTTGGATCTGTATCACTCTGAGCAAAAAGCTGCCCCACCAACTCGGATACAGCTTATCCAGAATTAAAAACAAAATTCTTTTACCATTTTGTCCTTTTTGGTTTCAAAAGATCTCTATCACGATATGGGCCAGAGAATGGCCAAAAATACTAATCTACCAAAATGATTCCTTTCAGTTTAAAGGCAACTTAAAATGCGACAAAACAAACCAACACTAACTCACAAAGTTGTGATTTTAAATACCTGAGGTCTAATGCTAAAGACAAAAAAAAAAAAAAGAAAAGAAAAGAAAAGAAAAAGTCCCTCTGACACACATACACAAAATTTACATTTAGGAAAGAGGAAGCCTGGAACCTCTCAAGCATTATCTGCCAATCAAACAATGACATGGTCCGCAAACTCCCTGCAGACACCACAATTTTTACTACTCTCCTCGAACACTCTAAACTGTTAACGAACAGAGGCTGTAAGTCGCATTAAGATGTGAAACGAAATAATGACCCAGCACTTCTTCACGTACTACTCGGGCACAGCAGCGGCCCCCTGTCCCCTCGTCTCAGACCACCACCTAGAGTGCTTTCATCAGAGCTCCAGCACGATGAAAAGCAGGTGTACAGAATCAAAGTGTTTCCACCTAAGCCACAATGTGTGTGTATTTTTTTTTTCTTTTTAATTCTTCCTTCCTTGAATGCTTTTTGAAATGCAAGGAGCCTTGTCAGCCCATTAAGTCAAGTCAGCTCCAAACTGCATCCTGCATCAACACAAACCGCAGGAGGAGCGGGAAACCAACTCCGAGCTGCCAGAGACCACAGAAATGCAAATTAATCAACATCCCCCCCAAAAGAAATCCCAAATAGTAAATAAACTGCGAATACCTGGCTGGGCCCAAGGCTGCTGTGAAAGAGTGTACTTGGGGCCTCCCTGACTGGCCATCGTCTTCAATGCTGAAACCTGTGGAGGAGACAAAAAGAAAAACGTGTCCTTTCATGTCACCACTCTTGAAGGACACACAATACCATCTGAACCTGTGAGACAGTAACACTAGTCAAAAGTGTAACCCTGAAATCTGCACCATAACCCATAACTCTCTCAATTAAAAACGTAATTTAGCAAAACTTCTTTTGTGATTTTAAGGCATGTATGGTCTTGCCTTTGTCCTGAACACCAATGTCCTGAACATCTTAGAGAAAGTAAAACTGAGGACCCAGGGAAATATGAACACAAAACAGGTCTTTTTTTTAAGTGGACTATTACATTCACATTAAATTATTATTTGTATACTGTTAGAAAAATATCACCCCAGCAGGACAAAATCTCCTTTACATACCTAGGAATTCCTTTTACTTTATACTTTTACACAGGCAGAGAGAATGTTTTAAAGATGAACAAGACTTCCAAGTAGCATCAAAAGGCACAGCGGACCAACCAGTGCTATGGCTGGTCACTCCTCAGCCATCGGTACAGAGAAGCAAACCAAAAAAGGACATTTGGTCGCCTGGGTAAGTCTGTTCTTAAGATGGCAAATTACGGTGGGGCTAAGGTGTAGTTGGGGACAGTGAAGGACCAAAACTGCATAAAACATGTTTTTAAATGGTCTGTTAGGTGCCAAAAGTCCAGGCTGTGACCTTGGCCTCACTACAGTCTCGGGAGAAAAATGTGAGAGCCAACTCTTTCGAATAAAGAGGGCCACAGAAGTATTTAGGCAGAAGATGGGCACGGACAGGATACAATGTTAACTCCGATCCAAGCTCACAGGCCTGCTCGTGTTGCCAGGTGTATAAAATCACCATTTCCTATGTCACCCAATTCCTCTCTGTATCTTTTTAATTGTGAGATGCAGCTTTTAAAGACAAATCATGTATAGGATTATAGATTAGACAATGCTAAAAGAGAAATATGCTCAGTTTAGTATATAGTATCTGAAATACTCCCAACGTAAACATGTAAACATACTCATGGGTCTACATTTACAAAATTAAGAACACAGTGCTGTGACATGTTTTTCCTCCATTTAACTCGAAAATCTGGACATTCTTCTGTGTCCAACAGTTATGTTTTAATAGTAATGGCTTCCTATTCTTCCAGTGATTGTTCCAGAAGTTAATCAATTTCATAATGACACAGATACTATAGGTTTAGACTGAATTAGTTATTTTTATATTACAAAGCAACACAAACTTGTATACCCAGCTCTATTATCTCAGTAATATATACTTATCTTTAGGTCAAACTGCAAAGAGCATTTTCTTCAAAAGTTTTCCCCAATTAACCCTAATCTCGTTCAAAAACCTTATGAGATGAACACAGACCCAGTGTTTCATGATGACACTGAGACACACTTCGTAATGTTTGCATATTTTCTATCTTGTTTTCCCATTGGGTTATAACTCCTTGAGAACAAAAATTAAATTTATAGGTCAAATATTATCACATGTACTACAATCAGATGAAATTTAAATTTATAGTGTTGCTGAGGAAATTAATAACAGTTCAGAGGGAATATTAAGAATAAACTCACAACACTTCAGAAAACTACTTGAAAGAAAATGAATATTGCCAAATACAAGTCTGAGTATTTTTAGCATAAACTGGTCCCACCAGGGGGAAACACTTTTAGCTTAGTTATAAACTTGAAATGTACTTCCTTTAAAATGCTTTCATTTGGATTTTTGCTAAAGCAAAACCTGCACTTCAAATGTGTCATATTTTACTATAACATTTCTGCAGCATTTACATAGTCTATTGCAGAAATGATCTTTTGGTCCTCATAATGCCCTTAAGTAGGGAAGAGGGATGCAATAGCTAAGCTTGGAGAAACTACCTCGCTACCATTTCACTCAGGAGGTGGCAGAAGGGGATCTAGAGACAGCTCCGCTTTCCTGAGTTGAAATTCTAGGCTCTCTCTATTATATCCATGGCCAGTCCAACCCCTACTTAAGGGTTTGTTTCAAGCAATGTTCAGTACAATGGAATTCTAAAACAATAAAGAAAAAGTATCGACAGTTTTCGAGTTTGAGAGAAGATATCTGATCCAAACTGTTTTCATATGAACTTCCTACCTCCAACACTTAGAGAAGTATTACATTCCCTTAGGGTCACTCAAATAGTTAGAAAAAAAGGTTATTTTTCAAGGAGCAGGAAACAAGGCAATAGAACATGTATGTTCTTTTGAATTTATTTTCCTCAAAAAACTTCATCAATTGTACCAAAAAATCAGGGAGGATGTTTACACCAATCAGATTAAGAGTCTATAGAAATGTTTGTCTTATGTATACTGGGTCACTCTGCAAAACTTTAGTTTCTCAATCTGTGAAATGAAGATGGCTTACTTTCTTTAGGTGCCAGGGATGTAATGAGCATTAATGAAAACACAGCATCTCCATAAGAAGAGCCAAGGAAGGAGCTATACAAACAAAAAGGGCAATTTATATCAGGTGACAGGGGACCAGAATCACACCTGAGTCTGTAGGCTGAAAAACAAGTCTTCAGACAGCCTAAGAATGTTCTCTCCACTCACACAGCTTGTTTTATTATGCAAACCCATATATATTTTAAAAATCAGTCCAAACTTAAAAACTAGCTGAGAACATTTTGTTGGTGAGGCTTACATCGAAATGGTAAAATACAGACACCTACAAGCATGCATCCAAATCAGAGATGAAATACGGTTTCCTTTCTGCACCTACGGATGCTGGTTTTCTTGCAATCATTCATCAAGGTACAATCACTGGCTGCCTTATAAAATGCCAACTATAATAAAAGAGGCACAAGATTCTGTACTTGCAAATTTACCTTTAAAGAAAATCATTCTAAAGTTTTAAAATCGTTTATTTTGTCTCTGCTATTCTCAGCATTCGCCAGATAAAAAGTGAAAGATGCTGGGTCCACAAATTCCAAGAAGCAGTGTCTTAAATGATCACATGTGTGTGTGTGAACTCTAGTGTTCCCGCTGTATGCCCGTGCGGGTGCGCATCTTTGTCTCTGACTCACCCCACTCGACCGGGATGGGGGAAGGGACCTGAATTTGGAATAAGAGAACATAAAAGGGTATCAGTCCTCTGAGCTGTAGTACCTACTAACTATTCTGACTGCAGCCTGAAGAGGAATGAGGGACCAAGGTGGACAAAAGAAAATGAAGCAACAGTGAATGGCCTGAGCAAGGGCAACACAGAGCCTGAGTACAAGGGATGGGATCAGCTTCTCCACGATGTCCAGAGGCAGGGCCTTTCCCTCGCCAATCCCTCAGTGAGGGGGGTACGAAAGAGGTGTCTCCACTATAGATGTGCAGCATGTCCACGGAGGACCATTATATGATTCAGGCGTGGAATACATGTTTTCAACATAAACCTCTCTCTTCTTTTTTTTTTGTAAGATTTTATTTTTAAGTAATCTCTACACCCAACTTGGGGCTCGAACACACACCCCCAAGATCAAGAGTCGTTTGCTCCGACTAAGTCAGCCAGGCACCCCATAAGCCTCTAATTTTTAAAAAATGTTTACAGTGTCAGAGCCTTCCAAAATGCACAATTACAGAGTCATTTCAGATTTACCAAACTTATACTAACATTCGCTTAGTCACATCAGTGAATTTACATTCTCTGGACTTCTATGAAGACTATGCTTTTCCAGAAAAACCCTTTAATCCTAGATTTCACTATAATCCACTTGAGTATGTCAGAAGATTCAATCTACTGCTCTGTTATTGCAGAATACTCACCTACAACATTTCCCACCAGCATTAATGTGGATACTCTCCTAAAAATACACACTACAACCTACACACATAAGGATAATTTCAGCGAAAACTATGACGACTTGCCTGTAAATTACAAAGTATCAGTACTTGTGCCATTTTTTAAAAATCAAAACCCAGCAGGAAACATTTCCACCATTTTCTTTTTAAATTTATGCTGTGGGGGAAAAACACATATACTCCAAATACTTAATATGAATGGACTAAAATCCAGTAAACATGTACCATGATGCCAGTGATAAACAAAAGAGTAGCTTGACTGCTTTAACATTTCTATATTGCTTTTTTGGTATTTATTATTATTTTTAAAAACAAGTATCTTCTGTCTTTCGAACAAAAATCACAGGCTTCAGGCAGATTAGCGTTGATGGCCCCAGAAAAAAGATTACTGATAATTCACTTCGTTGTCTCCTGGTCGTTTCAAAGATACATCTTGTCTCCCCAGTTAGGACGTGGGTAAGTAAATTTGAGAGAAAGGGCTGTCATATTTTAATTATTTAATTCTTAATAATTATAATGTCCTCTAATACATGTCCGGACAGACAGCAGAGGCTTAATAAATGAAAGCTAATTTCAAGACTTTCTAAGCATTTTTATGAAGTCCTTCATAACAGTACTTAAGTATTAAAACAAAACAACAATTAGGTTGAAACAGGAAAGTCAAAGTAGCCCATAATCTGATTTTTTTCATTGCTAGCATTCGCCAGCTGATGGGTTTTGGCTAGGAGTCAACATCTGCACTCTTAAAAACCAAAAACTGTGCAACCGCCTCTAAAAGTCCAAACCAAAAAGCTTCCGTAATAAGAAACACGGTGATTTCCTAGACGGAATCATTAAGATTTGGGCTTACTATTACTGTCTCCTGCCAGAGTTTTCACAAGAGGGTAATTCAAAAGGAAATCTAAGGAAGGATTCAAAATTACTTTAGCAAGTATGCACCAAGGTCTCTACCTTTGTCATGAACTCCTCCAGCTGCTCTACAAACTGCTTGGTCTGCTGCTGAATAAACTGCTCGCAGGCCGATTTCAGATGCCGGTCTACATCTTTTTTAGAGTCAAGGTAATGTTCTCTTATCTCAGGAGTACCCTTAAAAAGAAGACGACAATTTCCTCCCGTTTTTATGTGCCAAGAAATGACCAGACATGTCAAGAATGCCGTTTATCTCCCACCACCAATGAAACAGACTCCTTCTCACCTCCAACAAGAACTCTATCAAGGCATTGTTGCTATTCAGCCTAAAAAATCTTGGGACAGTCATGGGGTTCAGGATTTTAAATGCTGCATCTGCGAAACAAAATGACTCATCCAGTGAACATGTACAGTTTTAAGAGAAAAGCTGAGTTACTGTTTCAGTGTGTTAATATACACTAGTTTTCTGTTACCGAAGCTGGAGAAGTTTCCTTTGTACCACCTCACCTCCATGAATGGGGGAGTGAGAGATTAGTGTCAACCACAGCTACAGTACCCACACACAGTTATTTTCCAGAAGCCAGACTTGTGACATGATTATTACTCTCAATTATCCATTTACAGAAAAAAAAAAGATAAATGGTAATTGATACCTTAAAATTTCACTGCTATACTTTTAGGGTGCTAAATATGTTTTTCAAAAAAAAAAAAAAAATTCATATACTTACCCAGCTTCGTTTGTTAGGATTCTGCCTGGCACAGAAGTTTATTCATTTGAAAAGCAGAGTGAATAAACTCACGTGTCAGCCAGAAGGAAAACACCAAAAGGACGTATTGACCCCTCAACCTCCAGACCAACTAGAATCTGTGGAAAGTACTAACTGAGGTCTCATCAATGTTCAAATGCAATAAGATATAATGTTAGTCATGAGAGGTTAGAGGTTTCAAAGTAGGGACAGCAAGTATCCTAGAGTGATAGTCAGAAAAGATACATCTTCGCTTTGCCACGCTGCAGAAAGCAAAGCACCGAACGCCCCGCCGCTGGTGTTCCCAGCACGCACATGGCACACGGCAGTGCCTGCTGCCCGCACCCAGATCTGACTGAAAAAGATCTCTGTCACACTCGGCACTGAGAGTAAAGCTTTGGTAAATGGCTCCTTGTTTCTGCTGTCTTTTCTACGAGATAACCTAAAAGACTGTGATAAATAGAATCAAATCAGTATATGATAGGATTATATAGGCTTTATGATGTTTTAGGGAAAACATACTTTAAACCAGTATTTGCTAAAAATCTTAGGGCATTTCATTTTCTCACACTTCAGTGGATCTATACCAGAACTAAGGAAGTAGTAACAAATTATGGATTAGGAAATAAGTGAGAGATCAGCCTACTTTATTCCATCACTTAAAAAAAATTAAGGACCAGCAGACCCTCACACTCTTCAAGGTTAGAACACTATTCCTGTGCTTCACACTGAAAGGGCTGAAGGGAATCAACTAGACCGGTTGGGGGATGGAAGCCTCTGATGAGAATAAGTTCTAAAAAAATTATGCATTCTACAAAAACCAAAGCCAGGAAACCTGGCTGCTGCTAAAAAAAAAAAAAAAAAAAAATAGGCACGCCTGAGTGGTTCAGTCAGTTAAATGTCCAACTTCGGCTCAGGTGTCACTGTTCGTGGGTTTGAGCCCCTCTGAGCTGTCAGCACAGAGCCTGGAGCCTGCTTCGGAATCTGTGTCTCCCTCGCTCTCTGCCCCTCCCCCTGCTCACAGTCTGTGTGTATCTCTCTTTCTCACTCAAAAATGAACATTAAAAAATAAATAAATCATAAAATATATAAATAACACACAGGCTTACTATTCAAATCCCAACAAAACCAAAAAGTATTCTCTGTGGTGAAAAGGAGGGACATTAGGAAAAGAAAGAGTAAACTGTTGTAACATGGCTCATGGAAGAGACCACTTTGGTTCTCAGGTGAATTAGATCAAGCCCGCTATTTTACAAGCACAGTCATTAGGGAACTAACAACCAGCCACCCATGCAAATCCTGTGTTTGGAGTGCTCCTAAACCACAGAGTACAGGAAATCATGTGAGTAACTATTTTCTCAATTCCCTCAGTTTTTAAGAGAGAAGTTCATTATATAAACAAGGGCTTAAGGCAGTGGAGCTTAATTCTCTTGGAAATGGTTAAGAAAAGATAAAGTTTAGAAAAATTTGTAAGTAGGGGAAACCAGGGATATTCTTAGTACTGTATATCTTGAACCACTTAAAACCAACATCTTAGAAAATAACTATTTTATGATCTTTCAGAAGTCAGGTCTCTTGCTAATCCAGTCAGAGACAAATCATCAGGAGGGATGAATCATCTTTCCCAAAATGATTCAATGTCTATTAACAATTCAGAACCCCTATCCACTTAATTATTTAACAACTAGCTGATTTAATAATACCAATTAGGCTTATTTAAGCACCTAGCGCTTATAAAGCACTTAAACATACATTTTCATGCTTAATGATATCAATAACCTGGTGAAATTATCATGACAAGTTGATTCTGCTCATTTCACCTGGGACAGAAAAGCTAAAACCCCCATCCGAGATCACATAAGAGCCAGGAAATGATGGGCCAGGAACAGAACCCAACTCTTTCAGACTCTTAGATAAGTACTCCTCCATTTCACCCAGCTGGCTTCCTGAATTTTCATGAACTAACAAACTCTACTCAATGTTTAAAATTGCTCCAATTAGCTGACACTGTAAGTAGTTGTTACACTGATTTTTCATTTCTTAACTGGTTATGGTGATATGTGGCAGAGTCAAAGAGAAGTAACACTATATTACAAACTGAAATGCTCAGATACAGCTCCCTTCATAAAGAAAATACAGCAAGTTAGATGTAATTAGGACGCTGACAGCTCAGCTTAGTACGAACAAGTAACAAGCTTAGCAAGCAGAGCATGCAAAACAATTGCAGATGAACATAAAATAAACCTATGACCCTTGCTGACACATTTGGACAGGTCAAACACACCCAACTGTGCCAGCCAGGACAATAAAGTACCTCTAGTTTTCTTGAGGTCCAGGGAAATTTCCTTAATGGTGAATTCGGTATGAAATGGAGCAATCTGTTCACGAAGGATCAAAAGGTGCTTAATTAAGAAAAGTTGTCCATCAATCTGAGTCTAAATTGTAAGACAGAAAAATGGGTATTACCACAGATTAAATTAAAAACATACAAAACACATGTGTTATTAATCAACATTAATCTACCTAACTTCGTGGCCCTTATCCTATCCATATGTACCCATGCTCCTTTGCTGTGCAATAAACTCTTCCCATGTTACCCATGTTAGAATTCTCTGGAAAAATATTGCTGCTAACACTTAAATGGCCACCCACTCTATTTACTTGGTCAATCCAAGGAAGTAAATCAGACCAAAGGTTGGAAGGTTAACACATTTAGAGAAAGAAATCAAATCTACTTTAACTTGGTTCAGAAACAGAAGAGATGGAGTGACCCAACCTCAGCACAGAGCAGGAAGTAAAGTTCGAAGCATGAGCATGATTCTGACCTCTCACATAGCTTTCTAGCTTCTCGTCAAATAATATGGCTCTCATTATTTGGTCAAAGTGGTTTCAATATCCAGAATATCAGAAATACATTTACACAAAAGTACAAAAGGAGTTTCCTAATGAGAAATGAGCTGGGGCTACCATTGTGGATTACCCTCCCACCGACACAGCCCTGCCTGCCTACACCCTGAGAGAGGCTGCACCGGACACTATGGACAATAGCCAAAGTATGGAAAGAGCCCAAATGTCCTTCAATGGATGAAAGGATCAAGAAGATGTGGTATATATATACAATAGAGTATTACTCAGCAATCAAAAAGAATCAATCTTGCCATCTGCAATTACATGAATGGAACTAGAGGGTATTAGACTAAGCAAAATTAGAGAAAGACAAGTATATGAATTCACTCATATGAGGGCTTTACGATACAAAACAGATGAACATAAGGGAAGGGAAGCAAAAATAATATAAAAACAGGGAGGGGAATAAAATTTAAGAGACTCTTTAAATATGGAGAACAAACAGAGGGCTGCAGGAGGGGCTGTGGGAGGGGGATGGGCTAAATGGGTAAGGGGTATTAGGGAATATACTCCTGAAATCATTGTCACCCTATATGCTAACTAACTTCGATGTAAATTAAAAAATTAAAAAAGAGAGAGAGAGAGTGGCTGCACCAGCATCTGCCCTGTTAGGGCCCGTCCAGAACAGCCTAATGTTTCAAGCTTCATTGCCAAAGCTCAGTCCCAGTCCTGAAACAGTGAAAAATGATAACTTTCATTTCAGGAAAAAGTCTGTGTATTAACAAAAGCAAGGCTGTGTTTGTTCGTTCTTGCTACTTATTCAAGACAGAATCTTACTCTGAAAATATTTCTAACAATGTTATACTATACTAGGAAAAGAAAAAAGTCCTTCAGTACAGAAGAAAAATTTTAAAGGGGTTATTAAGCAAAATAACTCCTCTCTGGTCTCTCCCTCTCTTCCTTCCTTCTAAATCAACTCATAATCAATACAGAAGTATGATTTATTGATGGAAAGTCACTTTGCACTCTGGCACACAGAGCATTAAATAACCAGGAAACACTACATATTCTGAACACTTGCTCTATTTTTCAAAAACCTAACAACTCTAAGGGGCAAAAATAGTACAATGCAAACTGGCTTTACTAAAGCTGTTATCCAGCAAATAGTATCATGTTACTAATTTACTGATATACTAGGTGCTCAATTTAAGTACGGAAGAACAATTTCTTGCTTTAAAAAGCTCAGACACTAAGTGATCATTTTCTTGAAAGGCAAAAGTGCAAACTCAGGAATGAAAATAAATTAGCTAACACCACATAGAGGGCTTCCTCATACATACTTAAACCCCTTATAATATGTAGGAAGCAAAGCTAGATAAAATAGGACAGCCTCACAGAGGAAGGATTAAAGAATCAAAAAGCCCTTCACTCCTCCCTTTAAAAAGAGGACAGTGTGTATAAGACCTAAGACTATAAACTTATTTTTAAATTAGGTCATTTTTGGGGCGCCTGGGTGGCTTAGTTGGTTAAGCGTCCGACTTTCACTTAGGTCATGATCTCACGGTTCGTGGGTTCGAGCCCCGCGTCGGGCTCTGTGCTGACTGCCAGCTCAGAGCCTGGAGCCTGTTCCAGAGTCTGTGACTCCCTCTCTCTCTGACCCTCCCCTACTCATGCTGTCTCTCTCCTAGAAATAAATAAAACATTTAAAAAAAATAAATAAATTAGGTCATTTTTTTCCTGATGATCTAAGAAATACATGCTCATTCTAGAAAATCTGGAAAGTAAGAAAAGTATAGAGAAAAGAAGGGAAAAATCATCCATAGTCCCCCAAAAGCTTTCAATGTTACTGTTTTGCTGCGTTTTTACCACATAAAGTCATACTGTATATCTGATTTGTATCCCTTTTTTTGCCTTAACGTATTTAAGTTCAATGTTATTGCTTCATTAAAAAATTTAATGGCCATGTAATAGTCTACTATATGGAATATGCCACAATTTATTTAACCATTTACCTAATATTAGAATGTCTTTCCTGATTTCACATATTACAAGAAATGTAAGAGCTCAGACTTTGAATCACTTTTTAAAACTTAAATCTGCCTGTCTACAACTAACTTTCCATCTTTTTTCTAGCATACAAACATTCTGACCCTCCATTCCATGAGTGGAAGAATGCCGTGGTCACAAACAGAGGTCCAACTTTCCTAGCAACAAAATCCCAAATTATTTTGTGGGAAGGTGGGGTGTGTGTGTGTGTGTGTGCATGTGTGTGTGTGTGTCACTAATTTATCTAAAACCTGAATACTCAAGCAACAAAACAGTTCCCCTGGAAACACCTCCCACAGCTCCCTCCCCAGGGGCAACAGGTATTGTAACAGAGGGTTAAAAAGAGCAACACTTCTGACCAGGCTGTAAAAAAATCTCAGAGGCCTTGGGAGCAGGCTTCAGCCCAAGATGCCTTCTTGATTAACAACTGGAAGTCACAAAGTCATGGCCACTACTTCCAGTCGTGCAACCCATTGGCCACAACCGCTTGTCTTCCAAATAGACTTGGTTGGTTTCCTCCATTCAACTATTTAAAACCATCACTGAAGGATGATTATAAATGGCTATGTTTCCTTGAAAACAGTTTTGGTCTTCCAGGGAAACAGGAAATCTACTACCTTCCCAGTTTCTAAGGCTATAATAAGAAACCTTTATCCTACAGAATGCATAACGTAAGTACCATTTTTGGTACTTTAGCAAAGTTGGCACTCTTTCATAAAGCGTAGTCTTTACTTAGCACTATAACAAAATACAACTGAGTCTTGAACATGATTTGAACTGCACTGGTCCACTTATAAACTCGTGCATGTTTTTAGAGGACAGTAATGTAAGTGTTATTTTCTCTTCCCCGTGACTTTCTTAATAACATTTTCTTTTCTCTAGCTTACTCTATGTTAAGAATCCAGTACATAACACATGTAACATCCAAAGTGTGCTAATTGACTATGTTATCAGTAAGGCTTCCAGTCAACAAAAGGCTATTTATCAGTAGTTCAGTGTTTTGAGGAATCAAAAGTTCTACATATATTTTCAACTTTGTGGGGGGACCTGTGCCCCGTAACTCCTGTGCTGTTCAAGGGTCAACTGTTCTAGCTTCTCTTAAAGGGCCTCAAAATTAAATCATATTAAAAAAACATATCCTACTGCCAAAATGGCTTTAAATTTCTGTGCCTATAAATAAATGCTGTATTGAACAATACTGTTATAGGTAACAAGATTTCACCTAACACTTCATCAAACCTTGTTTTTGCTGATAGACTCTGATGCTCCAAGTAGTGACTGAATGCAGGCAGACAAGGCTTCCTGGGATAATCCTTGGAACACTGCCCTCTGGTGAAATAAAAGAAAAACATTACCCTGACGTGTTTCACAACACAGGAAAAAGAAAAATTGTATGCTGAGTACAACGAACAACGAATGCTTGCTTACCCTCATCCACTGAATTAAGTTATATTATTGGCAATATTCCTCCTGGAATTTCCTACTCATATTCCTATTTCTAGACCAATACATAGTTTTGTAGTTTGCATCTCTCAAGACACTCATGTGACCTTTCGACAACATCTCCTGAGCACCTATTTCATGCCAGGCTCTGTGCTAATAGCCAGATGGGTAGTGGTGGGTGGACAAGGCATATGTGGTTCTGACCCCATGGAGCTGTGACTTCATTATGTTGAGGCTTTTCTTAAACTCAATAAAATCAACTTTAAAACAAAGCCTCAGTAAACCAAGTTCTAAAAAAATGTATCTCTATGCAGGGGGTAGAGAGAATATACACACCCCCTTTGAACTATATTCTTAAGCAACAGTAGCATCTGGACAATTAATTACATAGCTGTTGTATTTAATCACTTTTCTCTTTATACGCTATTGGAGTTGTTACACAATTTAAAGTAAAACCACTGAATTTTAGGGTTGCCTGGCTGGCTCAGTCAGAGGAGCCTATAATTCTTAATCTTGGGAGGTAAGTTCAAGCCCCATGTTGGGTATAGAAATTACTTAAATAAATAAAACTTAAACAAAAGAACACTGAATCTTATAAACTAGTTCAGCAGCAACTTCTTAGGAAAAAAATGTAGACAAATCTAATCTTTCAAGATTGATAATCACCCATCACTATGCATCTACATTAATCATATTAAACATTCTGGAATGTATACAATAACTCTTACCTAAAATCAATGCAGTGTTTAAGTTGGTGCTTAAAAAAAAAGGACTGCTAATTTCAGCAAATAACTAAAATTAATCCCATGATTAGAAACACATGCAACCTTAACACTACTTATCAAGGATGCTGACTTAAATGGAGTACAAAACTAATGTAGATGCATTTAATAATAAATTTAATACTAAATGTATATTATGCCCATGTGACACTGGACATGTCGCTTAACCTTTCTGCATGTCTTTTTCCTTATCTATAAACTAAACTAAAACAGATGACTTAACTAGTAGTTTTAAAAAGTATGTGGTCATAGAGCCCTATAAAAAGGAATAAAAGCCTTCTCAGAACTACACAAATATACACAAATATACACACAAATATAAACATACATACACAATTTTGCCCACACTCCTCAAAGGCCACTAGTGAATTCTAAGGGTCTCTAGAATGCACAGGTTAAGAATTCCTAACTTAGACTGAGCTTAACCTTAACTCTATACTGAAAAATCATATGATTTGAATTTAATACCAACAAAATAGTACATCAATATCTTAAAATTAAAATTAAAAAATTTCACATGAAAGAGCAAGCAATTTACAGTGAAGATACAGAATTTACACACATACATCTATGCATCTGTACAATTTGGAGAGACACACAAGAGTTCTTCGAACTGTAGGATACCACATTCCATGAAGATCTGCTGGAGAAATTGTGGTCTGTGGTCTAGGATTGAGGGATTCTGTTGAACCTAAAAACCCAAATGGAAAAGAAGACACATTTCACACACATAGAGAGGTCTGTCTTATTTGCATGGCAACTATAACCTGTTTGTTCTTGCTAGTTATCAATACCTAGAGGCATCCATTTTTTCTAGTTTTTTTCACCTTTAATCAAGAATGCCAAGGGGGAGCACCTGGCATGGAGCATGGAACTCTTGAATTCATAAGTTCGAGCTCCATGTTGGGGGTACACTTTACTTAATTTAAAAAAAAGAAAAAGAAAAACAAAATCATAAAAAAAAAAAAAATGCAACAAGATTACCCCAATGCCATTGATTACAATGTGTGATATACACACATTCTAGCCTCATATATATGCTTAGCTCAAATAGCTATCCCCAAACTGTGATCAATAATCTTTATGGAATAAATGAACAATATATACACATTATACAAAAAGGAGGTAGATCTGTATGTAGTCACGTGGAAGCAAGTGGGAGCCTATGGAGGTGGAGGAATGACAAGAAAACAAAGCAGTGTTAAACAGAAAAATTTCAAAGCTGGTTTGCCTGACAACCTGCCTTCCATGATCTGAGCTGTATTACATAGGCCTCCTCAGTCTATACACTTTCCAGGTGAAGAGAATTGTCCCCCTTCTCTCCACGACAGGTCAGACACTGCTGAGGGTGAGGAGGAGACGGAGCAGGGCTTGGTTGGCTTTGTAAGGAAAGCACAACCGTTTTGGCTCAAGAGATCAGAGTTGAAATGAGCCACAAAAGCAAAGCTAAGATAACACTTTGGAACAAGAGGGGAGAATGAAATATGGGGAGGGCATTATGTTTTAGTGCAGTCATGGTTTATGGTTATGTAAGAGATGTCCTTACTTTCTGGAGAGATGATGAAATACTCAAGAGTAAACTGGCAATGATGTCAATAATTTACATTAAAATGATTAGCAAAAGATTGGGGCACACAGCTGGCTCAGTCAGAGGAGCATAAGGCTTTTGATCTTGGGGTCATGAGTTTGAGCCCAACATTCAGTGTAGAGGTTATGTAAATAGGTAAACTTAAAAAAATATATATATATATATATGTATATATATATATAATAAAACGATTGGCAATAGAATATATGTGTATGTAATGTGATAAAATGTGAAGTCTTAAACCAGGTGGTGGGTACTGGTAGGCACTGTTCATTGTGTCATTTTTTCTACTTTTCTGTGTATCTGAAATCTTTTCAATAATAAAAAAATAAAAGTATAGCCAAGTAAAACATAATTCCCTTTTTTAAAAAAGAGGCAGAACTGCCTATGCTTAGAAGGAGGTCCAGAGATTGTGGTATATAGAGTTTTGAGTGAAAACAAAGAGGAGAATGATGTGGGTTAGTGCTTTCATTTTATAATTCTGTAAGCTTAATTTTCTGCTTTTCAAAAGCATGTAATACCTGTGTCATTTCAAAAGCCCTTCTATGGGGCCATACTTTAAACTAAAATAACTTTATATGATATTCCTTAAAAAGAATAAGCTAGACAAATTTCATCAAAGAATATTTAGGAGATTAAGTATCTATTATGTCTGCAAGACCCCTCCTTCAAAATAAAGAGCCAAAAAATTACCCCCAAATAAAAGTTTAGTGAAACAAATCTATTTTAAGTACTTTAAAGCCAGAAGTTGGCTTATTTTTTCACTTTCCTGTGAAGTATAGTTAACATTACAACAACTGACACAGGAAAAGTTTACTTACGTGGCAAACCATCAAAAGGCAAGTGTCTACTAGCTGCCCCAATAGAATAAAGAGAGGAACAAAGCCAAGTAACAGGGCTTCTCCCTCAGCCTCCGGTGGTCTCCCTCCAGCATCGTCCCTGAGCCCACCCTCCCCTCACCCGCCCTACGCAGAGAACAGCCTATCCTTTTTAAGACACTGATTATCAGCCTCTTCACACAATGGTTCCTCACAGTGGCCGGGACACCTAGTTCTACTACAGGAACGCCATGTTGTTCAAAGCCCTCACTTTGGAGGCTTCTCATTCTCACTGCCGGCATACCAAGAACTGAGAAAAGGGATTATACTCTTTGTTTGCTCCCCCTGCCATTTGACTCAGTCTTGCTTTTTCCATCCCAAATTCCATCACCATTGTAAGTACCATCAATAATCATACAAACAACCATATGGCTGTCCCTGACCCTCCCAATTCCAAAGACCTTCATTTCCACCCCTGCACCCCCAACCCTACAGACAGATTTTCTTAAGACTTGCGCTCAGTAGTATTTTACTACTTTCTAAAGACTTTCTTATTACTCCAAACGATTCTACCTCTTAATTATTAAACCCTAGCATCCCACTCTGACCACAGTATCTGTGTGATGTCCTATTTCTCACCTGTTTACCCAAGCTACACTGCCAACACCTCCTCCTTTGGCTTCAATCACACCTTACCCTCTTGCTCGCTTCTGACCTCTCTGGCTGTTCCTCCTCACTTAGCCCAGGACACTCCATTTTGCTCCTTACTGTCAGTACCTGTTAAGGTTTGCTTTCAGATTCTTTTCTCTCTCTCTCTCTCTCTCTTTCTCTCAGATTTCTGTTACTATCACTCTATTCTGGGTGCTGGGGTGATCCTATACAGGCCCACAGCATCAAGTACTCCACTGTCTTCATATCCAAGTCAGTCTTCCTCTTTATAGCTCTAGAGCTGTGCTGTCCAACAGAAACACAATGCGAGCCATAGATGTGACACATTAAAATGCCACATTGAGAAAGGCAAAAAAAAAAAAAAAATGGAATGGGTTTTAATATATTTAACCCAATATATCTAAAATATCACCATTTTAACATGTAATCAGAAATTACTAATAAGGTATTTTCCATTCTTCATGTTAAGCCTTAGAAATTTGGTGTGCATTTTACATGCTAACAGCATATTCAGGCGAGCCACATTTCACATGCTCAGTGGCAGGTGGCTACCATATTGAACAGCTTGGCTCCAGATTAATATACACAAATCCTCTTAGTTGTCTACATGGACCCTACTAAGTCTTCCTCAGCCCCCGCATCTAGCATGACATCAAATTCTACTGACTCAAGCTTCTAACCATGAGTCTCATCTATATACTTCTCTCCATCTCTCATTAGTACCCTGCTTCAAACCACCTTTATCTTTCAAATGGAAAACAAAAAAATCTCCTAACTAGTCTCAACAGTTCTGCCAACAATGCCTTATTAATTTTCAGGCCAGGCATAGGTAAAATAATACAGACTCTCCTGGGGAAAGGGAAAGTGTACAAGACCAGGGCTGGCAAGACAAAAATGTAATCTAGTCTCTCCAATTACTCCTGAGAAGGTTTTCTAGGACCAAGGTGTATACTAGGACCAAGAGGTATACTAAGACATGGCACAGATTCTATTTCAGGGGAGGAAATTTTAACCCCCTATGGGTCTCTCTCCCTATGGGGCAAGCATGATAAAATGGCTTTGCCAGAGAGGGAGTATCCAGGCTGCCTGGCGCTCTGGCTGAGGTATCAACTGTTCATAGACTAACTCACAATACCTGATGATGCCCTAAACCTGGGAACGTGGAGGCAGCTGGGACCCTTGCAAGGCTCCCACTCTCAGTACCCCCTTCCCAGGCCATCCTGGCTCCATGAGGAGCTGAGCTTCACTGTCCCCCTTACAGCGAGAAGGAGAGATAACAAGCCAGCTCGCTGTCTACATAACTCGTGAGCATCCAGGACAATTCCTCGACAGTTTTGCTCCCTGCAAAAAATGCACCATAGTCCAAGCTATCCCATACATTTCCATCAGTACTTTATCCCAGTCCCAGGCACTCATATCTGGTGGTACCAAGATGCTAATACACTATACTACCAAGAAGTTCAAAGCCCACAAGGCTATCACTGACACCTACGCGGCCTGTTTTATCTGCTCCTTCCCTATAAATAAACAATGTCTAAACATCCCAAACCTCCTGACTTCCCCAAAGCACCCCATGACCTCCATTCTTGCATGCCTGCTTCCATGCTAGTCTGTCTCAAACAACCTTATTCACCTGGCTTTGTTCTTGCCTTTATAACCAGCTTTCAGACACCACATGTCTCACTGAACATGTGAATCTCCTTTCATAATTTTGATGACCTCTGTCCATGATCCAAGAGTGGCCTGTGTATAACTTTAGGCATGTCACCACTGAATTACATCTGTGGCTTGTCAATCTCCCCCCACTTGTGTGTGGGCTCCTCGAAGGCACACAAGCTGTTTCTCATGCCTGGAACATGATGAGTCCTCAACAAAAGCTTAAATGAATGAATAAAAGTTGGTTTAAACATTAACATACCAGATTTTGTTAGGTTATTAGACTCTGTTTCCTCTAACTGAACATCTGAAAATGAAGTTTCCGTAGGTACCTTCTTCTGTTCATCTTTTAAACTCTGTGCAATTTGCTGTGTAAAGAAATCAGGAAGAAAATTAAAGTGTAGTTTTCGGCTGTATTTAGCAATATGAACACATTCTTTCCAAAAAGTTAAAAAAAACCCACAAAAACCCACCTAGTTAACAAATGAATGGACTAATGAAGAGAACTGAGGCAAAACAACCCACGAAAGTGAAAAAATTAAATTAGTATAGAGTGTCCCTATTCCCATAAACACATACATGGCCTTCTGTGAACCACTCATGTCAGAACCATGGCCAGGTATTTGCCAGACGGTCAAACACACAAGGCTCATATAGAAAGCTACTTTCAACTTCATGTTTAGAAACAAAGTTTAAGATTGGATACATTCTGAATGTCAGAAATGCTTATCAAGTAACTGGCCAATTCAAACAACTCATTTTCTCTTTATGTGTGAACGGCTATAGCAAGCTATTTTTCAGATTATTAAAAATTAGCTTATGGACTAAGGCTATTCAACCCTTCTTCACTGCTGAAAACATAACACCAAATACACACAGGTCACTAACTACTAAGTTAGTAGTGAAATGGAGACCTAACAGAAACCTAGCTACTGCCAAAAGGAATGGCCAGAGAACTATTTGGGAGACCGACTCCGGCCAGTCCTCTTACTCTGTGTGCAGAAACCAGAAAGTGTAGCTAATCCCTAAATGGCACACAGATGGCACAGAAGATCACTTTTTACCCCTGCCCCTCACCAAAAGAAAAACAAAGCAAGCATACTTACCAAAAGCAGTGTCCTTAAACCAAAAGGTCTACACAAGAAAGCATCAGGATACTGGCCATGTGATGACTGACTAAACATACTAAATGCATCACTAAATTATACTGGGAGGGGGCCTTTAGTAATGTCATCACCTAACGGCCTATTAGATAGACTATGAGAGGCATTCTGTCTGCAATATGAAACTACTATAAAGACAACAAGGAAAGGAGGGGAACAAGGAAAAGAACACAATTACCCAGATTGGGCTGAGAAACAGATCCAGTCTTTGTCATATACACTTGATGGTCTTCAATGCCAAGGTAACTCCTGTAAATGGAACTATCTATTGGTTCCCTGGAATTACTGGCAGTATCCAGATGCCAAAGAATTCCTACTATGAGCCTGCAGAATAAGAAAAGCTGGGCAAAAAACTAACAGACTAACAGCCCCAATACTACATGCTCTACCTATCATGTATCTGATCCCTGCATGGTTGATTTTTCATATTTTATATACATATATATATATATATATATATAAGTACTCTGCAAACAATTAATATAACTACCCAAAATATAAATTTAAATAGAAGTTAGGAGAAGGGATGAAAGCTGAGGAGTATATTCATAAGATAGGTGAGGGCATTAAACCAAATAGCCTGGTATATTTCAAGTCTGTTAGCTTTAAAACAAACATACTTCTTACTACACATTTATCAGCCTAGGCACTGAAATAAGTTAAGTGAATATGCTGGTGAGGATGTGCAGCAACAGGAATGGGTTAGTATACATACATGTATTTCTTTGCTCTGTCAGCTGAGAGGATCCAAGAGGAACCCTCTATAGCTATGAGCACACCCAGCACCTAGACTTTGTTTTCTAATACCATTCTCCAATGACAGATGCCAGGACTCCTTGGAGAAATGGTGACTATAGGGCTACGCCGGGAAATAGACCAGATGCGCCTGGAGCACATTACAGAGCCAGGAGACCAGGAAGTGCTCAAAAAACATACAAACAAACCTATAAGCCAGGGATATGTCAAAGGGACTCAGGAACCAACTGAAAGAGCTCCCAGTGGTCAAAGTTGGAACTATTTGACCAATAGATTAAATAGCAGTGGACTATAACCCAAAGTATAAAATAAATATCTATAAGTCCCTACTGGTATCAATAAATGATTAAATACATACATATATGCATAGAAGGAAAAATATTTCCCTTGTAAAAAAAATTCTAAATAATTTATGTAAATACTCTGCACCTCAAGGAAGCACACAGCTTGGGCAAAAAGATCAACTTTCCAGCGAAGAAAGCTGACAATGCTATCTCAGCTAGGTGAACAAGGTCAGTAACAACTTGATAAGTCATGTTGACAGCATCTACCTTAGACATGATGTGCTAAAAAAGGTACTTTGGGTTTTCCTCCTCAAAACACATACCCCCCAGTCTAATCAGGAGAAAAACATCAAATTCCAATGGCGGGGGGTGTGGTGGGGAGTGGGAGGTGGAAACCCTATAAAATACTTAACCAATTCTCCTCAGAAATGTTAAATTAAAATCATCAAAAACAAGGAAAGTCTGAGAAACTGTCATAAGCAAGAAGAGCCTAAGAGAATATGAAAAACAAATGCAATATAGTATCATAAATGGGATAATGGGTTCCTGGAATTGAAAAAGACATTACATAAAAACTAAGGAAATCCAAATAAACTATGGCCTTTAATTAATACCACTGTATCATTACTGGCTCATTAACCATAGCAAATGTACCATACTAACATAAGATGTTAATTAGCAGAGACGACTGGATGTGGAGTACATGGGACCTCTCTGTACTACCTTCTCAATTTTTCTGTATATCTAAAACTATTCTAAAAAGTAAAATCTATTAAACAAGAAAAGAAAATCAGGATGTGTGACATCCAGGAAAAGTAGTCTAAACAGAAACAGGATAAAATCTGAGCCACATTTATAACTTAACAACAGCGATTACTCAGGAACAAAAGGTATGGGGATGAATATAGGCTACACTTAGGAAGAAATGGACTTTAAACTATTTTTCACAGACTAATAAATTTAAGTCAGCGCTCCTGCTGTAAGCCAATAATAATTAAGGTAAGATAGTTTATAAATCTTGGAAAAATTAGACTACATTTTTAAAAATACATTAGAAACATGTAATGACTTAGCAAAATTATTTCAGGGAACATTTTCAAATTTACAGGTAGGAAAATTTCCTTTGGAACTTTTCAAATAAAATAATCAGGCTGCTACTGATAACTGTTTAGGGGTGCCTGGTGGCTCAATCGATTGTCTAACTCTTGATTTCAGCTCAGGTCACAATCTCAGTTTGTGGGATGGAGCCCCACATCAGACTCTGCACTGACAGGGCAGAGCCTTCTTGGGAGTCTCTCTTTCCTCTCTCTCTCTCTGCTCCTTCCCTACTCACACACATTCTCTCTCTCTCTCTCTCTAACATTTAAAAAAATAATAAAATAAAATAAAATGCACTTTTATTTTAAATATTTTAGATATTCAAATAAACTGGATCATGTAATTTGTTTTAATAAGTTAAAAAGTAGTCATATTCTGGGGCCCCTAGATGGCTCAGTTAGTTAAGCATATGACTTTGGCTCAGGTCCTGACCTCACGGTTGGTGAGTTCGAGCCCCACATGGGGCTTTCTGCTGTCAGCATGGAGCCCACTTCAGATCCTCTGTCCCCACCTCTCTCTGCCTCTCACACACACTCTCAAAAATAAAAACAAACATTAAAAAAGTCACCTTCTTATAGGTAAGGGAAACTGAAAGAACAACGCCCTTCGTTTTAAATTTTACTACAGAAAAACAGAAACATCAAAACTCACCTTTATTAAGAAGCCAATGTCTTATTTTTAAATAATAAATAACCCAAACTCATAGAAACTAAGAAAAGACTGGTGGTTGTGGGGGAGTTTGTGTTGTATATTTGAAAGATGCTAAGAGAATAGATTTTTTTAAGGTCTCACTATGTACACACACACAAAAACATAACTATGTGAAATGATGGACGCTAACTAATTTACTGTGATAAAGATTTCCCACTGTATACATATGTTAAACCACTACGGTTGTACACCCTAAACTTATATAATGTTGTATGTCAACTGTATCTCAATAAAGCTGGGAAGAAACTAAACTTAAAAAAAAAAAAAAAAACAATTTTGAGGCACCTGGGTGGTTTAGTCAGTTAGGCATCCAACTCCTGATTTCAGCTTGGGTCATAATCTCACAGTTTGTGAGTTCAAGCCCCATGTCGGGATCTGCGCTGCCAGTGCAAAAACTGTCCCTCTGCACCTCCCCTCCTCATACTCTATCTCAAAATAAGTAAATAAACTTTAAAAAATTTAGAAGAAAAAATAATTTTTAACTGATCAGTTATATATTTCACTCATTTCTTATTAAAGACTTAAAAAAGTCAAATATTGTTTTTAAATATTTCAAGGGTTATGAAGTAACAGCCATCATCTCCTATATGACTAGTAGGTCAAGTGCTTTCTACCCACTATCTCTTCTCTCACAACAAACCTCCACAGCCAGTATTGTTAAACCTCCTTTACAAATAATAACATATTCACAGTAACTAGGTAACAGACACTGATTGACACAGCTAGAATTTGAACCTAGATCTGACTCTACAGTTCCCCTAGGCCATGCATATGGCAACTTTGCGTGGGCAAAATCCTGAGTCTAAGGAGATTGGCTCTTAGTTTAAAATCCTCAGATCAACAGTTAGAATCAAAGGTATAGGTTGGAAAGTAATCTGATTGTGTATCTTGGTAAGATATAATTTAAAGACCAAAAGAAGTACAAAAAACCTTGAATTTACTGAGTTTCTTATTAGCTATGGTATTAGTGGTATAATTTTAAAACTCTTTTTGAGTATGTTGTAACTTGGAGCAAATGAATAAATACATGGAAGGTATTGGAAGCCACAGTTTCTTTTCTGAGAGAAGAGAGAAACATATAGAATGGGGAAAAATGAAGAAGAAGAAATGGATTTGAATTAGAGGTTTCAGTATAAACTCATGACATTTAAAATTATATTTTTTCTACCACTGGCCTATAAAAGAGGTTAGAAGTAATGACATCCAATGCTAGCAATGAAAACACCTAGCACTCAAATCTTGATTTCTAAACACGACTCTCCTCCCAAACTTCTTGGAGAAACAGGTGACTCCACGTCTAGGTCAAGAAAGGTAAAAGAGGGGTGCCTGGGTGGCTCAGTCGGTTAAGTGTCCAACTTCGGCTCAGGTCATAATCTCACGGTTCATGGGTTCAAGCCCCATGTCAGGCTCTGTGCTTATAGCTAGCTCAGAGCCTGAAGCCTGTTTCAGACTCTGTATCTCCCTCTCTCTCTGACCCTCTCCTGCTCACACTCTCTCTCTCTCTTTCTCAGAAATAAATAAAAAACACTAAAAAATTTTAAAAAAAAAGAAAGGTAAAAGATAAGTACCTGGGTCATCTTGTGCAAGAAAGCAAAGAAATCTAGTTTGACCAAGATAAAAAGAAGACTCAAATTACCGGAATCACATATAAAGAGGGAACAGTAATACCAATCTTAGAGAAATAAAAAAATGTAAATGTAACAACAATGAACAACTGTATAACAACAAATTAGATAACTTACATGAAATGGAAAAATTCCTAAAAAATACAAACTATTAAAACTGATTCAAGAAGAAATAGACAATATGAATAAACCCGTAACAAGTGAAAAGACTGAATACAAAAATTACCCACTAAGAAAAGTCAAGCCCAGATTGCTTCACCACTGAATTCAACCAAACATTTAAATTAACACCAAAATTCTTCACAAACTCTTCCAAAAAACAGAAGAGGGAATACTTCCCAACTCTGACAAAGCCAGTATTACCCTGATATCAAAACCAGACAAAGATATCAAGAAAAGAGAGAACTATCCACCAGTATCTCTTATAAATATGTACACAAAAATCTTTGCCAAAATACTAGCAAACTGAATCCAGAAACCTATAAAAAGAATTACACACCACAACAAATGGAATTTATCTCAGGAATGCAAGGTTGGTTTAACTTCAAAAATTGATTAATGTAATATATCAACAGAATAAAATCACTAGATCATCCTAATACATGCAGAAAAACATCTGACAAAAACTAACACCATTTCATAATAAAAACACTCCAGGAACAGAATAGATAGGGACCTTCTCGGGGTGCATGAATGGCTTAGTCAGTTGAGCATAGACTCTAGATTTCAGCTCAGGTCATGATCCCAGGGATCCACACTGAGTGTAGGGCCTACTCAGATTTCTCCCTCTCTCTCCCTGTGCCCCTCCCCTGCTCACTCTTTCTCTCTCTAAAAAAAAAGGGGGAGGGAGGAATTTCCTCAACCTGATAAAGGGCATGTATGAATAACCCACAGCTAACATCATACTAAATGGTCAAAGACTGGATGCTTTCCCCTGAATATCAGGAATAAGACAAGGATACATGGTTTCACCATTTCTTTTTTTTTTTAATGTTTATTTACTTATTTTGAGAGAGAGTAACACGCGCAAGGGAGGGGCAGAAAGAGAGAGAGAGCATACCAAGCAGGCTTTGTGCTGACAGCGCAGAGCCAGATGAGGGCTCAGTCCCACAAACCATGAGATCATGACCTGAGCCGAAATCAAGAGTCAGATACTTAACTGACTGAGCCACCCAGGTGCCCCGTTGTCTCACCATTTCTATTCAACACTGTATTTGAGGTTCTAGCTAGGACAATTAGGCAAGAGAGGTACATAAAAGGCATTAAGATTGGAAAAAAAGAAGTAAAACTATTTGCAGATGACATGATCTTAGGTACATAAACACATATATATTTACACATACATATATAGAAAATCCTAAGGAATTCACTAAAAAACTTAGAATAAGCTAGTCCAACAAGATTTCAGGATACAAGATCAATATATTAAAACAAAACATATTTCTACACACATGCAATGAACAATCAAAAAAGAGAATTAAGAAAATAAGTCCAGTGGGGCACCTGAGTGGCTCACTTGGTTAAGCAACTCTGGATTTTGGCTTAGGTCATGATCTCTTGAGCTCGAGTCCCATGTTGAGCTCTGCACTGATAGCGTGGAGCCAGCTTGGGATCTTCTCTTTCCCTCTCTCTCTCTGCCCCTCCCCTACTTGCATGCACACACACACACACTCTCTCTCAAAAAAAATAAAATAAATATTAAAAAAAAAAGAAAAGAAAGTCCAGGGAGCCTGGGTGGCTCAGTTGGTTAAGCATCTGAGTCTTGATTTGGGCTTATGTCATGATACCAGAGTCATGGGATTGAGCCCCATATCGGGCTCCACACTGAGTGTGGAGCCTGCTTAAGGTTCTCTCTGTCCATCTCTCTCTCTTGAAAAAAAAAGAAAAGAAAAAGAAAGGAAAAGAAAATAGTTCCATTTACATTAGGATCAAAAAGAATAAAATACTTAGGAATAAATTAAATGAAAGAAGTATAAAAGTTATCCTCTGAAAACTAGCATTGAAAGAAACTTAAAAAATCTAAATAATTTCAAAATATTCCATGTTCATGGATTAGAAGACTTAACATTATGGCAACAGTCCCCAAATTAATTGACAGATCCAAGGCAATGCCTAACCAGATCTCAGCTGATTTCTCTGTAGAAACTGACAAGTTGATTCTAAAATTCATATGGAAATGCAATGGACCAAAAACAGTCAAAACAATCTTAAAAAGGAAGAAGATAAGAGAATTCATACTTCCCAATTTCAAAATTTATTATAAAACAATAATCAAACCAGTATGACACACAAAAATTGACATAAAGATCAACAGAAGAAAACTGAGAGTTTAGAAATAAAACAAAAAAAATCTATGAGCAACTAACTTCAATAAGGGGGCCGAGACCATCCGACAGGAAAGAGTGGTCTTTCAACACATGACAGTGGGACAACTGGACAGAAGGCTCGGACAACAAATGATGCAAAGACAACATGCAAATCAAAACCACAACAAAATACCACTTCATATCTAAGTGGTTGAAATCAAAAAGTCAAATACTGACAGGAGTTGGCAAGTAGGTGGAGAAATCAGAACCCTCCTGCACTGCTGGTGGGAATGTAAACTGGTGCAGCCACTTTGGAAAACAATCTGGCAGTTCTTCAAATGATTAAACACAGAATTACTATACTACTCAGCAACTCCACTCCTAGGCATATACAGGAGCGAAATGAAACACATGTCCACACAAAAATGTGTACATGAATGTTTTGTAGCAGTATTACTTATAACACCCAGCAGGTGGGAGCACCCCACGTGTCCGTAGGTGGAAAAATGGATCAACAAAATGGGATCTATCCATACAATGGAAGATTTCCAGCCATAAAAAGGCATGAAGTACTAATATATAACATGGCTAAACTGTGAAAACACTCTAAATGCAAGACATCATAAAACACCATATATTATATAATTCTATTCATATGAAAAGTCTAGAACAGAGCAATCTAGAGACAGAAATTAATGTTTGCCTCAAGCTGGGGTAGGAGGGCGACTATAGATAAAAGGTACAGGGTTTCTTTCTGAGATGATAAAAATGGTCTAAAATTGACTGTGGTGTCAAATGTACCTTTTCATGAACATGAACATATTAAAAAAATCACTAAATTATAAACCCCAAATGAGTGAATTATAGAGTTTATAAACTATAATTCAATAAAACTGTTTAAGAAAAAAGTCCTCAAAGATTATGGGGACATGTCAAAAGGACAAAGAAGCTAACAAAAGGGACCTCCATTAGTCAGATTTGGGACAATTCTGAGCTCCAAAAATAAAATAATGACAACAGATTATATGACTTCTTTTAAAGAATCCTGTACAAGGGACAGGGATAAGAGGAAGGAGAAAGAGAAATTAATTCTTTACAGCAGATTGCCAGCTAATAAATGTAGATGAAATGGCCAATATGAAAAATGCCATTTTGTTACTCCCAATGTAATAACTGGTTCAGCCACAGATCATTAATGGTTGCAATAACCACTGGGTAAAAAGATGCTAGGGAACTCACATAATCTCTAAGTATCATTTCATCATTACTCACTAATTACAAAGGGGGTAATGCACTTTTATAATGAAAGTCAGCAACTACTACATTAACCAATTATGGAACATCCTGACATTATATGCCTTTGATGTGATAAACAAGTACAAAACATCAACTATATACTATTCGTGCAAAAAAATAAAGAAAAAGTATAATCTGAATCTAAATTATGAAGAAAACAATCAGACAAATCCAGAATGTGGCACATTCTATAATAAAACTGGCCTGGGGCACCTGGGTGGCTCAGTCGGTTAAGCATCCGACATCGGCTCAGGTCATGATCTCACAGTTCGTGGGTTCAAGCCCCGCATCAGGCTCTGTGCTGATGTCTAGCTCAGAGCCTGGAGGCTGCTTCGGATTCTGTATCTCCCTCTCTCTCTGACCCTCCCCTGCTCATGCTGTCTCTCTCTCAGAAATAAATAAAACATTAAAAATTAAAAAAAAACAAAAAACCAATGCTATATGACAGATAGGAAGGTTGTTGAGAGGTAGATCCTTAGGGGTCTCATCACACAAAAATAAATTTTTTTTAATGTTTATTTATTTTGAGAGAGCGTGTGCACATGAGCAAGGGAGGGGCAGAGAGAGAGGGAGAGAGAGAATCCCAAGCAGGCTCCACTGTGTCAGCACAGACCCGATGCAGGGCTCTATCTCACAAACCATGAGATCATGATCTGAGCCAAAATCAAGAGTTGGATACTTAACCGACTGAGCCACCCGAATGCCTCTACAGAAATTTCTTTTCATTGCTATCCATATGAGATGATGAATGTTAACTAAACCTACTGTGATAATCATCTTATAATGTATGTAAATCAAATCATCACGCTATATGCCTTAGGCTTATACACTGATATATACTAATTATTTTTTAATGAAACTGGAAAAAAAGACTTCACTACAAACAATAAAACATGCCCTTACCTTTTAAAGTTACCAACTGAAGTATTTACTGATAAAGTGTTTGGAAGTTGCTCAAAAATAACTAATGGTGAGGAGGGGGAGTAATGGAGATCTTAGTGAAATAAGACTGGCCATGTAAAAGCTAGGATAATAAAATGTAAGAGTTCATTGTATTATTCTACTTTTTGCTCATATTTGAAACTTACATTAAGAAAGTTCTAGACTCTGGGCTGCCTGGGTGGCTCAATCAATTGAACTCTTGATTTCAGTTCAGGTCATGATCTCACAGTAGCGATATCGAGCCATGCTGGAAGTGGGGCTTGCTTGGATTTCTCTCTCTCCCTCTACCACTCAAAAAAAACAATAATAATAAAAGTTCTAGATTCTAATTCTGTTTTAGTACTAATATCCTCAGCATTATTTAAACTCTACAGCACTCAAAGAAAATATTCATATGTAACTGAATCAGTGAGATGATAAATCTAAGTCTTCAAACCATAAACTGGACATAAATTCTGTATAATTTTGAGGAGACATCCCCCAGGGTTTTTATGAGACGGAATGACACATGATTGGTTATGTGACCAACGACTATAGTGGATCCTATATTATTAACCCTCTTCTTAGCCATTTATTTAAAAAAGAAAAAGAAAAAGAAAAAAAAGAGAGAGAGCAATCACAGGGAGCACAAATTCTATTTAAAAATTGAGACATTATTTTCTAGAAAAGGGAAGGGTACTGAATTATAAAATACAACCTGAAGGAAAAACAACCTAACATCATTTCTGTTCAATTTTTATTTCATATTATTTCCTATGATTTTATGGCAAGTTTATCTTGATTTTACATCTTGAATGAGAAGTAAAAAGAAAAATCCTCGTTCGCCCGTACAAAACATCCAAAAAGTGTGTGGGACTGAGGGAGAGATCGGGTGAGGGGCCCCTACCTCCATCATCACCAACTTATCCGGATAGGCCAAGTCTCCCGGAGCAGGTTTGTAGCCCGTGATGTCTGTCTGAATGTAGATGTGGGTTCTGTAGACAAGCCGCTCTTGTACATCTTCCAGCATCTGCTTTACTCCAGCTGCAAACGCTCCCAGTTGTTCAGCTGATAAAAGAGTGTAATCATCCATTTCTTTATATTCAGAAAAATGCTCTCTTTAAACAAGCAAAAATATTACTAAATTGTCTAGTAACGGTAGAAACCAGTTTTGCCTCAGGGACTGTGGCAGAATTCTATTTCAGTATGATTCAAAGACCTCAAAAAAATTTAATAAACGTCTTTCAATTTCCTCAAATTGAAAACTGGGAAATAAATTTGCTCTTATACCTTCTTCCTCGGACTTTGTGACATTATTTCTATTACTAACGTGACTAATAAAATCTGGATTTTAAGGTGTTTTGTGCTTTTTAAAAGTAATCTTGCATACAGCTTAGGATCAATCCTGAGAGAAGGTTAGAGCAGCTTATTAGTGGGAGTATCATTCTGATTTTACAAATAAATGGAGTCCCACAGATAGTAAATAACCTGTTCATGTTTCTACAAAGAAAAATGAGTAAAAACCTAAAATGAAATATGAGTTCATATAGAATTTCTTCATTCCTGAGATGCCAAGAGTGTTAAGACAAACCAGTAATTCAGTAAGAGCTTTCCCGGGGCTGGGGCATTAAGAGACACTACATGATAACATACATACTCAATTTAATTCAGAGAATTAATATGTGAGAAAATACACATCTTAGAATGAAGTAAATGCAGTAGAATAAGAAACTCTGGAAGCATAACAAACCTATAGTGTCTCCTAAGGAAAGTCAAAGTGAAGACAATAATTTCTGCCAGTAAATTAACTACTTGAGGGGTTTGGTTTTTTTTTTTTAAGGTACCTAACTAAGTACCTTTAGGAAAATGACAATCAAATCAAATACAGTATTAAAGAATATATCAGATGGTTAGAGCTTTTCAGAGAATTGTTTTTATCTGTAATTTCAAAAATGGTAAGTCATTATTATGTATGTATGCTAAAATAATTTGTTTTTAAGTCAAGAGGATGCAATATAGTCAATGACTTTATGTATTCTGGTAAAAATGTTTTAGAAATGACTAACCCCACACTGACAATTCTCTATGGATCTCAGATGCCAGAAAGAAAAGTAACTACAATTATTTTATTACTAATTTTGCTCAGATTTTAAAATTCTTTCCCTGTTTAATTTGTACCTCTAGTCAAAAAGTAAGGTGCATCTTGATTTAGAAAGGGACAAGGCATCAAGCCAGGCTATAAAAATATTAAATTTATATAAGTCAGGAGAGTAGAAGACAGGGGGTTTTCAAATTCATTGAGCCACAGATATAATTAAAAAAGACTTGAAATTTTGGGGTGCCTGGGTGGCTCAGTCAGTTGGGCATCTAACTTCAGCTCAGGGCATGATCTCACAATTCATGGGTTCAAGTCTGTGTAGGGCTCTGTACTGACAGCTTGGAGCCTGGAACCTGCTTCGGATTCTGTGTCTTCCCCTCTCTCTGCTCCTCTCCCATCCGCGCGTGCTCTTTCTCTCTTTCTCAAAAATAAAATAAAAACATTAAAAAAAATTTTTAAAGACTTAAAATTTTCTAAATTATTATTTACCATTGTTCTGTACATGATCTTCAAGCACTTCATTTTTAAGAATTCCACAAAGTTCTGATAGAGTCTCTAAGTGAATAACGTGAATGATCAAGGGCCTGAAGACATCGTACAATGACACACAGAGTTTCTCCAAAAGTTCACTAAAAGGAAAAAATAAAACATCGTTATAAGTAATAATATTTTCAGAATTTTCTAATAGTATAAATGACATTACTGATTTCTTCCAGCCAATTATAATAAAAATCTATTAGAAAATAGTGTGTGGGAATATTATATAATGAGAAGTGAAAGGGTAAAAACAATACCGTAGATTTTTTTTTCTTTTTTTTGGCTTTACAAGCTCGAATCAGGGGCTCCTGGGTGGCTGAGTCCATTAAACGTCCTACTTCAGCTCAGGTCACGATGAGCAGTCTGTGAGTTCAAGCCCTTTGTCTGGCTCTGTGCTGACCGCTCAAAGCCTGGAGCCTGCTTCAGATTCTGGGTCTCCCTCTCTCTCTGACCTTTCCCTACTTGTACTCTCTCTCTCTCTTTCAAAAATAAATAAACATTACAATTTTTTTTTTAAAAAAGTACTTTGGACATACAAGTATATTTTTGACAATTTTAAACACTTGAAAGAAAAAACTCAAGATGTCTATATTCTCCATGCTGTCAATAGTACTCTTCTATACACTGCATTTCATCAGAAGTGACCAACCTAATCAAAACCATAAGATACATTTGCCCTTTCCTTAGTATAAGAGTTATAACGTTAGAACCTTTCTAAGAGTCAAAATCGCCAGTGGTGCCTGGGTGTCTCAGTCGGTTAAGCGTCCGACTTTGGCTCAGGTCATGATCTCACAGTTCGTGGGTTCAAGCCCTGCATCAGGCTTTGTGCTCACAGCCAGCTCAGAGCTTGTAGCCTATTTCCAATTCTGTGTCTACCTCTCTCTCTGACCGCCCCCTGCTCACGCTGTCTCTCTCTCTCTCTCTCTCAAAAATAAATAAAACATTAAAAAAAAAAAAAAAAGTCAAAATCACTGAAAGACACTTTCAGGAAAAAAAAGAAAAGGTATTAAATAGTGTCTATTTTTAAGTGTCTTTCATTGGTTAGAATCACAAAAGTTTTTAGGTAGGAGGAATTACTTAGTGGAGATAAAGGGATATAGACTTCCAAGACTGAGTTCCCAAATGGGATTCTTACTATCATCTCACATTGTCTCCATAAATATAAGTAATATAAAAGCAAGCTGACCTTCAAATTGCATTTATTAAAAAAAAAAAAAATACTGTCCCACCCAATAGTATTCTGTTCACACACCCACAAAAGTTAAAATACTCTGCAGTTAATTTTAAAATACTCATATAATAAAACAAGCCATGATGGTTATTAGCAAATTAAATCTTAAAAATAACAGTTAGGGTGGGGTGCCTGGGTGGCTTAGTCGGTTAAGCATCTGACTTTTGCTTAGGTCATGATCTCGCGGTTCGTGGGTTCAAGCCCCGCGTCGGGCTCTGTGCTGACTGCCAGCTCAGAGCCTGGAGCCTATTTCAGAGTCTGTATCTCCCTCTCTCTCTGACCCTCCCCTGCTCATGCTGTCTCTCTCTCTCTCTCTCTCTCTCCTAGAAATAAAGAAAAAATAAAAATAAAAAAAAAATAAGAGTTAGGGGAGCCTGGGTGGCTCAGCTGCCGAAGTGTTCAACTCTCGATTTCAGCTCAGGTCATGATCTCACGGTTTGCCAGATTGGGACCCAAGTTGACCTCTTTGCTGACAGCATGGAACGTGTTTGGGATTCTTGCTCTCTCTTTTTCTATCTACCCCATGCACTTATGCCCGCACATGCGCGCGCACACACACACACGCTCGAATCCTCTCAAAAACAAAAACAAGAGTTAGAATTTGTGTGCCACCTACTCTAATTTTGATGTTGGTTTTGTGAAAAATTCATTGTAAAGTTGGTGCTCATCCTGGCACACGTGGACCATAAAGGCACAGCCACTGCGAATCTGCAGGAAACAAACACACGTCACCCACAGTTAAAGACACACGAGGATTCCAGCACTTATAAATAAAGCAAAGATTTTATTTGCAATGAGATTATGCATATATATTTATAAAACTTATTCAAGAACAAAATGGCTGGTTTTCAAAGATGTACTGCCTAACATAACCATGGCTCATTTTTATTTTCTGCATTTTCTAAATTTTTGACAATGAAAACAAATTACTTTTCTAGTTGAAAAGGGGTGTTTAATAAAAGAATCTCTAGGGGCGCCTGGGTGGCTTAGTCAGTTGGGCGTCCGACTTTCTCTTGGGTCATGATCTCGCAGTTCGTGGGTTCGAGCCCCACGTCGGGCTCTGTGCTGACTGCCAGCTCAGAGCCTGGAGCCTGTTTCAGTCTGTGACTCCCTCTCTCTCTGACCCTCCCCTGCTCACGCTGTCTCTCTCTCTCCTAGAAATAAATAAAAATATTAAAAAAATAAATAAATAAATAAAAGAATCTCTATACATCTTTCTATAGTATGAATTAAAATCACTAAACAAAAAAGCACTTCTGCAGCAAAAGCGAAAACTAAATGGTCAGTATAAATCCGCAGATTGAAACTTCATCTTTCAAGGAATACTTGTTTGTGAATCTTCATTCTTCAAAAAATACATCAAGATGAGAATATTTTGACAAGATGACTGCTAATTACTATACTAGATTCCTCATAACAAAAAGAAAAATTCTTTAGGTTTGTTGATATGGGAACCAAAACTCATTTACCAACTTGTAAGCTTCGAGAATATCAAAATATCTCAGAGGAAGGTTTAAACACCAAACAAAACTAGCAGAAACTTACCAAGGCACAATGATCTCTGTTATTCTGGCTTGTTAACTCTGTTACAGTACAAGTGATACTAGGGCCTAAAAGAAGCTCCCGCTGGTCAAGGTAACACTGATGGATGTCATTCAGCAGCTGTTGGTATCTGATGAAAAGCAAATGAGACTAGAGTACAAGCTTCTGATTTCAGATATGTAAATTAAACCTGATCTTAAATCTCAGGAGTGGTTTCCAAATCTCTAAAGCTGTCACTTCTCATTTGCCTACATTAAATACTACAAATATTTATGTATAAAAAGAAAAAAACAAACCATAATGAACTGTGGTTCAAAAGCTGTAACTTTTATCTTTTAAACAAAGATTTATATCCCAAGAGTAGAGAAAGATTTTACATCTATTGAAATTAAAAGCAAATCCTGCTTGGGTACCTGGATGGCTCAGTTGGTGAGGCATCCGGCTTCATGAGTTCAAGCCCCACAGTCAACTCTGTGCCTGCCTGGGATTCTCTCTCTCCCTCTCTCTTTCTCTGCCCCTCCCCTACTCACTCTCTCTCTCAAAATAAATAAATAAACAAGGGGAGGGAAGGGGAGGGGAAGGGGAGAAGAAAAAATCCTGCTATAGGAAAAGAGATGCCTTCTTACAAACTCACTAAGTCAGGTCTACAACCATATTCCCCAAATAACTAATGTGCTGCAAGAAGGTTTACATAGTATGCAAGATAACTGCTCAGAAAATATGAAGCACATAATAAATTTGGAAAAAGAGCACATCAAGAAAGTCATTTGGAAAGTGAAGAAATTCTAGGTACTCACTCAGGTATTTTTTCAGATCGCTGTTCTATTTGTTCAATGATAGTCTGCAAAATAAAATTATATCAAAAATACATCTGTTTTAGGTTATACTTTCAATTACTTTCTCATTTTAACTAACACACGCTAATTTCAGCAAAGCTGTAAATACACAAATGATGCAACATAAAAGTCATCTATAGAATACCACAAAATAAGCACAGTTAATATTTTAGGACATTCTTTCAGTTTTTGTATATTATAGTTACTATATATTTCTTTTTAAAAAAAACTTAGAATTATATATTCAGCTTTATAATCTGCTTTCAAAAAATTAACATTTCAAAACCTCATCCTACTCAACATCAGATGAAAATGTATGGAAAGCCTTAGCATAGTGCCTGGTATCTAGTAAATACTCAATGAATCATTATTATTAATATTATTATTATTTTTTTTTAATGTTTTATTTATTTCTAGGAGAGAGAGACAGACAGCATGAGCAGGGGAGGGTCAGAGAGAGAGGGAGTCACAGACTGAAACAGGCTCCAGGCTCTGAGCTGGCAGTCAGCCCAGAGCCAGACGCGGGGCAAAAACCCACGAACCGCGAGATCATGACCTAAGCGAAAGTCAGACGCTTAACCGACTAAGCCACCCAGGCGCCCCTATTATTAATATTATTTAAAACATGACTTTAAACAGCCACATAAGAACTCCCAGGGCAGGTGTGCCTTAAGTCAAACATTCTATTCGACATCCAGATTGTATCCTGAGAAGAAAAGCCCAGTGGTCAGGGACTCTGGGCCTGGAGTGAACCCAGAACGTCTGAGCACAGCTGCCCAGGAGCAGGCTGAGTCCAGCAGAGCTGGCTCATGTCTTTGACTGTCTGCCTCCCCCTACATAAAGCTGCCATGATAACAATACGTACTTCCCAGGGGATCCCCAACACTGGGTCAAAAGGATACTTCTAGGGGCTCTTGCTCCATTCTCCTAAAACGTTTCTGAGAAAGGAAATGATTTATATCCCTATCAGCAGCATTGTCTGCCTCACCAAATCCTCAAAAGCACTGACTGTTACACCTTAATCTACCATGTTCTTGACAAAAAATGCCAGCTAAACTTAAACTGCATGTATTCTCCATGGAGGCTATACAAGCACTCATATTTATTAATCATTTGCATTTTCTTTGAGTAATCTGGCCACTTATATATTATCTTTCTTGCTGACTAATAAGCACTCTTAGTATATTAAAAATATTAACCCTCTCACACTTATCTGTTGGAAACATTCTGGCTTCTGCTTTTCTTTGGCTGTTTAAAATTCAGAAAAAAAATTTTTTAATGTTTATTTATTTTTGAGACAGAGAAACAGAGCACAAGTTGGTGTGAATCAGAGAGAGACAGAGACACAGAATCCGAAGCAGGCTCCAGGTTCTGAGCTGTCAGCACAGAGCCCGACATGGGGCTCGAACTCACAAACCATTCATGACCTGAGCTAAAGTCACACTTAACCAACTGAGCCACCCAGGCACCCCCCAGAAAATTTAATTTTTATATCACAAATCTTTTACTCCTTAATTTTTTCTCAATAATTTCTGCTAGTTTCTTTTTTCTGCTTATTTTTACATTTAACTCTGTAGTTCACTTATATTGTATTTTGGTAATATTATAAAGTGAAGAGCTTACATTTTTTCCCCAAATACTTAGCAAATCTTCCCAATATTATGTAGAAAACTAGAACCCTTCCTCTTTAAGAAGTTTACATACTAAGTTCGAGAATTTTCCATTCCAATGATCCATCGATGAATTCTTGAATTAGTATCACTGTATTTTTCATATTTTTCTTGACTAGTTTTGCTTATTTAGTAACCCAGATGAAATTTAGCATTATCCAAAATGAAATTCCATTGGAATTTTTGCTAAGATTACATTTGACTAATAAATTATATTAGGAGGAACTAACATTTAAAAAATTAAGTCTCCTCAATCAGGAACAAGATAGGCTTACTATTTATTCTTTTATGATTTTCTGTATAGTTTTGCCATTTTCTTCATCCCTGTATTTCCATTAAGGTTATTTCTAGATAAATAATTTATGCTCTGTCAGTAATATAAATAGGATTCCATCTCATATATTAATTAGTTACCATTAGTAAATGGCAAGTAGGAAGGCCACTGAGAATTATAGCATCATTTTATATTCACCTACCACGCTGAGCTATATCACATCTATCTATACCATTTCTTTTCTAATCAAATCTTTACCATTGGTATTTGACTACTAAGCAAAAGCAACCAATCGGGCACAATCTAAACTTCATACCATCAATGAACCATGCTTCTCCTGTATCTTCTGTAAACAAGCCCAAGTTTCTCTTATTTCAAAAAACACAAAACTCCTTTCAACTAACCCTCGGAGGGAAACAAGGAAGGGATTGAATCAGTAAGCAAAAGTAGACTACTCTTTCTACTATCTTCACAATGAGTAGGAAAAAGATGCATGTACCAGCTCCAGTCAGCTGTTTCTTGGATATGTTTTTAAATATGTAAATATTGACACACAGATCTACTTTCCACACCTCCATTTCTAATCACTCCATGAAGATAAATATTTAGTGCATAAGTACCAGCCACTGTGCTAAGGAGAGTAAACAAGGCACCTGTTCCCAACCTCAAGAATATACTCCCAACACCTTAATCAACCCCTATTTCTCATGGACAGGTGCAAAGTCTTCCTTGTCGACCAGGCCTCCCTGTCTCAAATCTTTCATCATTCTTCAAATAGCATCCTTAAGCTAAAGAAATGGCAAATCTGACCAAATCATTCTCCTGCTGAAGATATTTCACTAAGGGAGCCTGGGTGGCTCAGTCGGTCAAGCGTCTGACTTCAGCTCAGGTCATGATCTCACAGTCCATGAGTTTGAGGCCCAAATCATGCTCTGTACTGACAGTGCAGAGCCTGCTTGAGATTCTCTCTCTCTCTCCATCTCTCTTTGCCCTTCCCCTACTTGCACACATGCATGTGCTCTCTCTCTCCCTAAATAAACTTTAAAAAAACAAAATGCTTCACTAGCTCTCCACTTTTCCTGAATTAGCATGACATGTGATACCCGTTGTGAAATGATATCTGCCATCTTTCCTATCTCTTTTCCCCATTACATGTCACTAATGTCCTGTGTTCTGATCACAAGTTACAAGCAGCTCTCCCAAAATACGTATCTCTACAACCACCCCTATACATGCTGTTTTCTCTGCATAAAGTATCCTTATCAATCCCCACAAGCCCACTATAAATCTGTGCCTTTTAACATCAAATATCACTTTCATCTAGAAACCTTCCCTGAGCACCATATGAAGAGCTAACTGTTTCCTGTTCTGTGCTCTCAAGGCCCCTCTAAGGTACACTGCTGTTATGTGGAAAGACAGTGCCTACCTGTCATTTGTGTTCATTTTCCTGGTATAAGCAAAAGGCCTAACATACAGTAGAGCTTCAAAAGGGCTGGCTAAATAAACTTCATAGCAATATTCCATTTATGTCAATAGACTTACTCTGACTTTGGGAGCAGCAGCTCGAAATTTCACATAAAATAATGTGAAGGCATTGTCTGCATTGGGTACAGATGCAGGATCCTAAAGAGACGTGGGAAAGGGTAGGGAAGGAAGATAATTAGCAAACAAATAATTATTCAGAAAACATGACACCAACCATTTTAAATGGCTGCTACTTGGCCTATATACCAACCAAAAACTTACAGAGAAAAATCTCAAAGAGAAATTAAATATCAGTAATATAGGTACAAATGAGAAATACTTAGGTGGAACTGTCATCTCCTTCCTCTTTATAATTAAAATTTATCCTACGTTGCATGAATTTTGGTGGTAAACAGACCTAAATTCAGATTCATACTCAGACACTTACTGACAGCAGTACAGTGGCCAAATTTCTGGACCTCTCTTAAGATTCACTGTATCCATTAAATGCAGATAACATGTACTCATAAAGGTTTTATGCAGCTCAATAGTAAAGCACTAGTTACTGGTACATTGTAAGTACTAGTACCAATTAGGTATTAATTTCCTAAACTTATTAAAAATTTTACAAAACAGAAAAAATCATATGGTCTGGCCTTCATGTCAGTAAAGAACAATATGAACAGCAAAATGCAACCCAAAAATCAGAGGCTTTGGACTGAAAGTTCAAGAAGATATTTCATGTTCTTTGAAAAGCAAGCTTAAAAAATAAAATGCATAATCTTTATGATTTTATTTTCTTATATGTTCAATGACCATCTTAGCTAGCTCCAGTCTTAATTTTTTCTAACCTAGCACTCTGCTCATTTTCCACCTAGCATCTACTATGATCTGTAATTGATTAATTTGTTTCCTTCTTTGCTGATTATTTCTTCTGAATTATCCATGAGGACAGGGATCTTGCTGGCTCCTTCTCACTATTGTACAGTTCCCAGTAAAATGTCAACCACTGAGAAGGCACTCAATAAAAATACATTGGCTAAACACAGAAAATTAAATTATCTACCATATGTAAAGAAAAAAATTCAAAGTATCCATCATATGTAATCCTATCACTAAGAACAAGTTTTATCATTTTGGTGTATTTCCTTCCAATATTTCATGAAGATAAGAAAATATGTTAAGTGACAAATAGCTTCAATCTTATTATTTACTCTATAATAATGAGAACTTTTCACACTATTAAATATTCTTTGAAAATAAGATTCTGATGGACAGATATAATACAGCCAAGTTTTTTTCTATTCTGAATAAAACTGTGATGCATAGTCTTATTTAACAAAAAATTAAAAAAAAAAAGTTTCTGGAGTTAGTAAGTACTAATCTTAGATTATGGACGATAAACGAGTAACAAAAGAAAAACAGGCCTCGCCAGTTAACTCACCCTTTTCAATAACTGATTGGTGAGGTTCTGTAGCGTGTTCACAGTGTATGTCTTCATGAGGTGCAAAGCTTTAGAAAGACACTGCTTAAACTTCAGCAAATATACAGGATAATCTTTAAAATTTGGCTATAAAGGAAAGGAAAAGATTTACCAAGAGGAAACAAACACTGGCACAGCCGACTATGAAAACAAACCTGTCCTTTAAATAAAGATATATGTAACGTTCAAAAGGTCTTAAATAGATTGTAAGCTTGGCAAAGATGACTACAGGCTTTTGCCCCAATTCCCCTTCAACCAAAAGTTCCCTTTATGCCACTTCGCTTTTACGGAAAACCTACAATAGTACCGTTTTCTGTTAACCAAAAGAAATCCAAAGAGGATGTTCACTTTTATGAAATGATAACTGCTTCTTCGCTTTATGCCACTTTGGGTTACAAAAGGTTTCATAGGAACATTCTGCTTTCAGACAGTGGGGAAAACCTGTACAGCTATAAATCCTTGGGGGATAGAAAGAGGGTGATTAAATCAAAGGGCTTGTTCCTTTATTTCCTCACAAGTAACACTGCCTGTTTCCCAAGAAGTATCTAGAACAAGAGGAAGTCAAAAGCCTAAAAATCACCCATTCTTTTAGAGGGATATACCTCTGTTAGCCAGGACCCCTTTCCAGCAGCTGAAAGTACTTTTATTATATCACTACTGACAATCACTAAGAATTCACTACAGTTTTTCTTCAAGTATGTTACAGATACACTTTTTCCTTCAGAAGAAATAATTACTTTATAACGTAAAAAGTAATAGAATATGAATGTTAAGATTTCTTAAAAACATACAGAAGGAGGGCACCTGGATAGGTCAGTTGGTTAAGAGTCCAACTCTTGATTTTGGCTCAGGTCATGATCTCACAGTTTGTGAATTCAAATCCTGTGTTGGGCTCTATGCTGACAGCTCAGAGACTGTTTGGGATTCTCTCTCTCCCCCCATCTCTGCCCCTTTCCTGCTGTGTAGGCACACACGCGCGCACGCTCTCTCTCTCTCTCTCTCAAAATAAATAAATATACTTAAAAAAAAATACAGAAATACCACGACTTACATGAGAGGAGATATATGTTATACAATCATCTAACTTGGCCAGCATAGGTATAAATCCTTCACTATTAACAGACAACGTAGGAGAATTCAGTTTCTTTAAGAAAAAAAAATTTTAATTCACAAAAAATATACAGGCAGAACTTGAAAATTAAATACTAGAATTAGCATATTTCCCTTTAGGCTCTAACACAGTTATACTAATGTCTTTACATTTTAAAAATCACCAAAATATCCTCAAATATAGCCCATGTGTAATCATAAAGAAAGGACAAAAAGTAATACTGATTTAATTCATTTATTCCTAATGAGCTTTAAGGGTCTCTTCATAAATTACCAAATATTTACCTTACTACATTGTACAATGTTATATTAAATTAACACATCAAGTACCTTGACTTCTCATTTTCTAGTACTTTACAACATACACAAATTCCCTACTATCAAATACTGGCAATTTTTTCAAGGTTAAAGGAATCATTAGCAGTCATACTATGAAAGTAAAACAATATACAAGCAAAATATAAGTAATTGTTTAATAAATATATACAAATATAAACATAAATACAAGTAATAAATGTTTAATACTTAACATATAAAACTACACATTAAAACATATGAAACTATATAACATACATCTTTAAGATAAATATAAAAATGTAAATATAAGAAGTGTATGCAAAATACAGGTAAAACCAGCCAACTATTTTTTATCTTTGTAGCTTAGCAATGAACAATTTCCCCTCGCATTCCATTATTAACTGGTTACTTAGTTTCCTATCTCTGTAGTAAACCATAATAATTAGACTAACTTAATACTTTTAGTAATTTATATGTAGTAATTATGATTAATTTATGAGCCAGGAAGACATAGGAATGTAAATTACACAGCAGTCTTAATTGAGACTATTACTTTGGGATACAAGCATGCGTTATAAGAACTATACTCCAAGCTAAACATGAGATTAGTTTAAAAAATATTTTAATTACTAGTAGCACAACCACAGCAAGATTTAAAACTTAATATTTCCTTTCACAATCGTGACAGCTTACCAATAAGTCACTATAAGAGGTAATGGACAAAGGGATTTTAATAACAGTAATACAACTTTACAGAAACTATTTAAATCATATTTGAAAAAGTCTGAACTGGTAATGATACCTCCATTGGGTACAAGTAGGAATATCAATCTGTCAGCAAACTATTATGTTAAAATATCACTTAAGACAATTTATAAAGTTAGAAATTTATATCAGAAAAGAAAATACAAATAAAGTCGCTAATTTTACAAAAAGTACAAAAAAAAAATGCTTACTGTGTTAATAGTTTCCAATTCATTAAAATAGGAAAGCTTTTGTTGAATGTTTTCAGCCAGATCAACAAGTTCCGACTTGCATTTTTTAAAAGAAAAAAAGCAGTGTAAAAACTTAAGAATCAACTCTCCAGTCTCAAAAGTATATTGAATACATTTATACCAGACATATAAGTTTATTTTAGACATAAGATTTCAGACTCATGCTCAATGATTTCTGCAATCCTGGACAAATTAAGTGATGATTATTATAGCAACTTACATATCTTTTATAGAATAATAACTTCCTTTTAAAAACACACAAAATACACATAGAGAAAATTCAGATAAAGTAACTTACATGTTTTATCTTTAAACTGAAGTTTAAGTACAATCTAGATCAGTTCATCTTTTCATAAACCCCACCATTACTGTAATCACTTTGCTTGTTTGAAAAGTGTCAATAAAGAGTGGACAGAGCAAACTAATATATCCTCCTCACTCTGAAATTATACTGAGAATTAACTCAAAACACAGGAAAGCTTGCTTTGCCCCCTTCACGTAAGCTTATTTAGAATACAGACAGGCTGGCGGTGTAATAACGTGCATGCTTAGCACAAGGCCTCATACAGAGCAGAGTTCAATATATACTTGGAGAAATTAAAGCAATTAGAATTCTATTCATCTATTTTAAAATAAAGTATTAAATATAGTCACTAACCCCCTCCCCTCTTCCAAATTACCTGTTCTTTTAGGAGCTGTTCACAGGCTTCATGTAGGGTTCCTGTCTTATTGGACACAAACAGATACTGTTTCTGCAATGACTCCAGATGCTGAAGGGCACTGTTTACATCATTCAATATAGCATCACACTGCTCCTGAAACCCAGACAAGTAATCCCTCATCTGTCTAGAAAACAGAACCAAAAGGGGATTGGCAATAATATTTTCCCCCAATAAGCATGTCAATAAACAACAAAGTCTCATTTTTCCCCAAATGCTTAAATCTCAGGAGAAAAGTCGACCTACTGACTGAAGTTTATTATATTCAGAAATGTGCCAAAAATTATGTTAACACCTTTTCCAATACTTAAGAGGAAAAATCACTGAAACTACGAACAACAAAAGGAATCTGTCCTAAAGCCACAAGCTGGTTTTCCACATTTAAGGCAATAAACCACCAGCTCAACTTTCAAAGACTGGGACACCAGGGCCAACCCAAGGTACTAAGTAGGTCAATCTCTCAGGTCACTTACGTCTTTGAGAGGTGGTGTGATGTCATGGAAAGAATTTTGGACTTGGAATCAAAAGACCTGAATCACTGAGTCATATTAGGCAAGTCACTTAATATTTTCAGGCTTCAGTTTGCACATTTGTAAAATAGGAGTAATATACCTTTCCTCACATAAAAAGATTAACTGGAATCACACACCAAAGAACCTAACACATTGACTAGCAATAATAGTCATTTAATAAATGTTAAATAGTGCAATTATTCAATCCACAGTCCCTAAATCAGCTAGACACTATGCACAGCATTTCCCCTATGTTATCAATATATCCAAACAGAACAATATTGTCACACCCAATCTAGGTAGGCATCCCCAAAATCTCTTGGGTCACTACTTCTAAAGAAAAGTAACAAACATCTTAGAGTTCCTATAAAATTCCCACTTGAACTCAAACCTTTCTAGAGCTTTCTAAAAAACCAATATGTGCACCTCTCAACTTATTAGTTATGATATAACTATTTGTTTAAATCACACAACTTATCTCTAGCTCTCCTTAAAGAAAATGTTGCTGTTGGGAGTTTTCTTTGTATCTTAATTTCACTTAAAGATACAGATTATGAAATGCTACAGATGACTGTGATCTAAAAGTTAGGGGGCACCTGGGAGGCTCAGTCGCTTAAGCGTCCAACTTCAGCTCAGGTCATTATCTCGCAGTCCATGGGTTCCAGCCCAGCATTGGGGTCTATGCTGACACCTCAGAGCCTGGAGCCTGCTTCAGATTCTGTGTCTCCCTCTCTCTCTTACCCTCCCCCACTCATGCTTTGTCTCTCTCCATCTCTCAAAAATGAATAAACGTTAAAAAAATTTTTTTAAGTTAGGAGAGCCAACAAACTCAAGAACCACATACCTATATTTAGTTTCTTCATCCTGATCCATCTGAGTTTGCAGCTTTGCAAACCATGAGAAAAACTGGAAAAATAAAGCATATAATAATGTCAACAAAACTAAAACAGACCAAAGGAAAAGTGGCTACAGGCTAAATAGCAAGTCAAAAGGGCAGACACTACCTAAGTCTTATTGTTTGTGGTTCAGACATTAATAACTATTGTTAAGCCAGAAGACGATAATTTAATTCCATAGTCACTATCTACATGCTAGGAAAAGCAAGGGGATATTAAAAACATCGGCCATATCCAGAGTCAAACAGAGGTTAAGTATTAAAGGTACAATATATAAAAAATATATATTCTTTCCTAAGAAGCTAATGCCTATTTGCTACATTGCTAAATTTGAGTAGGTAACATAGGGCTTTGGGTAAATGTTAATATTATCTAATAAGGATTATAAAAATATAAACTCCGAAATAATATAACAGAGTGGCTTAAGAACATGGCCCTTTTGTATCAGCTAAACCTGGGTTTGAAATCTAGCCCTACCACCTATGTCATGAAAAATATCTATTATTAAAAAGAGGTGGAAGGGCACCTGGGTGGCTCAGTTTATTAAGCATCTAACTTTGGTTCAGGTCACGATTTCAAGATTCGTAAGTTCAAGCCCTGCATCGGGCTCCACTCTGAAAGGGCAGAGCCTGCTTGGGATTCTCTCTTTCTACATCTCTCTCCACCCCTCCCCCACTTGTGCTTTCTCTCTCTCTCTCAAAATAAATAAATAAAAAGAGGTGAAGATTGACCTTATACAAGCATGAAGGATAAAAATGTTTTATATCTTGATCAGAGTGGTAGTTAAACTTGTCAAAACTCATCAAACTATAAACTTAAAATGAAATGAAAACATTTTATTGTATGTAAATTATAACTCAATATATTAGTTCTTTTTTTAATTTTTTTAATGTTTATTCATTTTTGAGAGAGAGAGAGAGAGAGAGAGAGTACAAGTGGGGGTGGGGCACACACGCTAGGGGGACCCATTATGATAAGCAGACACTGGGGGAGGTCAAAAGTACATGAAACATTAAAACCTTAATTATTAGCTATCAATGTCCAAAGTTGGAATATCATATTTTTAGCTGTTGTACAAATATAATTGGGCAACAGGTTTATTTAAAACACTTACAGGGGCTCCTAGATGGCTCAGTCAGTTGAGCATCTGACTTCAGCTCAGGTCATAATCTTCACAATTTGGGAGTTTGAGACCCACACGGGGCTTACTGCTCTCAGTGCAGAACCCACTTCAGATATCCTCTGTCCCCCTCTCTCCCTGCCCCTCCCCTGCTCATTCTCTCATTCTCTCTCTCAAAAATAAATAAAACATTTTAAATAAATAAATATAAATATAAATATAAACACAAAACAACCAGAGCTAATACAAAATCAAGAATGTTCTAGAGAGACTGACGTTAACTATATTTTCAAAGGTTTAGAACTTTTAACTAAGACATTTTTTTATCAGCGCGGTCTTGAGATATTTAAAATAATTGAGCATTCTTAGAAACAACAATGCCATTCACCTGCTGTGCAGTTTCAATTCTTTCTTCTTCCATTTCTAAGGAAATGAAACCCTTCAAGAGAATGTCTTCTGTAGATTCAGGTATTACTGAAGGCTCTCCAGCAGGCAGTGACTGGGATGTTAAACTACACAAGTCTTCAAGCGGAAGCTTCAAAAAAAAAAAAAAAGAGCCACAAAGATATTTACATAACTTGAAAATTCTCTAAATTCATGATTGTTATTCCATCTCATTTGTTTTGAAAGAGAAAGGAAGGTTTTCTATTAAATCATTTGAGATTAGTAACTGCCATAGGATGGTAACACTTACAGCTATTAAATGCTAATCTCAAAATGTAAATGTGATACGGTTATCCGCACCGTTAGTAAAGTAGGATTTTTGAGTTGCCTTTCTAACACTGGCAGTCAGTCTGTGCTAATCAACACGCATTTACTTGACCCTCATGAACTGGCACTGAAGGCAAAAACCTGTATGCCGCTGAAAGCAGTTTGCCTTTCCCAGTATCTAATGAAAGAGCCTGGCCTCATTAATGCTCGCCAATAGAAAATAAATCACACCCAAGAACTATCAATCAACAAAAGAGACCTCCTTCTACCATTTCTACCACTGGCACACTTCACCCACACCTTCTTGATGGCAAATTTTGAAATTACAACTGAGGAGAAACCATTTCAGAGTTTCCCATTAGATTCAGAAGAGCCCACCTACAAGGCCTCATTTTGACACCATCAGACCCACGATACTTTCCAGTTCTCCACTATTACTAAAGATAGTTCAGGTGTTAATTTACCTATAGTCACACAGACATACTATTTTTAGACCTAAAATAAAGGAAGGGTGGATGCAGGATAAGGTAAAAGGGCCCAAATGTTTCAATTTCAGTGTTTACTCCTTAGGGCATAACATTTAAGGTCCATCTATAGAAAACTTTGACCCAGGGCCTTAAGAACCTGCCCCTGTTTTTCCAGATAGAAAAATTTCACCTGAAGATAGACTTTTATCTTCAAAGCTAAAAAAAGCTAGATGAACAAATGCACCATCACTAATTTAGAAATACAACCCTTTGGGGCACCTGGGTGGCTCAGTTGGTTGAGCATCCAACTTTGGCTCAGGTCATGATCTCAGTTTGTGGGTTTGAGCCCCACGTCAGGCTCACTGCTGTCAGCACACAGCCTGACTCTCTCTCTCTCTGCCTCTCCCTCCCCACCTCTCTCAAAATAAACATTAAAAAGTATACTACCTCAGGTAAACACTATTTTTAAAAAAAAATTAAGAAATACCTTTTAAAAATAGGCTTTAAAAGGATTTTTTAAATTTTATATAGAAAGAAAGAACATGCATGTGTGAATGGGGAAAGGGCAGAGAGCGAAGGACTGAGAGAGAGAGAGAGGGAAAGGAGAGAGAGAAAATGAATCTCAACCAGGCTCCATGCTCAGCATAGAGCCTGATGCAGGGTTCAATCCTAAAACCTTGGGATTGTGACCTGGGTCAAAATCAAGAGTCAGACACTCAACCGAGCCACCCAGACACACCCAAAACAGGCGTTTCTGTCCCGAGTTCAAGTGTGGCTCTACCTTCTAGCCTGGGGAAGAATGTTACAGTGCAGCCTGGTTTGAACACTGCTCCTGCTCACTTATAAGCTGTGTGACAATGGGCAAGTTACCTAATGCTTCTAATCCTCAATTTCTAATCTGTAAAATAGGAACTACAGTATCTGTAGCATGAAGCCTTTGGGGAAAAATGAAAATGCAGGTGTGGGAAAACAGGGTTCTTGAACTACTGGGAAGTTGCAGACAAAAACAAAAAACAAAAAATAAAGTTCGGCAATGTCCTCAATCTGCCTTCTACCCACAAATGACTCTGACTCAAGAGCCAGGAGGTCATGAGTATGTAAATACATCTTATTAAGGGTATCAGTTGTTCATGTAAACCCTTCCTGAATGGTGACATAATCTTTCAGTATAAAAGGAGCACGGCACAGTAAGAATTCAGTTTCTCAAATCCAGTGAGACTCTATCTTGAGTCCAAAGTGTCATCAGCAACTGTGTGCTGCCACCAGGGGTTCTGAAGGTAAAAGGGCCTAATTATTTCATTTCAATTCCAGTCTTTAGTGTGGAGGCAGAGGAAGCTGAGCTGAGTCACACTACTCCTGCCCTGGAACCATTCCTCTCGCCAACAACAAGCTGCCTCCTCGGAGGAAGAGGTAACCCTACCAGAGACAACACTCCATGGATTTAGCATAATGCTGCCATAGTAAACACTCAATAAATCTGAGCTACTGTCATTTGTCAGTTTATTATTATTCCTATTTAGGAGCAGCAACAGAGTCAGTAAATCTATAAATCAGAATCTATCGTGCTCTTGGGAAAAGAACAGTCCATAGGCTATCTTCTTTTCTTAATGTTTATTTATTTTGAGAAAAAAGAGAGAGCATGCATATGCATGCATGCAAGTGAGCGAGGGCCAAAGAGAGAGGGAGAGAAAGAATCCTAAGCAGGCTCCATGCTCAGTGTGGAGCCTGGCACAGAGCTCAATCTCACGACTGTGAGATCATGACCTGAGCCAAATTCAAGAGTCGAATACTCACCAACGGAGACACCCAGGTGCCCCCATATCTTTATAAAATCTTATTTCACTAGTAGTAAAATTTAATTCTATATGAACTGACTGTGACAAAATTCAAACATGTAATTCTATCACCAATGTTTACACAACACCTAAAGGTGAAGGGGGAAGGAGATGTGGATCAGGCTCAGATGAAAAACATACCACAACGCACAGGGAGACTGAGCTAAGGTAAAGAAAGCTGGACAGAGCGCTGCTGAAATGCACTCATCAGTACACTCAACACAGCTAAAGAATCAGTCAACTTGAAGACAGTCATAAAAATCACCCAACAGTAAAACATCAAGAGGAAACAGAGAAAATAAAAACCAAACGCAATATCCTAGAACAGTGAGATGATATCAAATTATCTAGTACATGTATAAATGGAATCCCAAAAGGAAAGAGAATAGGGTAGAAAAAAATGTTCAAAAAAGATAATAGTTGAAACATTTCCAATAAAAGATAGCAAACTACAGTTCTGAGAACCTCAGAGAATCCCAAGCAGAATCTCTCTCTCCTTCTCCAACACACACACACACACACACACACGTGTGTGCACACACACAAATGCACATGATATTCAATATTCAAATTCCTAAAAAATTCCTAAAAATAAAGTTAAAAAATATACTGGGAGACAGAGGAGAAAAGACATAGAAGAATGAATATAAGAATTAAAGATAAGAATTACAGCAGACTTCTCAGAAATTAAACAAATCTTTTAAGTGATAAAAGAAAAAAACTGTCAATCCAGAATTCTTTATCTAGTAGAGTATCTTTTTTAAATGAAAAGGACTGTTTAAACAAAGCTGAGAAAATGCATTTCCAACAGTCTTGTACCACAAGAAATGTTAAAGGCAGTTCTTCAAAAGCAGATGAAACATAATACCAGATGGAAAAAAGGGATCTTAAAAACAAACAAAACAAAAAATCAAAGCCTCTAGAAATAGTTAAAATAAAAGTAAATATGCTAATTTTTTAAAAAATTTTAATCACTCAGAAAGATAAATGTCAAAAGCAAAAATATATATCAGGGTGTCTGGGTGGCTCAGTTGGTTAAGCCATGACTTCTGATTTTGGCTCAGGTCATGATCTCGTGGTTTCTGAGTTGAAGCCCTGAGTTATGTCAGGCTCTGCACTGACAGCGCAGAAACTGCTTGGGATTCTCTCTCTCTCTCTCTCTCTCTCTCTCTCTCTCTTTCTCTCTCCCTCCCTCCCTCTCCCTCTCCCCTACTTGCACACTCTCTCTCAAAATAAATAAACTAAAAAAAAATTTATCTTCTAATTTACTTTACAAAACAAAATCATATGAAAACTGTAGATACTTGAGAAGGTAGTGTCAATAGTCAGATAAAATCTATAGTCTAGATGCTGTGAGTAAACATGATCATGTGAATATATGAAAAACATTCTATATGATTACTTCATGTACAAATACTACTTTTCAAGCATGAGGACTTTTAAATACCAGAAACAGAAAAAGGCTTCCTGTCCTGTTCCTTTGTTCTCACTAACACAAAACCATTTTCTCTAAAACCGAGCAAGAGAGAAGCCACATTAATTGAAACTACTTTTTTTTTAATGTTTATTTTTGAGAGAGAGCATGAGCGGGGGAGGGGCAGAGAGAGAGGAAGACACAGAATCCGAAGCAGGATCCAGGCTCTGAGCTGTCAGCACAGAGCCTGACGGGGGGGCCGAACTCATGAACCACAAGGTCATGACCTGAACCAAAGTCCCAAGCCAAGCTTAACCCACAGAGGCACTCAGGTGCCCCTGACTGCAACTACTTTAAGAAATAATCATTTTTAAAGAAACAAAACAAGTTACTTTTTAAAAGAGTACGAAAAAACGGCCCCATTGGGTACATTTGGTCAGCTGTCTTCTTTTCCTGAAGCACCTGGAACAGAATGGAAAATCAAGAAGGGGTGTGCTGGTGTCACAAACTTTCCTGTTCTGACCTTTCATTCACTCCTGCCTCTCCTGGCCAGCTGAGTCAGTAGAGTATAGACTCTGGATCTCAGAGCCGTGAGTTCGAGCTCCAGCTCCACGTTGGGTGTAGAGATTACTTTAAAATAAATAAATAAACAAACAAGCAAACTGACTCTCACTCAGTAACTCATTCACTCCTGAGTCCTCTGGCACACTACACTGTGCTGACTTCCAGATGGGTCTTCACCATCAGAGTGAGAAGAGCACAAATACAGGTACCTAATCAGCAGTCCTAGAGAGCTATTGTAGAGTGTATACAAATGGTACATTAACATATTAAATAGCAATTACAATAAACAATCAACCTTGCCTGACCAGCTAAGCAGGTCCAGGTAAAAAACAAATACCCCTTTCTCTCCCAAACTTGATTTCTTGCACAGTTCCGGGTTGGAGAAAATCACTTTCATAATCTAAACAATTCATTCCCTAAACGAAACCTGATGTTACTTTCTCTGTGTGAAGCAAATCATTGAAGATGTATAGATGGAATCGCAGAACCATCTGCAAGGCACTTAACCTCTTCTTTTCTTACCTTTGGTCTGAGTGACACCTATGCTCAGATCACAAGATTCTAATCTACGCTTTCAGGCTATCAGTCATGTGGGGGGAAAGCATATGAATAATACAGTGCTTGCAGCTCACTTGCCATGTGCACTTTACATACATGATTTCACCAAATTCTCACAACCCCACCATCAGACAGTAAGTGTATTATAATCCGCATTTTATAAAGAAAACAGGCTCAGAGAAGTTAAATATACTAAGAACACACAGCCTTTAGGAAAACAAGTCATAATACATTTCAGGGTTAGCTATTGTAGCATGTATCAAGAACTACTAAATTCAGCAGAAAGAAAAAGGCCCTCACTACTTAAAAGAAAATTAATCTTGGCTACAAGAAACCAGTCTACATAATATTCTACTTCAAATTCTTTTATCTAACACCAAAAACCAAGATATAACTTCCTTCCAAAATATGACTAGTTCCTCTTCATAAAAGAGACATCTTATTTTCTAAAGAAGTTAATAGCTTTATGCTATTTACTGAAGCATCAGCTGGCCTTTTGCTATTCAACTAACTTGCTCAGCGCCAGCTGTTCAGGAAGTAATTTATCTTGTGAAAACTGTGAAACACTACAGAAAATCCTTTACAGACACGCTGTTTGGACAAAATAAAAATTGAGCCATTCTTTTTCAGCACCTGTGTCAAGAGTGGGAAAAGACAGGGGCACCTGGGTAGCTCAGTCGGTTGCAGAACCGACTTTTAATCTTGGTTCATGTCATGATTTCACGGTCCGGTTTGTGAGATGGAGCCGTGTATTGGGTTTCGTGCTGACACTGCGAGGAGCCTGCTTGGGATTGTCTCTCCCTCTCTCTCCGCCCCCCCCCATGCCCCTCTCTCTTTCCCAGTGCCCCTCCCCCACTTGTGCTCACACTCTCTTTAAATAAACATAAAAAAAAAAGAGTGGTGACAGATAAAAGAATTCCGTTCCAGTCTTCCCTCCCCACATATAAATACTTTTAGTAAAGGGAAACAAGGGCTATAGATAGCTGAAAAACAATGATCCCCCTGACAGATTCCCCGGACAGGAAAATAAAGGCCATTTCATTCCCACAGAAATCCATCCAATACCTACACTGCATATACCAGAACACCCTCATTCAACCCCTGAACTTGTCAAGCTCATCTCTTACCTTTGCATTGCTTTTTCCTCCCCCTGGAAGAGATTTCTATAGTCTTTGCAAGGCTGGCATTTTGTTTTCCACCATGAGTTCTCGCCTTAGATTGTCATTTTCTTAGAGAGCCTTCCTTCCTTATCTAGAACATAGCTCATCCCTTTCCGTCATACTATCTTGTTTTATTTTCCTTATACCATGACCACGGTCTGAACTTACTTTGTTCTTTTCTACAAGCTCATGATCACAATTATGTAAGCTCTGTGAAGCTAGGAGCTTGATTTTCATATCTTTCTATCCTCAATTCCTAGCCCAGAATAGGCACAAAATATACATTAAACAACTGCATGAGATTAATGTGGGTATTATACTGCATAAATATGAAAAAAAATAGGATGAAAATGAAAGATTCCATTTACTTCACTCCAACACCTTTCCTTCATGCTCAACGAGAATAATAACAGTTTATGAGCTGAGACAATAAAAACAAATTGGGTTACTTTTCCTGTGGACTCTGTTCCCCACAGGTGCTGTGATGCCCAAGGATCCTGCTTCCGTAACAGGCCAACTCAATTATAAATGGACTGGAACATTCATAGAGCAAACAATTTCTATTATCCAGAGCATACAAGACTTCGAGAGCCAAGTCAAAGAAATTTCCACCTGTTTCCTCATTTATTTCAGCACAGCATCCTACAGGTGAACAGAGAAACCCAAGAAAGAACACCTGTATTTTATGGCAGAAGATGCAACAGTGAAAGTGAACTTTCAAATCAAAGTTCTTAATCTCTAAAACTTGAGGGTAGGAAAAAAAGTTTAAGTCTCTAAAAACAATCCACCTTTAGACACAATCCCAAACCGTGTAAAATGAGTGCTTCCAACATTAAAAAAAAAAAAAAGACAATTGTCATTATTAATAAAATAATAATCCTAAACCTGGCCCTCAAACCAGAAAAAAAGTCTATCTGCAATTCGTAAGATGTTTTTTGATACTGCAACTACTTGAACTGAATCACACAAGTGATAATATGCGTAACATCCCAATGATAATGAGAATTAAAAACACTGACACTAACTCCGAAAACCAGCATTACCTAGTAACGTACTGACCCAGCTTTCAAAGAAAATTCTTTTCTATTGCTCTGCTATAGGTCAGATAAATCGATCTCCCATAATCTGCACTTGATGGAGAGTTCACTGCTCTCTGTGCGTAGAGTGAAACCTATCTCAAGATCAAGTTTTTGTCTCTCCAAGTGCCCCATGGAAAAGGGAAGCTGGGTTATTCATTAAGGCGGTAAATGAATACTTATAAGGAGGTTGTCCTGAAGCAAAGCACTTCGGGGTCGGTGCCCTCTCCCGGGAGATGGTGGGCAGCAGGGCCATGCCCCAGCTGATAGCACGGACACCCGGGGCAAGACGGCCACGGCAAGGCTCCCAGCCAACCGTCCCACACCGCAGGCGGAGGGCTGGGTGCCAGCCAACACCGGCCACTGGACTCCCCGCAGTCGTCCCTGCGCGAGAGCAGAGTTGGCGGTCGCCGGCGGAGCCAGGCCTGACAGCCCGGGAAGGTGAGGAGCGTCTCCCGCCGGACCCGCCACTGACCGGGGAGGAGGGAGAGGAGACCCCGGGCAGAAATCTGCAAGGCCCAGGTCCGCGGGCGCGCGAAAGAGGCATCCCAGCCCGCGTCCTCGGCGCCCCAGCCCAGACCCAGCCCGGCACCTCACCTCGGATGGCACAGGCAGGTTCTCCACCGCCGCCTTCAGTTCCAGCACCGAGTCCGTCTGCCTGTCGGTCAGCGGCGCGGTCGTGTCGGGTCTCCGATCCCAGAGGGCCAGCTTCTCCCGAGCGTCCCGCTCTGCCGCCGCCTCAGGCGGCAGCAACAGCGCCGCCTCCGCCATCGCCGCCGCCCCTGCGGCCCTCAACAGCAGCGGGGTGGAAGGGACCCCGACAGACAGGCCCGGGCCACTTCCGGGGGAGCCGGGGCTTCCAGCACGGCACCGGCGGCGGGGCGGAGCGGAATACCCTGACTCCGGAAGTGCTTCCACAGTGTGTGGGGGCGGGACCGAGGCCAGTACAGACGTGGCTCTAAACGGGGGATAAGTATTTCCGGTTGGGATGGAGTAGAGAGAGAAGAATGTAGGCCCTGACGGAAATAGATGTGCCCCTACCGGAAGTCTTCGTCAACTTCAATAACTTTATTGTAATGTGGCTTCAGTTTATTGACAATTGAGCTACGTGACCCTGCCGGCAGAGGTCCTCCTGGACTCCCGGATCTACTGCCTCTGCTCACTGCTGAATCGTCTGGGTGGACTGTGTGGTCTCTGATTTCCGTGAAGACAAGTGGACAGTTTCCACCGCCTAGATCACGACCACAGTATAAAATTTTCCAACATCCAGTGATTCTGCAGGTAGAAAACCAAATTCTGAAAACATAAAAATTAAAAGATTTCTGAATATCAAACATCATTAATAGTAGTAGGTAACTGGAAACAACCTAAATGTCCAACATTGAAGAACTGGATTAATTCATGGCACAGACATAGAGTTGAAATACTATTCTGTCTTTTAAACCTTGTATTATTTTGAGCAACAGAACAAATAATTATACTATTAGATATATGTAAAATAAAAGTTATATATTCTATAACTTATAGAATAAAATATCTGCGACTCCATATTGATAAATAAATGATTGAATAAATAAATGGGAGAGAAGGATACCTCTACAGAGGAACTCCAATCAATAAATATAGAATGAAGATAAATAGTAATAATTGACAGTCAAGATCTAAGAGTGGATTCTAAAATTAATGGGTGAAACTTTGAGGAGAAACAGAAATTTGCATTGTATCAAATGATCTCTGCAAGATATTTATTAATAGCAACGGGAGAGGGGGAGATATTAACTTTACAGTGGAGAGATCTGGCAAATATTACCTTAAGCAAGCCACAAAAGTCAACAACATTCTAATCATGAAAAAACATCAGGCATGGTCCAGAGACCCATGAAACGATGTTCAGCATCCCTCCTCATCAGGGAAATACAAAACCACACTGAGATACCACCTCACGCCACTCAGAGTGGCTAAAATGAGCAAATCAGAGGACTCTAGATGCTGGCGAGGATGTGGAGAAACGGGCACCCTCCTACACTGTTGGTGGGAATGTAAACGGGTGCAGCCCCTCTGGAAAACATTGTGGAGGTTCCTCAAAAAACTAACAATAGAACTCCCCTATGACCCAGCAATAGCACTACTAGGAATTTACCCAAGGGATACAGGCGTGCTGATGCATAGGGGCACATGCACAATGTTCATAGCAGCACTCTCAATAATAGCCAAAACATGGAAAGAGCCTAAGTGTCCATCAATGGACAAATGGATCAAGAAGATGTGGTTTATCTATACCATGGAATACTACATGGCAATGAGAAAGAATGAAATCTGGCCAAGTGTAGCAACATGGATGGACCTTGAGGGTGTTATGCTTAGAGAAATAAGTCAGACAGAGAAGGACAAATAACATATGTTTGCACGTATAGGAGGATTAGGAGGAACTTAGTGGAGGATCATGGGGGAGAAATGGGGGGGAAATGGAGGGGGAAAGGGAGAGAGGCAAACCATGAGAGACTCTTGAATGCTGAGAACAAACAGGACTGATGGTTGTGTGTGTGTGTGTGGGAGGGGTGATGGGCATGGAGGAGGGCACTTATGGGGATGAACACTGGGTGTTATACGGAAACCAACTTGACAATAAACTATTTGTAAAAAAAAAAAAAGTATATTAAAATTGAAATGATCTAAGAATACAAGGCTAGGTGAAATATGTAGATAAAAAAAGAAAAAGAAAAAACATCAGGCACACTCAAAATGAGGGCTATCCTGCAAAGCAACTGACCAGTATTCTTCAAAGGTGCTAATGTCATAAAAGACAAAGAAAAAACTGAGGGAATGTTACATATTGAAGGAGATGAGGCAGCCATGACTGCTAGATAAACAGTAGGAATCTGGATTAGATCCTGGAACAGAAAAAGGGAACACTGTAGAACAAAATATAGATATTTTAACAATGTCTATAGTTTAGGTAAAAGTACTGTACCAATGTTAATTTCCCAGTTTTGATTATTATCTGTGGTTATGTAAGATGATAACATTGGGGGAAGCTGAATGAAGGACACACCTGAACTCTGTACTACTTTTGTAACATTTCTGAAGTCTAAAATTATCTCAAAGTCAAGAGTTAAAACACTCATGTTGTAGAAAACATGTATCCGCATAAATGAAGATGGTTGGAATTACTAATTATGGGTTTTTTCTTTTATCTTTTTTTTTCACTGTTTTCGCACCAAACCACTCTACCACTATTTCCTAAAGAGTCACCTTGTAGATATAAGACAGATTGATCTTCTTGTTGAAGTACCTGAAACTTTGTCTTCTTCTATCCAGACTGATCTCTACTTCCAAAAATTTCAGAAGTAAAGTTGTTTCTGTTCAATTTTGTGATGTCCATTTTTCATCAAACATCATCCTTTTATATTCATCCAAATGTAAACATTTTTCTCCCAAGTGTCTTTTTTTATTGTTTTTTTTTTTTTATTTTAAAGAGAGAAAGTGAGCAGGGGGAAGAGGCAGAGAGAGAGAGAAAGAAAGAGAGAGAGAGAGAGAGAGAGAGAGAGAGAACCTCAAGCAGGCTCCACGCTCATCAGGGAGCCCAACACAGGGCTTGATCCCACTCACCCTGGGATCATGACCTGAGCAGAAACCAAAAGTCAGACGCTCAATCAACTGAGCTACCCAGGTGCCCCTCTCCCAAATGTGTTTCTATTGCCGATTTTCCTAACTGCCGATTTTCCTTTCTTCTAAAAATTATGTTTAATTCCTTAAAATATGTTTAGTAACCGGTGATTCATAATACTAAAGTGTCAGAGTAGGTCATTGAGAAGACATGACCACAACCGACCTGAAAACTTGACTCTGGCAATCAGAGGCTCCTCGTCTCTTCTTGGAATGTACCTTCTGTCCACTGTTCCCACAAAGGAGGTGTTTTCAAGGACACAGCCTTAAGAGAGCAATACGTTGTTGAAACCGTCCGGACTAATACATGAACCCAGTGTAGGCCTCTATATAAACCTTTAAGATTCTGGCAGGCCGGCGCGAAGATCTACTTGTCTCACAGCTGACCAGGACTAGCCTTCCCTTGCTTCTTAAACCTGCCGCGCCAATCAGGAGTGGCCTGTCACCTTCTTCGGTCTCTGATAGCCTTCCAATGGTGGGCTCCAGTTTCTAATTTCACCAGGGAATTCCTGAAGCTTCAAACCGACATAAAGGGATGCAATGCAGGTCAGGGCACCCATGGAAAAGACTTGAGCCAAGACTGAATGTTTAATCAGCTGCTGTGAGATCACATGTGGGGAGAGAAAAATAGATATGCAGCATAATAATGGCTGGTCTATTCTTAAACTGAAGAACTGAGAGAACTAAAAAAGCAGCGTCTGGAAGATCCAGGAGTCACCAGCTGCCTCTGCAAGGGGGATGGGGGGGGGGGTGCGGCAGAGACAAGACAAAGAAAACAGAATAACAGCAGTTTTCACTGGGTGTTTTAATTTTGCAGAGCACGAGCATAGAAATGTATACATTTAAACAACGCAGTGGTTGCTCAAACTATACTAGAAATGTGGTATGCAATATACCGAATCCTTCTGCTTCAGGCTGTAATGCTCTTTCCTGTATGGACAAATATTGTCTAGCCTCCCCCTCCAAAAAAATTACAAGTTTCCTAAAAGGAATCCTCTTTTTAAAAAATGTTTATTTATTTTGAGAGACAGAGTGTGTGTGAGAAGGGAGGGGCGGAGAGAGAAAGAGAAGAGACTTCCAGGGCTCAAACTCATGACCTGAGACAAAATCAAGAGTTGGACGTTTAACTAACTGAGCCACTCAGGCAGCCCATGAATCCACTTTTATACTCTGTATTACAAGTCAAATTGTTTCCTGTTTTCAGTTAGTAATTAGCTTATTCCCAGAAGCACCAGCCAACAGGACAAATACAATTGCAGATTTAATTTGCTACTATAATTCTGACAAGATATTTAAGGATTTCTAATTGTTTCCATAAAATCAGTGAAATTGATATAACAAAAGCTCATATTGTATATACTCATACGTATATACATATAAGATCGCATATGTAGTGTGTGTGTGTGTGTGTGTGTGTGTGTGTATTCAAGAGACAAGAAGATAGGGTTGCATAGACTATCTTGGGAAAAGGACAAAAATGAGGTCAGAGGAGTTTCATGCCCGAACTATCAAGGTCCCCATATCACAACAGACAACATTTTGTGTCATTCAGATTTCACTTCTGATTCTTGATCAAAATCCTATGAGTAAGGCAGCAGAGGAGTTACTCTCTTTCATTCAGAGATAAGCAAATGAAACACAAGATGGGGCCCAACCCGCACCGCCAGCACAGAGCCTGCTTGGCGTTCTTTCTCTCCCCCCCTCTCTCTCTCTGCCCCTCCCCTGCTGTCTCTTATATAAAAAGATATATATATAATAAACTTATATATATATAAAGAACGAAGTATTTTATCAATTCTGCTTATATGCAACCTACGGATTACCTAGGGGCATGAGGGAACTTTTCATCGTGATAGAAATGTCCTGGTTTTATCAAACATTGTCTTGTAATCTATTGTTAAATGTTTCATCTGTGTTGTGGTGCTGGTCTCACAACTGTACACGTATGTGAGAACCGATCATACGGTACACTTTCAATACGTGTAGTGTGCATATGCACACGCAGTGTACTCCTTATGCCTCAGTAGAATAGCGGCAAGGGAGAATGAAACAGGTCCGTGAGTAACGACATGGAAGAAGGTTCATCATATATTGTTGAATTAAGAAAGCAGACTGCTGAACAAAGTGAATATAATCCCATATTTAGCTAAAAAATTACATGCACGCATACACACAAAAAAGGGTCTGAAAAGATATGCAGCAAATTGTTATTAGTCGTCATCCCCTAGGAGCTGGTTTGGCAGAGCAGATAGAAGGGTGGAGGGCAAGGGCTTCATTACTTTAAGATTGCTTATTGAAAAAGAACTGTTAAAGAGAACATATGTTGGAGATGAGACAAAGGGATTCTAGTTCCGGCTCCACTGCTAACTAGCCGAGTCCATATCCGAATTTCCTAAAACAAAACATACTTGTTTATAGCAATACTCCATCAAGTAGCCTGTTCACACCTGGCCAAATTACACAGATAGTCTCCAGGTGTCCGGTCACCTCACTGGCGAGGACCAGGGCAGGTCTGGGCCGGAGCACACACGCAGTCACCTGCAAAGCAGCGAGCTTTCAGCCGCTCCGGCTTGAGTCCAGTGCATCAGCCAATGTGTGTTTTCCACTCTGCTGGGGCCTCATGTTCTGGGGGATTTGTTTTCATTCATAATGTGTGCACCTACTGCTGTAGCGCTGTCGTAGAGAAATGGAAAAGTTCACCTGCTGGACAGTAAAAAATGTGTGTTGCAGTGGTTTGGGAAGCCTTTCAGGATAGGGTGGAGGGAAAGAGATTGATGACTGCCTTCTGACCCGAGGAACACTGGCGTGGACAGCCCAGCAGCCTGGGAACGGAGCGGCAGCTGGCGGATCTGGCAGAGAAAGAAAGAATCTAAAGGCACAGTAGGGCTTCAGGGGACTGACCAAGTGCTAGGAACCCACCTCCGGTGGGTGCCTGTGACTATGAACAACTTGAACCTCTGCTCGTATTCATTGCGCACACCGGACGGACTCAGCTTGCATTTCCACTGCCAGGAACAGAGAGGTTGTGCGTGCACAGCATGTAGAAATTGTCAGCGTGCACCGGTGGTAAAATTAAGATAAAGGAGCCCTGGCGCGAGGTCCGAAACGGGGCCCTCCTCCCCCAACACACGCCAGAACAGGTCCCCTCCTCGCTCCTGTCAGCAGGGAGGTGGGGAGGGGAGGTCTCGGTGATCCCTGACGACTCCTGCGGGTCGAGACAGGGTTTGGAGCTCCCAGTCTTAAAACTAAGTCTGGCATGTGAACTTTTTTGTGTGTGAATAAAAAAGCAAAAATATGTCTCTTCTTTTTCAAATTAAGTAACTTTAAGAAATCTTAACCAGGCTCTCCACTCAGCACATAGCCCCACATGGGGCTCGATCCCTCCAGCCTGAGATCATGACCCCAGCGGAAAGCCAAGAGTTGGAGGCTTAGCCGATTGAGACACTCGGGCGCCTCTATATCCTCTATTTTTAACATTTTAGCTGCAAATTTCTTTACCTGTGTAGGGCATTTTGTTGAATACAGCTTGCAGCCCCAAGCAAGGGAAGGAGAAAAAAATCCCCCCCCCCCCACTTTTTATATATACTCCGTTACTGGGAGATCAGTTTACTAAAGAACAACTGTGGCCATCGGGTCCGGGCATGCGGCCGGTTCCGCGGTCCTGGGTCCCGGCTTCCCCTCCCTTGGCTTCTCCTCAGCCCCAATTCTGCCCCCGTGGAGTTAGTGGTTCTGATAGACTGTGGCCGCTGCGATCAGGGGCGCCCCCAGGCGGCGGCGGCTGATCCGCGGGGGCGGGTGCTCACGTGCGTGGCCCGCGGGCCACTACACCCGCGACTCTCACGCGACCAAGGCTGGGACTCTGAACCAGGGCAACCCCGCCCAAGTCTGGGTGAGAAGCGCGGAGACAGCCCCTGCGCAGCGGTAACGGCTGCTTGGGGTCCCCTGTCCACGCCTGGCGGATTGCAGCCCCCCACCCCCACCCCAGCTCCCCGCTGGAGAACGCAGTCCCGGGGTCTCTTCATTTATTCCACAGTTGTTGCTTGAGACCCACCATTCGTCGCCGCGAGGCTTGCCCCAAGGTCTGCGGTCCAGGGTGTTCACTAGCTTTTTGCCTGTCTGTGCCCACAGCCCGACCACCAAAGGGTGTACCCTGGATCTCTTCTGTGCGTGAATATAGGCAAGTTGCATGAATATAGGCAACTTGAACCTCTGCGCCTCAGTGTTCCGATATGAAAATGTGTACTAAATAAAATAATAAAAGTTCTTGCTGCATCGGATGCATGGTGAGGATAAAATAAGACCATATATATGGGTGGTCAAACATGGGAGGCGCTCAGTAAGATTTAGCTATTGAAGAAGGGAGGGAAGAGGAAAAGGAAGAAAGGGAGAGGAAGGAGAAAATTTCAAGTTGTTTAGATTTTAATCCCTCTGGAATGCTCCAGGCTGACCTTCCAAAGCCTCCAGACCTTGGGTCACAGCTGTACCTCTCCCTGTGAGCATCTTCCAGAAACGCATTGAGCACATTCCAAGGAGAACTTCCTCAGCTGCTTTCCAACCATTTTTCTGTGCCACACCCCAGAGAGATTTGATGCAGTCCCAACAGCAAAGGGGTGGGGGTGGGGGGACTGTCTATTTCAACCTGGTTCTCAAGTGGGGTGGGGCTCCAGATAGGCAGGTCACTGGGTTGAGAAGCCCTGATTTTGATGCCGGCCCCCCGCCCCTCCCCCATAAGGAATCACTGTCATACACCACAGTGATCCAAGATGTGTGCCTTGCATCTGAGTCCACAAGGTTATAGGGGCCTCTTCCTTCCTCCGCGGGAGTCAGGGCAGCCAGCAGCAGCCCCGTGGTGATCTTGGCGGTTTCTGCCTAAAGTCACGGTGACTTCACCTTCATTCTCAGAGTACAAATAGCACAAACCAGTACTTGGCTGCGTTCCCAAATGAGGGCCTTGGTCTCTTAAAGAATAGAATTTAGAGCCAGCAGAGAATCTAAAGGTCATATAACCAACCCCTTCCAGTCCAGAGAGGAGCAAACAGATGTAAGGAGGCGAGACAACTGACCCAGAGTCCTATAGGAGGTGAAAGTCAATGCCACAGCTAGAACTCAGACAACCTGCCGTCCGCGGCTGATTGTCTTCATACTGCCTCGGAGTTCCTCCTCCAAGCCGTTTAAGAAAAAACTAGATTCCCAACGTTGATGTAAATAGTTGTATGATGTTGCTTGAGTATGTACAAGAAAAAAGTTGACATGAGCTCTGTGTGTTTACATCAAAATAGACTTACAAATTATATATCAATTAAAGTGTAAAATCGGGGCACCTGGGTGGCTCGGTCGGTTAAACATCTGACTTCAGCTCAGGTCATGATCTCGCGGTTCATGAGTTCAAACCCCACATTGGGCTCTGTGCTGACAGCTCAGAGCCTGAAGCTTGCTTTGGGTTCTGTGTCTCCTTCTCTCTCTGTCCCTCTCCCGTTGACACTCTGTCTCTCTCTGTCTCTCAAGAATAAACACTAAAAAAAATTTTTGTTTTAAGTGTAAAACTAGTAACATTCAAAGTAACCACGTTAATGAGCTGGATGACACTGTCTTGCTGGAAAACTAAATTGCCACTGGCCACATGAAGACGGACAGTACTGACTGCTGCCACACAGCTGCTGTGGGGTTCCCTGAACTTATGTCATACCAGCGACATTCTCAATTTCCCCGTCACTTGAATCACCAAGAAGCCTTCACTCAGGCTAGACCCCTAATATGACGTGGCCTTTAATTGGCTTGTACTTCTCATTTTCATATTAAACCAATCCTTGTAGTTTAAAATAGGGGCGCCTGGGTGGCTCAGGCTGTTAAGCATCCGACTTTGGCTCAGGTCATAATCTCAGGGCTCATGAGTTCGAGCCTCGCGTCGGGCTCTGTGCTGACACCTCAGAGCCTGGAGCCTGCTTCAGATTCTGTGTCTCCCTCTCTCTCTGCCCCTCCCTGACTCAGGTTCTCTCTCTCAAAAATAAATAAAAAATTTAAAAATGATAATAATAAAATAAATAAAATAGCCTATATACACAAACAGGGAGATTGGAAGCTGAAAGCATATGGCCATCCTAAGCTATAGGACAGTCATATTGATGATCCAGAATATGTATATATTTTTTTAAATATATGAGATAAAAACACAGATTTTTAAAACTTTGCCCACAAACTCTACTTTGAAAAATGCTGCCCCATGTCCTGCTGCCCTCGAGGCATACACTGTGGTGAGCCTTCCCTGGCACCGGCTCCAAGTACTGGAAACTCCACATTCCAGAGCTATGCCTTTCTTCTGAAGGCTCTCCATCCATTAATGTCTTAGAACAGGCCTCTGGAAATGGAAAAAATGTCTAAAGGCCAAAAAGCAGGGTTGCTCCAGGTCAGGGAAGGGGTGAGAAAGCAAAAGAGATGGAGACAGGGATCCAAAGACTTCCTCACAGTGGGCACTGCAAAGATGCACCTTGGTGAGCCCCACTCAACCGTTAAAGCCTGAACACGGGCAAGGACCTCTGCTAACCATGCAACCTTGCAAAATTAGCTAAGGTTACAGTTACAAAGTACCCCTCCTCTCCTCCTCACTTTAGGAGGAAGTTGGTGGATATTATTATCTCCACTGAATGAATGAAGAAACTGAACCCCAGAGAGGATCATGATCTACTTAAGATAATGATTGGTAGGGGGCAGACCTGTCATTGGAAATAGGAGGCCTGACAAGACCTTGTCTTTCCCTCTAGATTAACATTAAGAAAGTGAGTGATGTGGGGAGGGCCTGGGAGGCTCAGCTGCTTAAGCATCCAACTCTGCATGCTCAGAGCACGATCCCAGGGTCATGGGATCAAGCCCCGCATAGGGCTCCTTGCTGAGCGTGGCATCTATTTAAGATATTCTCTCCCTCTCTCTCTTTCTCTCCCCTCTCTCTCTCTTCCCTTCTCTCTCTAAAAAAAAAAAAAAATAATAAATTGAAAATAAATTTTAAAAAAGAAAGTGAGTGACAGGAAGACATACATTTGAACCAGTAAGTACTTGTCTGTGATGGGACATTGTAGCAAGCATGAGTCCTAAGGGCAAGCATTACAAGCTGTAAGAAACACCTCCACGAAGAAAAGGCTTGGAGCTTTGGTATGTTCTGTTTTGCTGTAAGGCAGGAATAATTCAAGCGCCAAAATACTAAATCATGGCATTGAAGAGGAGAAAGGATAAAACACCAGGCTTCTCGGATCATGCTCCATCTGACTTCTTCGCTTACAACGAAGTTGCAAAATGGAAGACTTTAAGAGAAAATGTCCTTATGCACACCTGTAACTCCTTGAATTTTCAGAGTACATTAATTTGGAGTTAGCAAACTTCTTCCTGTATAATCCTCCAGCCTATTAGAACCACTTCTCTGAGAATGGGATTTATAGCTTTATCAAGCGTTTGGAGATCTATTTCCTTTTGCAAGTTATTTCCTTGTTTACGCACTTTATCAATTTCTCACTCACACATCAGTAAACTGTATAAATCACCTTAAACTTTACAATTTATTTATACAGTAGTCGAGGCTTTATTTCACGTTAAAAGAAGAATTGCTGATCTGGATCAGACAAATGGGCCTCCAGCTTAGAATTTAGAATCAATATTGAGAGTCAAGTCATATTTGAAGACACACACAATTACCTTCCAATATTTCAACCTCAAAAAGCTATGAGCTGCAACTTTGCTGGTCATAAAGTTAAAACCAGTGCAATAAAGTCATTATCACATGCTTGTGAGGAGAATAAACATTGGTAAAACATCTTTGGAAATATCTATCAGTAACCTTTAAGTTTTTTTCACTTCTGGGCTTTTTAAAAAATTGATAATCTCAGGTACTGAAAAAAAATCTTTATGTACAAAGATGCCCATCGTGGGATACTAACAAATATTTGGAAATAATTTAAGCATAAAACTATGGTACGTTTGTTAGATGGCCTATTAGACAGTAGTTTCAAATTGTTTCAATTTCACTTGTTTTATAATATTTTTTAAATGTTTATTTATTTTGAGAGAGAAAGTGAGAGCAAGGGAGGGTCAGAGAGAGAGGGAGACAGAGAATCCCAAGCAGGCTCCACACTGTCAATGCAGAGGCTGACACGGGTCTCGAACTTACAACCCATGAGATCATGACCTGAGCTGAAATCAAGGGTCAGACACTTAACCAAGTAAGCTACTCAGGCGCCCCTGTTTTTCAATACTTTTAAAAGAGTATGAATTATTTGTCACAGCGTGCATATATTTATTATTCCTATATATTTTTGCTGTGTGTGTGTGTGTGTGTGTGTGTGTGTGTGTGTGTGGTGTAGTGCTAGGGATGTCAAAGACAACCAGTTACCCATTCATTCCTGAACCCATCCACTTATTAAACATTTAGTGTGCACCTACTATGTGCCAGGTGGTGTGCTAGTCTGAGTAGTCAATACTTTAAGAACATTTCTGGCTTCAAGGACCTTACAATCTAGTGAGATAGGGAGGCGCCATACAATATATCATTATATAGACCATATATATTACTCCAATAGTTCATTGGCGTGAATGTGAGATGGTATTACATAAAGCACAGAAGAAAAGCATCTAATCCACTCATAGAAGATAAGGTCTGTTTGCTGGAGGAAAGGACGTCTAAGCACTGCACTTGGCATACAGTAGGTGCTCAGTAAGTATACTTTGGGGTTTTTTTAAGTTTATCTTTGAGAGAGAGCAAGGAGGTGAGGGGCAGAGAGAGAGAGAGGAACAGAGGATCCCGAGCAGGCTCCACGCTGTCAGAACAGAGCCCGATGTAGGGCTCAAACTGACGAAACATGAGATCATGACCTGAACCGAAGTCAGGCGCTTAACCGACTGAGCCACCCAGGTGCCCCTCAATAAATATATTTTGAATGAACTGGTATCAGAAGGGCAGTGGGGCAAGGAGAAAAGAAGAAACCCTTTCAGGACAAGGGAAACGTCATGTCCTAACGCCTCAGAGTGAGAATACAGAACACTTTCAGGAAGTCAGAAATTTCTCACGTGGCTGGGATTTGGAGTGGAGTTCAGAAAAGTGACGAGAGATGGAGTCCAAGAGGCGAGCAGGGACAAGACTGTGAAGCCCTGGTGTCCCCCAGGGAGTTCGGCCTCTGTGCGGAGGAGAATGAGCAGTGAGGACGCTGCCAGACTGGCCACGTAGAAAGGTCCTGGACAGAGCGAGGCCAGCCTGGAGGCGGGGACACAGCAGACACTGTCCCAGTCGTCTGGAAGGCCTGGACGCAGGCGTGTCAGTGGCGAAGGGAGGGTGCGTGGGAGCGACAGAGGATGGAATCCGCAGGGCTTGCGGCTGAACTGAGTGTCAAGTAAACCGCACAGAGAGGAGGCAGGACGTCTGGCCGCGGAAGGTGCCGTGGGGAAGTGGTGTGGTGGCCACGGACCAAGCACAAGCACTTGCTGAAGGCACGAGGAGGGGGCTCACACGCCCCCGAGCTCTGCCGCGCTGCCCCCCTCTCCGCACGCCACACCCCTGGCATCACTGGGACTTCCCTGTGGCCAGAGGAGGAAAAGACCCGGGCCTGGTTATCGATGGTTTCCAACAGCACAGAGGCGCCAGCTGCAAGTGAACAGCTGCAGTGCGGCAGCCCCAACCCGCAGTGGCGCTGGGAAATAACGGGGAAAGAAAATCCTCCGACGGCTCAGACTTCAAACAGCACCTTAGTGCTGCCAGCGCAGGAAGTCTTGAATCCATGACCTCGGCCAAGGTGGCTCGTCTTCATTTTGTCCCCCAGGTGATTTCCACCTCCTGGTCTCACGCTCTATTTGGAGAAATGGAAACCTGGCTCCCAGTTTACTAATGGTCTCTTCAACTATTTGCCTATCTATTTTCATTCCAGTAATATTTTTTTCAGTTTTAAAGGTTCTTTTTTTTTTTAAGTTGTTATTTATTTTTGACAGAGAGAGAGAGCAAGAGCGAGTGTGAGCTGGGGAGGGACAGAAAGAAGAGAGAGACAAATAATCTGAAACAGGCTCCAGGCTCTGAGCTGTCAGCACAGAGCCCGACACGGGGCTCGAACTCACGAACTGTGAGATCATGGCCTGGACCGAAGTTGGACACTTAACCGACTGAGCCACCCAGGAGCCCCTAAAGGTTCTATTTTTTAAATATTATCATTTTTTAAAGCTCTGGTCATTTTTTATAATCTGCTTGGCTCTTTTTTACATAGTTTTTCTTTCCCTGTCTGGTGTACTCCTTCCATTTCATTAATTTGTATCTGCATGAGAGACATGCTTTTGGCTTTCTCTGAATATCATCCTTTAAGAAAGGGAAGCACAGAGTGTCAACAGGAGCATGGTGGCAAGCGGGGCCTCAGCCAGAGAAGCCGCACCCCCCCCCCAACCCTGCGAAAGACATTACAGCTGAGCACAGAGGGTCCCTAGTGACTTGGAGCTGTACCCAGATTGCCAGGCCCCGTCCAGGCCCAACCACAGCCCCACAGTATCTATCAGCCTCGGGTATAGAACCTCTGGCTGCCCCCTGCACCACGCTGGGCCACTGTGAGTAGTCTCTGAAGCTGCCTCCAGGCATTTGCAGGTATTTCTATCCCCCTGTCTAGCACAACTGGAGCTTGGGAGTACTCTGGGGCTTTTCCATTTTCTCCCACTGTTTTTAAAAACTAAGATTTAGGTGGGGGAAAGCCACCAGGGTGGCTCAGTCGGCTAAGCATACAACTCTTGATTTCGGCTCAGGTCACTATCTCGCCGTTCCTGGGTTTGAGCCCCACATCAAGCTCGGTGTGGACAGTGCGGATCCTGCTTGGGGTTCTCTTTCTCCCTCTTTCTCTGCCCCTCCCCTGCTCATGCACTCTCTCTGTCTCTCAAAAATAAATAAGCATTAAACAATTTTTTTTAAATTTTGGATTAAATTTTTTAAATTCATTTATTTAGGGGCGCCCGGGTGGCTTAGTCAGTTAAGCGTCCGACTTTCGCTCAGGTCATGATCTCACGGTTCGTGGGTTCGAGCCCCGCATCGGGCTCTGTGCTGAATGCCAGCTCAGAGCCTGGAGCCTGTTTCAGAGTCTGTGTCTCCCTCTCTCTCTGACCCTCCCCTGCTCACGCTGTCTCTCTCTCTCTCCTAGAAATAAATAAAACATTTAAAAAAATTTAAAAAAAATAAATAAATTCATTTATTTATTTTTGAGAAAGAGATAGAGCGTGAGCGAGGGAGGGGCAGAAAAAGAGGAGGACACAGAATCAGAAGCAGGCTCCAGGCTCTGAGCTGTAAGCACAGAGCCTGATGTGGGGCTCGAACCCACGAACTGTTAGATCATGACCTGATGACCTGAGCTGAAGTTGGGCATATAACCGACTGAGCCACTCAGGCGCCCCTAAAAAATTTTTTTAATTAAAAATAAATGAAAAGATTTTTTTTTCTCTGTTCTCAGAACTTTGAGCCATCGTCGTCCCTGCCACCTCATGATGGCCACCTCAAACAATAAGATCAAACATTCAGACTCTGTCAGAGGCCAGTAACAACTCAAGAGCGGTTTCGCAAAGGACAAACAGTTATTTGCGATTGCCACCAAACCCCGGGGGTGTGCCCTGCAGCTCTCCTACTGGGGCTTCCTGAAGTCCCCATAGAGCACCCCTGTCTGCACCAGACACTTGGCATGTCCACGTGGTAGAGCACCACGCACGAGAGCCTGGACTTGTCACAGACCTTCCCTTGCCCTGGGCCTCACCCCAAACCAGCAGCCTTACAAGTTCCTCCCTAAACAAGTCAGAGCAGGAAACTCAGATGTGCCGTATGTTGCCTCCAAGGCAGCCCTTGGTAATGGCAGTGGGTCCCGCAGGGCTTGAGGAAAGATTTTTAGTATATACTTGGAGCGGCGTCAAAGGGCTCCAGGTCTGTGAGCGAGCTGAGATCTCGGAATGGGGTGAGAGGCCATGACTCTACTATAGGGACCCAAATCAGATCTCTGCTTCCCTGACAATTTCCAATTATGAACATCAAAGCATGTTTTAGCAGGCCCACCCCCTCTTCCATTCGTAGGACCCCATCAAAGATCCTCACAAGTCAAAGCGTTCTACTTGCCACTGTGGCCCTGCTGCCATTTGCAGGCATCATGGCTCGTGTCTCTGGTATTGAACACGGTCACGTGGCCTCGACTCAGGCAGGCCACTCAAGTGGCAGCATTTCTCACTGCCATTCTCGGCCTGCAGAGGACACCCCCTACAAAGTCAGGGACGCCCCTGCAAAGTTTCTGAAGGAAGCGGCACTCCCACCAACACATTTCATAATATCCCATGGAAGGGAGTATTTTCTGGGCCCCGCCGGAGACACGGTCAGGGCAAGAATGTTTTACAATCTTTGTGTGGAGGCCCACATACGGTGCAAGAGGATGATAAGGGCTGCACTAGATTGTATCACTATGTGTTAAAAATTCCAGTTTCCTTTTTTTGGATGTTCCAGGCCCTGGCGGATAGGGCCAGCTAATCTCGTAGAACCCCAGACCGGCCCTGTGACTGGCTTTGGCCAGCAGAACGTGATGAGTGATGTGCCTCACTTTCCAGGTACACACTTGGAGCCAGTGTGTACTTCACTATGATCTCTCTTCTCTGTGCCACAGATCAACCACATACCAAAATAAGCTCCATCAGCTTGGGTCCAGGGAAGACGACGTAGAGCAGAGCCGCAGCTGATCTGTGATGAACGTGTAGCATGTTTAAGAGAGAAATCTTGAGGGGCGCCTGGGTGGCTTAGTCGGCTAGGCGTCCGACTTTCGCTTAGGTCATGATCTCGCGGTTCGTGGGTTCGAGCCCGGCGTCGGGCTCTGTGCTGACTGCCAGCTCAGACCCTGGAGCCTGTTTCAGTCTGTGATTCCCTCTCTCTGACCCTCCCCTGCTCACGCTGTGTGTCTCTCTCTCTCCTAGAAATAAATAAAAATATTTAAAAAAAAAAAAAAAGAGATAAATCTTGGGGCGCCTGGGTAGCTCAGTCGGTTAAGTGTCCGACTTCGGCTCAGGTCATGATCTCACGGTTCGTGAGTTCGAGCCCTGCTGTCAGCCCAGAGCATGGAGCCTGATTCACATTCTGTGTCTGCCTCTCCCCCACTCACACTGTCTCTCTCATTCTCTCTCTCTCAAAAATAAAATAAACATTAAAAGAAATAAGAGATAAATCTTTGTTACAAGCCACTGAGATGTTGGGGTTACTAGTTCCTGCAGCATCACCTAATCTATCTTGACTGATACAACCAGAAACATTTAGATAGAGTTTTTCCGATGTGCTCTACTACTTGACAGATGTTAACTTTTCTAATTTTCACAAGGAGCCTATGAATCAAGTCCTATTATTATCCCAATTCCACAGATGAGGAGAATGAAGCACAGACAGGTTAAGCAGCTTGCCCAGAGACACGCAGCAAGCCAGCAGCAGAACTAAGATTTGGATCTGAACAGCTGAACTCCACAATGCATAATCTTAATCCACTACATCCCCAAAACAGAAGCCATTAAAAAATAATTTGATAAATTTGACTATAAAAAGCAAAGTTCTAGACAGTTTATAAAAAATACTATATATCAAAGCCAAAAATTAAATGACAAACTGAGAAAAAAACACCTACAAGTCGCATCATGGACAACAGGTAACAGCATGAAAAGGACGAACAACTCAAAAGAAATATAAATACAGAAATACAAATCCATAAAAATATAAAAATGCAAGGGGCTCAGTCGGTTGAGCATCTGACTTTAGCACAGATCATGATCTCACGGTTTGCGAATTTGTCTATGAGTTAGAGCCCCGCATCGGGCTTGCTGTTGTCAGCACAGAGCCTACTTCAGGTTCTCTGTCTCCCTCCCTCTCTCCCCCTTCCCCCACTCACACTCTCTCAAAAGTGAATAAAGCATTAAAAATATATATATGTAAATATAAATGGTACTTTGCTAAGAAAGTATGCTTAATTTCATATAGATTAGCAAAGATCAGAAAGTTCGCTAATACTCTCATATTAAATATAGAAGTGTTCACTGGCCCAGCCATTGTGGAGAGTAACTTAGTATCATCTATCAAAATTACAATTACTCTGACCCAGTACTTCACTCTTTGGAAATACTTGCAGATGAAAAAATGATAAATATACATAGATTCTTTTTGTTTTATTGACATAGAGAGAGGGAGGGAGGGAGAAAGAAAGGGAGAGGATGAGCAAATGGAGGAGCGGCAGAGGGGGAGGGAGAGAGAGAATCCCAAGCAGGCTCCACACGTAGCAAGGAGCCCAACACGGAGCTCCATCTCACAACCTTGAGATCATGACCTGAGCCAAAATCAAGAGTCAGACATTTAACCGACTGAGGCACCCAGGCACCCCAATATACAAAGATTCTTAATGTACCGTTTTTGAAGTAGCAAAAGAATTGGAAAGAATTCCCTATTGATGAAACAATATTCATAACAGGGAATTAGCTAAATAAATAAGACACAACCCTAGAGTGGCATACAAATTAGTCTTTAAAAAGAATGGAGTAGTTCTAGGGTCTCATGGGTGGCTCAGTCAGTTAAGCATCTGATTTTGACAATTTGTGGGTTTGAGCCCCATGTCGGGCTCTGAGCTGATAGCTCAGAGCCTGCAGCCTGCTTCGGATTCTGTGTCTCCCTCTCCCTACCCCTCCCCTGCTCATGCTCTGTTTCACTGTCTCTCTCAAAAATAAATGAATATTAGGGGCGCCTGGGTGGCTTAGCCGGTTAAGCGTCTGACTTTCGCTTGGGTCATGATCTCGTGGTTCGTGGGTTCGAGCCCCATGTCGGGCTCTGTGCTGACCGCCAGCTCAGAGCCTGGAGCCTGATTCAGAGTCTGTGACTCCGTCTCTCTCTGACCCTCCCCTGCCCATGCTGTCTCTCTCTCTCTCTCCTAGAAATAAATAAAACATTTAAAAAAATAAAATAAAATAAATGAACATTGAAGAATTTTTTTTTAAAAATGAGGTAGTTCTTAAAATGTCAATATGAAAGAATTGTTGGTGTATCATTAAGTGAGAGGAAGGCAAAGAACGTTGTATGCTATTATTAGTTTTTAGAAATGATACATTGCAGGGCACCTGGTTGGCTTGGTCCGTTAAGCATCTGACTTTGGCCTGGGTCACAATCTCACAGTTCGTGAGTTCGAGCCCCACATCAGGTTCTCTACTTTCGGTGCAGAGCCCATTTTGGATCTTCTATCTCCCTCTGTCTCTGCCCTGCCCCCCAGCTCACTCTGTCAAAAATAAACATTAAGAAATAATAAAGAAATACTACATTGCTCTGGAAGGTTACACACACACACACACACACACACACAGGTAACCAGTAGTCTCTGCAGATAAAAAAAAAAGGATGGGGTGGGGAGCATAGGGCAAGATGACTTTTTGCCTACCTTTTGGTATCTTTTGAACTTTGTCCTGTCTACATGTATTACCAAAAGTGATTTATTTTTACAAAGAATACTCTTTGTACCACAACCCGCTGGATAAATATGAGGTTTGCTCAGAGTTGTTATTTTAATTGTTGAGAATTAAAGAAAACTTAACCTTGACAAGATTAACTTGTCTTTAATCCTTCTTTCTTTTTTTTTTTTAATTTTTTTTTTTAATGTTTTATTTTTATTTCTAGGAGGGAGAGAGAGACAGACAGACAGCGTGAGCAGGGGAGGGTCAGAGAGAGAGGGAGTCACAGACTGAAACAGGATCCAGGCTCTGAGCTGGCAGTCAGCACAGAGCCCGACGCGGGGCTCGAACCCACGAACCGCGAGATCATGACCTAAGCGAAAGTCGGACGCTTAACCGACTAAGCCACCCAGGCGCCCCTTTAATCCTTCTTTCTTATTCTCTAAGGAAAAACATGGATTTCTACCTGTAGAGAGTATGGTATATGGTACTGAACTATGATATGACACTAATTGTCCTCCCACTGAGGAATAAATGAAGATATTCCCAGGTAAACTAAAGCTGAGGGAGTAATGACAACTATATCTGCCCTGAAATAAACACTTAAGAGAATCCTTCCAGGTGAAATGAAAGAACACTAGACAGTAACTCAAAACCATTTGGAAAAATAAAGATTTCAAAAAAGGTAAATATATGAGCAATATAAAGTTTGTATAATTATTTAAAGAAAAATATTTTGTTTTTAATTTTTTAAATTTATTTTGAGAGAAAGAGAGAGAGCGACAGAGCACATGAGTGGGGCAGGGGCAGAGGGGGAGAGAGAGAACCCAAGGCAGGCTCTATGCTGTCACCATTGGGCCCGACCCGAAGTTCAATCTCACAAACCAACAGATCATGACTTGAGCTGATCAAGAGTTGGACACTCAACCGACTGAGCCCCCTAGCTGCTCCTTAAAGAAAAAATTTAAAATTATTAGTGTAAGAGCTGGTATCACTGTGACTTTGGTTTATAACTTCACTATCTTGTTTCGTACATGATTTAAGAGACTACTGCATTTTTAAAAAGTGTTAGTTTGTTTTAGACCCACAATGTATAAAGTAATTTGTGACATCAACAACCAAAAGACTGGGGACAGAGTTGTAAAGAAGTAGAGTTTTTGTACATTATTGAAGTTAAGCTGGTATAAATTCAAATTAAAGTGTTATAATTTTAGAATGTTAAATGCAATCCCCATGGTAACCATAAAGAAGAGCTCTATATAGAATATACATAAAAGGAAATGAGAAAAGAATTTGAACATATTACTACAAAGAGTCAAGTAAACACAAAAGAAGATGGTAATGCAGGAAATAAGGGACAAAAAATTATGAGGCATAAAGAAAACAAATAACATAATGATAGAAGTCCTTCCATATTAATAACTACTTTAAATGTAAATGGATTAAACTGTTACTCAAAAGACAGAGATTGAAAGAATGGATTAAAAATACAAGATCCAAATATATGCTGTATACAAGAGACTCACTTAAGATCCAAAGACCAAACAGGCTGAAAGTAAAAGGAAAAAAGAAATGAAAGTAAAAGGAAGACGATATTCCATACAAATAGTAAAAGAGAGCGAGAGTGCTATATTAACATCAGACAAAAGAGACTTAAGTCAAAAGAGCTTACAAGAGAGAAAAAAAATGGAGCACCAGAGAGAGGCAAAGAGGAGAGAGACAATCCCAAACAGGATCCACACAGAGTCTGAAGCAGGGCTCAATCTCAGGAACCATGATATCATGACCTGAGCTAAATCAAGAGTTGGCCACTTAACCGAGTGAGCCACCCAGGTGCCCCAAGGAAATAAAAGGTCTTAACACAATAAACCAACTAGAGCTAAGAGGCATATATTAGAATACTCTACCCAACAACAGAATATACATTTTTTTAAGTGCGCTTGGAACATAACATTTTCCAAGATAACCATATGTTAAATCACAAATTAAGTCTCAATAGATGTAGAAAACTAAATGTCATACAAAGCTTCTTCTCTGGTCACGATGGGATGAAATTAGACACCAATAACAAGGGAAGCGCAGCTGCCACAGTCAGTGGAGTGTGGAACTCTTGATCTTGGGGTTGTGAGTTCAAACCCCATATTGGGTATAGAGATAACTTAAAATCTTTAAAAAGAAAAATAGAATAAGAAACCAATAACAAAAGGAAAACTGAAAAATTCACAGAATTATAGAAATTAAACAACACAGGGTGCCTGAGTGGCTCAGTCAGTTAAGCATCCAATTCTTGATTTCAGTTCAGGTCATGACCTCACAGTTAGTGAGATGGAGCTCTGCCTCAGGCTCCATGCTTACAGCAAGGAGCCTGCTTGGGATTCTCTCTCTCCCTCTCTCTCTGCCCCCTCCCATTCAAGCTCTCTTTCTCTCAAAATAAATAAACTTTAAAAAAAGGTATTAACTGCACACTTTAAGCAACCAATGGAGCAAAGAAATCCGAAGGGAAATTAGAAATACTTGGAAACAAAAATGAAAGTACAACCTGGAAAAACACACAGGACGCAGTGAAAGTGGTACAATGGGGGAAATTTATAGCTACAAACACATTTAAAAACAAGAAAAATCTTACATCTACAACCTAACTTTACAACTTACAGAACTAGAAAAAGAAGAAAGAACTAAACTCAAGGTAGCAGAATGACAAAGATAATAAGACTACAGCAGGGACACCTGGGTAACTCAGTCAGTTGAGTCCAACTTCAGCTCAGGTCATGATCTCACAGTTTGTGGGTTAAAGCCCCTCGTTGGACTCTGTGGTGACAGCTCAGAGCCTGAAGCCTGCTTTGGATTCTGTGTCTCCCTCTCTCTCTGGCCCTCCCCTGCTCACACCCTGTGTGTTTGTGTGTGTCTCTCTCTCTCAAAAATAAACATTTAAAAAAGTAATAAAAATAAAGACTAGAGCAAAGATAAATCAAATAGAGATTAGAAAAACAATAGAGAAAATCAATGAAACCAAAAGTTGGTTCGTTGAAAACATTAATAAAACTCAGCTAGATAGACTAAGAAAGACTAAACTTACTAAAATCAGAAATGGAAATGAGGCCATTACTAATTCTACAAAAATAAAAAGAATTATAAGAGAATACTATGAACAACTCTACACCAACAAATTAAATATTTTAGATGAAATGTACAAACTCCTAGAAACAAAAATATACCAAGACTAAATCACAGAAAATCTTAATAGACCTACAACAAGCAAGGAAATTGAGTCAGTAATCAGGAAAAATCTCCTAAAAATAAAAGCCTGGGCCTCATGGTTTCACTGGTGAATTCTACCACGCATTTACCAATCCTCAAACTTTTCAAAAAAACTGAAAAGGGAACACTACCTAACTCATTCTATGAGGCCAGCATTATCCTGATGCCAAAGCCAGATGTTACAAGAATAGAAAATTACATATTAGTATCCATTATGAACATTAACAAATTCTTCAAAATACTAGTAAACTGAATTCAGCAGCAGCATATTATTTTTTTGTTTTGTTTTTGTTTTTGTTTGTTTGTTTGTTTTACAAATAGTTTATTGTCAAATTAGTTTCCACATAACACTCAGTGCTCATCCCCACAAGTGTCCTCCTCCATGCCCATCCCCCCCTCCACCCCCACATCCATCAGTCCTCAGTTTGTTCTCAGCATTCAAGAGTCTCTCATGGTTTGCCTCTCTCCCTTTCCCCCACCATTTCCACCCTTCTTCTCCCCCTTGGTCCTCCGTCAAGTTCCTCCTAATCCTCCTATACGTGCAAACATATGATATTTGTCCTTCTCTGCCTGACTTATTTCACTCAGCATAACACCCTCAAGGTCCATCCATGTTGCTACACATGGCCAGAATTCATTCTTTCTCATTGCCATGTAGTATTCCATGGTATAGATAAACCACATATTCTTGATCCAATCATCTGCTGATGGACACTTAGGCTCTTTCCATGTTTTAGCTATTGTGGAGAGTGCTGCTATGAACATTGGGGTACATGTGCTCCTATGCATCAGCATTTCTGTATCCCTTGGGTAAATTCCTAGCAGTGCTATTGCTGGGTCATAGGGGAGTTCTATTGTTAGTTTCCTAAGGAACCTCCACACTGTTTTTCCAGAGGGGCCAGCAGCAGCATATTAAAAGGATTGTACATTATGACCAAGTGGAATCTATTTCTGTGATGCAAGGATAGTTTGATATACAAAAACGGATCAATGTAATATGCCACATCAACCGAATGAAGAGGGATAAACACATGATCACCTCAACTGATACAGAAAAAGGATTTGACAAAATTCAACACCTTTTATGGTAAAAACACCCAACAAACTAGCAATAGTTTCCTACTTATTCTAAGTAATAAAAGTGATATATAAAAATGCCACAAAGGATATACTCAGTGATAAAAAATTGAAACCTTACCTTCTAAGACTGGGAAGAAGGCAAGAAGGCCCACTTTCACCACTTTTATTCAACACAGCACTCGAAGTTCTAGTCAGAACTATTAGGACAGAAAAAGAAATAAAAGGCATCCAAATTGGAAAGGAAAAAGTAAAATTATCTCCATTTGCAGATGATATGGAAAATAACCCTACAGGTTCCACATGCACAGACCCAAAACAAAAGCAAAAACAAACAAATAAACAAAAAACTATTAGAACTAATAAATGAATTCAGAAAAGTGGCAGGATACAAAGTCAACACACAAAAATCAGTTGTATTCATACACAGGAACAATGAACAATCTGTAAAGGAAATTATAAAACCAATTCCATTTACAATAGCATCAAAAAGAATAAAATAACTGGGAATTAATTTAACCAAGGAGATGAAAGACCTGCACAATGACAACTACGAAACATTGCTGAAAGAAATCAAAGGAGACATAAATAAATGGAAACATATCCCATGTTCATGGATTAGAAGGTTTGTACTGTTAAAATGTCAACACTACCCAAAGCAGTCTAAGAGTCAATGTGATCCCTCTCAAAATCCCAACAGTTTTTGTGGAAATAGAAAAACTCATCCTAAAATTCATATGGAATATCAAAGGACTCCAAAGAGCCAGAACAATCTCAAAAAAGAACAGAACTGGAGGATTCACACTTCTTGATTTCAAATCCAACTACAAAGCTACCATAATCAAAACAGTGTGTTCTGACATAAAAATAAACAGACCACTGGAACAGAACAGAAAGCTCAGAAATAAATCCTCACACATGCATTCCAGTGATTTTTGACAAGGGTGCAAAGACCATTCAATAGGGAAAAGACAGTCTTCTTAAGAAATAGTGTCAGGGAAAGTAGTGTCCATATGCAAAAGAATGAAGTTGGACCCTTAACTAACATCACATACTGAAACTAACTCAAAATGGGGGGGTCTGGCTGGCTCAGTTGGGTAAGCATGTGACTCCTGATCTTGGAATTATGGGTTCGAGCGCCATGTTGGGTGTAGAGATGGCTTAAAAATAAAATCTTTAAAAAAACTAACTCTAAATGGACCAAGGACCTAAATGTAACACAACAAAGACTAAAACAATAAGACTATTTAAAAAATAGTAGCAAAGCTTCACAACATTGGATTCAGTAATGATTTCTTAGATATGACACCAAAGGCACAGGTAACAACAAAAATAGCCAAATTGGATTTCATGAAAATTTAAAAATTTTGTGCATCAAAAGACACTATCAACAGAGCATAAAGTTAACTCTCCAAAGAATGGGAGAAATATTTGCAAATCATATATCTCATAAGAGATTTAAATCCAGAGTATATAAAGAACTCCTAAAAGTCAACAACAAATAAACAAACAACCTGATTCAAAAATGGGTAAAGGACTTGAACAAACATTTGTCCAAAGAACATATACAAATGGCCAACAAGCTATGAAAAGATTCTCAACATCACTAATCATCAGGGAAATGCAAATCACAACCACTGTGAAATACCACTTCATACCCATTAGGATGGGTACTCTTAAAAAAACAAAAAATAAGAAGTGTTGGCCAGGATGTGGAAAAATTAGGACCCTTGTGCACTACTGGTAGGAATGTAAAATGGTACAATCCCATGGAAAACAATATGCAGGTCCTCAAAAATAGAATTATGGTAAATAGAATTACCATATGATCCAGCCATTCAACTTCTGGATATACAACCAAAGGAATTGAAAACAGGATCTCAAAGAGCTATTTGTACACTCATGTTCACAGCAGTATCATCATCCATAACACCTAAAACATAGAAGCAACTCACATGTCGATCGATAAGATGAACAGATAAGCAAAATCTGGTCTATACATACAATGGCATACTGTTCAGTCATTAAAACGAAGGAAATTCTGCAATATGCTACAACTTGGATGAACCTTGAAGATATTATGCTAAATGAAATAGGCCAGTCACAAAAAAATACTATATGATTCCACTGATATCAGGTGTTTAGAGTAGTCAGTCATAAAAAACAAAGTATGATGGTGGCTGCCAGGGAGAGAGGGTGGTGGGGAGAGGAGGAGCAGTTTTGTTCAATGGATAATGGAGTGTCAGTTCTTCAAGATGAATAGAGTTCTGGACATGGACAGTGGTGACAACTGCACAACACTATACACTTAATGCCACAGAATTATACACTTAAATGGTAAACTTACTTTTATATATTTTTACCATAGTTTTAAAATATTAATCTCATCCTGAACTGAACACGAGCTGACAGAGGTTTTGACTTCTTTGAGGATCACAGGAGAGACTTGGTGAATAAACCAATCAGTAGGAAATGTGCTCTTAACCCAATTCTCACAGGCTCCTTGGTAACCTTGAGATAACCCCACATAAGAATCCCAGAAGTAATAAGCAAATCTTAGAAGACTGCTTCCATTTAGCATAACAAGTATTTACTGCATTATCTAACCATGTGCAAATTATTGGGTTAAAAAAGCACAAAGTGGTACAGCAGATTAAGGCAGGGATGTAAGTAAGGATGAAGTCTGCCAGTAGTCTTTAGCTGTTCTTGGATGTTTGTCACTCTAGCTCCAACTGTAAAATGTGGATTCATTTTAAGGCTAGAGTGATCTGGGACAACTGGGTGGCTCAGTCAGTTAAGCCTCCGACTTCGGCTCAGGTCATGATCTCACAATTTGTGGGTTCGAGCCCCGCTTCGGGCTCTGTGCTCACAGCTCAGTGGCTGGGGCCTGTTTTGGATTCTGCCTCCTTCTCTCTCTGGTCCTCCCCAACTTGTGCTCTGTCTCTCTCTGTCTCTCTCTCTCAAAAATAAATAAAATGTAAAAAAAAAAAATCTTTAAAAAGAAAAAAAGAGAACATTGAAGTCTAGAGCGATCAGAACTCACAGGCACATGTTCAGTGGACACAGGCAATAACTTAGATTAGGTCAGCTGCTCTTTCCATAAAGAACTGTGAAGTGTTTCAGACATTTGCAAGATTACAGTTAATGAGGCAAAACCTCTTAAGAATGTAGCTGTCTTTACCATATAATACAATGTAACAGTATAACCTGAAAGTCAGCATGGTCAGAGAAAAACTAAGAATTGTGTAAAATAACCCAGGAATTTAGAAGGTAGGTACACAGCCCACATGATGCACTTTTTCTAGAAGTATTACCCTCAGGGTCAAAAAAAAGGGTTAGATTGTTGTTATTTAGGGGCACCCGGGTGGCTCTGTCAGTTGAGTGTCCAACTCTTGGTTTTGGCTCGGGTCATGATCCCAGAATTGTTGGATCGAGCCCTGCATCGGTCCCTGCGCTGAGCATGGAGCCTGCTTGAGATTCTCTCTTTCTCCCTCTGCCCTCTCCCCCACTCATGCTCTCTCTCTCTCTCTCTCTAAAATAAAATATATATATATAAATAAAAAATTTTTAATTGTAGAGATATTAAGTTCTTTGAACAAAAAGCAAATAGAACTGAAAAAAAAACAGCAAAAGTTTCCCATTTATCCTTATTGGCTACATTTTAAGTTTGACATTTAATATACTTTTAGAAATATTATATAGTTAAAATATAAATAGAATATTATGTATACTGCAAATCCTGCTTCCTCGCTCCCCCCCACATACACACCATAAATAGGACATCTGTATTCCAAGCTAGTCCTTTTGGGGTTTGGGTGTTTGTTTGTTTTTTAAGTTTATCTATTTATTTTGGGGGAGAGAGCAGGGGAGGGGCAGAAAGAGAGGGAGAGAGAGCCCAAGCAGCCTCCACCGGTCAGCACAGAGCCCGACACAGGACTTGATCCCAAGAACCATGAGATCATGACCTGAGCTGAAATCAAGAGAAGGATGCTTAACTGATTGAGCCACCCAGGGGCCCCGGGGTTTGGGTTGTTTTTTTTTTTTAATATTTTGTTTTAGATTACAAAATACAGGCTTTTGAAACACCAATATAATACAATTATATATAAGAACAAGATTTCTAATTCTTTTTACCCTGTGATGGTCAAATTTTGTGTCAACTTGGCTAGACAATGGTGTCGTTGTATGGCAAACACTAGATGCCGCTGTGAAGGTATTTTGTAGATGTGAATACTGTCCACAATCCGTTTAAGATGACATTCCATAAAATGGTGGGCCCCATCCAATCAGTTAAAGGCTTCAAGGGAAAAAATACTGAGGTTTCCTGAAGAAGGAATTCTACTTCAAGACTGTAACAGAAATCCTGCCCATGTTTTCAGTCTATTGGCCTGCCCTGCTGCCTTAACAGACTTCGGACTTGCCAATTCCCCACAATTGTACGAACCTATCTCTTAAAAAAAATTATTTATGTGCACGTACACCCCCACACACACATTGGTTCTGTTTCTCTGGAGAACTCTAATACACACTCTTTAAATCCATTCCCGACATACCTAAGTTTGCTTTTCCCTTAGAAATGAGTTCATGGTAGACATAGTCATCTGCCTCTTCATTTCTCCCTACTTAAGAACGTATCATGGACATCCTTCCAAGTCAGCAGGCAGAGACCCAACTCATGCTTCTCAAGAGCCACACGGTAAGCCATGGCATGGCTTATTATTTAGGCAGGGGCCGTATATACATATAGGACGTTTCCAGTGTTTTGCTCTTCATTCCATTATTTGCATCAAGCTTTCAAGAAACCTATTTCTCATACTGCCCTTGTCTTGTCTTCCTCAGAATGGATCTAGTTATAATCTACCAAAAATTTAGCATTAGATTTTCCCAGCTGTTAGTTTAGAAATACATAACCTGGATTAAAAGCCAAATGTGTCTTAATAGGTGCACGTGAGGGTTCTACTGTCCACAGATATTTGAGAAACGTCAGCAGCAGTGCTCCTCAGTAACCTTCACATTAAGTCAGGCATGTACAGCACTGAATCTCCCAGGTGCAGAGAACTGAGAAAGTTCCCTGTCTCCCAGATTCTATTTTTTTCACTAAACCATCATATTTAATTCAAATGTTAATAAGACAGGCACCTAGAAAATATATATATAAAATTTTATGGATGAGTTTTTAGCATTTTTTTAATGTTTATTTTTGAAGAAGAGAGAGAATGTGAGCAAGAAAGGGGCAGAGAGAGAGGCAGACACAGAATCTGAAGCAGGCTCCAGACTCTCAGCACAGAGCCGGACGCAGGGGATGAACCCATGAACCACGAGATCATGACCTGAGCAGAAGTCGGGATGCTCAACTGACTGAGCCACCCAGTCTCCCCAGGGAATGAGTTTTTAATTTTTAATTTAACTAATTCTATTTTTGCTGAAGTAAGCTTTACTCCCAATGTGGGGCGTGAACTCACAACCCTGAGATGGACAATCACTTGTTCCCCTGACTGAGCCAGCCAGGCGTCCCCAAAATATTCTTTTTTTTAAATGTTTATTTATTTTGAGAGAGAAAGACAGAGAGATCCCATGTGGAGAAAAGGGCAGAGAAGAGAGGAGGGAGAGAATACTAAGCAGGCTCTATGCTGTTAGCATGAGCCTGATGTGGGGCTTGATCCCACGAACCGTGAGATCATGACCTGAGTGAAAATCAAGAGTTGGACATGACTGAGCACCCCCAACTCTGAAAATATTCTTAAGTGAAAAAATCAATGTACTAGATTTGCATTTCATCCACTGGTTCTTTTTTGCCAAGCAGAAGTGCCTCTGCCGGATCCACACTTAACCAAACATCCCAGCTCCGGTCTCTAGCCAACACCAAATGCTGGAAGGACTCAGGGAACCTGAAAGGGCAAGGCATAGATGTCATCACCCTGGTGTTCTCCATCTCCAGGGTACCTTGCCAAACCGGTCCACAAACCAAAGTTGCTGGCCTCTACTGGGTTACAGAGGTTTCCAAATAATAGGAGGTCGTAAGGGTGTCCAGGCAATTGAGAAGATCCTGGGTGGAGGTGAAGCATCAGACTCTTGATATGATCTGAGGTCGGGATCTCCCGAACCTGAGATGGAGCCCCGTGTCAGGCTCTTCGCTGAGCATGGAGCCTACTTGAGATTTTCTCTCTCCCTTGCTCTCCACCCCTCTGCCACTTGTGCTCTTTCTCAAGAATAAATAAACTTTAAAAAAAAAAAGAAAGAAAGATGTGATCCCAACAACTTCTCCTTGAGGACAAATGTCTGTAGCCACTTTCACAAGTGCCATTTCTACTCCAACCTTCTGGGCTCTTTGGAGCTTATCTTTGTTTAAACGTTTCTTTTTATCCAAAATAACCACAAAGCATTTGGATTATTATGTATTAGTCCAGTTTATTAAATAATGAAACAAGGTTTATGCTACATATTCCAACAATGCTTAAATAAAGAGCTTGAAATATAAAGGCTTATGAAAATGTATAGTGTTTATAAAATACATTCTATTTCTAGCTCATGAATAAATATGAATAGGGGCCATTTTTATATCACAGATCGTCAACACTTAGCATCAATGACTACACAAATCCACTAACAAACAAAAAAATCCGTTATCTTCATTTCAGTTATAAAAGCTAAAAATCCTTTTGCCACATTTAAGCCATATCCAGGGGGGTGGGGAGGACCTGTAGCCACACCCCTGAAAATAAGGGGACCGAGTCTCCAAATCCCTAAGTTCTTTCTTGGTTAGGAGCATGGCAGTTGCATGAACTCTTTCAGGAAGCAGAAAAACCAAAACAGGTTAAGATCCTGTTCTATATAATGTGCTTAATAAATTTACACTGGAGAAACACTCTATTTTTGTCTTAAAAACGTGATCAAGTGTTATAGTGAGGTTTGAGCTTCTTTTCATCCTGGTATGAACATATACCTAATTTGAATAAACTGATAGAATGAACGCTGCATGACGTTGACTCTTTCCGGTCTTCAAAATGCCTTGCTTCTACTGTTTTAGAAATTGTATATACACTTAAAAATATAGATTGTTTTCTTCATTTAAAAAAAAAAAAAGGGCTCTTAAAAAGTAATCCTTTAAACTCAAGGAACTCAAAAGTGAAAGCCTTTCCAGAGAAAGCCCTTACCACGTCAATGGAATGTCTTGGTAAGAAGGAAGAAAATCTCCGGCTTCAGTACCAGAAGCGGGGCCCCAGTGAGCTCAGCTCTGCAGAGTCCCGTCTAGATTGGGGCTTGGGATCTGGACTCTCAGCTACGTCTTTAACCAAGGAAACCCTACATGCCACGCCACGGCCTCTGCCTCTCGCTTTTCAGTGATTGTCTCTATTTTGGAAGTGCAATTCCGCATCACAAAATCTTTTTCCAAGTAAACATTAATAAAGAAGGCCAAGGGAAAGTGACTGGCGGGAAAACTGCCCGATCCGTAAGAAAAACCTGGGTTCCTCTCTTCTGCTTCAAGGGAGGTGGCGACCCAGAGTCGGACACTCCGCGAACCCACGGAGCACACAATGGGGAGGGTCTGCCCCAGAACCCCAGGCAAGGTGTATTTACTGTACCCGAAGGGCAGAACTGACAGTACCCGCGTAACCACGTCCCCTTCCCTGGGGCTGTCTGCTATTAGCGTAAAAAGGTCTTAGGGCTCTTGGAGTCACTTTTTATTTTCAAAGGAACAAGATGAAGGAGAGAAAGGAAAGGGAGAATGATTTTTGTTGTCTCTAAGAAAGAGAAAGGAAGACACCATGGACCGCTTTCAGAAACTAGAAAACAGGTGTGGTACTAAAGAAAGGGTTTTTTAAAGTTTCAAGCAAGCGCTTTCCATCCGAACCAGTCAGGAAGTCCGAGACAGGAAATATTTTAATAAGACATAACCGGAACTGAAGTAAAATCTGGGAAATCCAGAAAAATCAATTCGTCAACTCACTCGCACCATCTTGCTAAGGAAAACGTACTAAAACTGTAACTTACACCGTGTTCTTCCTTCCCGCAAGGCCTCTGGCAATGGGCTTCGCCGGGGATTCCAGTGAGTGTCCCGTGGTAAACCGACTCTTCTCTACACCCGCCTGTGGGACCCCAGCTGGCTAACAGCATGACTGAGGTAAACACGCTGACCCTCAAGTCAAGTTCCAGCAGCTGCGATTTTCTTCATTTGACCCTCAACATCGACAAATGTCATGTCTCCATTTTACCGACTGGAAAATAATAAACTGCGCTAAAAATGAGAGCAAGCTACCAACATTACTTACGACGGGACCCAAGCTGCTAAAAACCCCTCCCGGCAACACTGGCCTTGCCATTTTCAAAGCCAACGTATCACACCGTCATGGGTTTAGGTATTAATACTTTGTAACGATTCCTCACAAAGGTCAAGCCTTCAAAGGCTTAAAATCACTTACTGTAAGTGAAAGATCCTGCCAAGATAGGAAATTATAAAGCAGTGCAATATTCCAGAGATCTATTTCCTGCACTGTTTACACCTGGAATCGAAAGGGCCAGGTCTCCGCACGGGAAATTTCTCGAGCCAACAAGGAGCGAACGTCCCCAGAAGGTCAGGAACAAGAACAGCCTGGCGGAGGCTCTCTTCCGTGGCCCCGACGAGCTTCCCTGGAGCAGTGTGTTTCCTCAGCGGTTAGCTGCGGGGCCACAGGTGCTGCCGTCCCCTGGAGAAAACAACATAGTTCCTGATCTTTCCTGATCTTCGTGCAAGTTTTCTTTAGCAAGAAACATGCGTTTTATACGCTGTCTTCGATGTCGAAGGGCACTTCCGTGGTAAGGACCAGTGTGTGGATGTTCGTTTGTGGCACTAAACATGTGATGCAGAGCGTCCACTGCCAACACGCAGCAATCTGAACCAACCCCACCTTCATCTGTTGCTCACGCTTCAGAATCCGTGATGAACCAAGCAAGTGAGAAGCAGCGTGAAACACAGGAAGCTTTATTGTTTCGGAAGTAGGCGTTTTCAGAGCGCTGTCTCATGCAGCCTTGGCTGGTCACAAATCCAATTTCTTCAGCTGCTCGTACGTCACAAAAAACTGCAGGTAATGGTTAAGGCTGACAACGAAAACGCCATCTTAGCGACACTGACACATAAAAGCGGACTCCCGGACAGCACATCTGACAAGTGTCAGGGCAGACCACAGGCCATGGACATGATTAAATACCGGGGGCTCCATCCTTCTCCGCCCCCAAAAGGTCTTCCCGTTAGCCTTCCCAGGGCCAGCCTGGAACAGAACAATCACAGCCGAGATCCATCAGTGCCCTGGTGGCAGCTCCAAGAGCCTCTCGGAAGATTACATCATGCCGGCCGGCTTTGGGGACTGCTGTGGTGAGCACACTTGCCAAAACAGTAAATTCTATGTGAAACTGAAAGACAGCAAGCCCTGGAAGCCCCCTTGAGGGTCAGCGCTACGCAGGCCTTCCGCAGGAGGGAGGCACAGATAAAGAAAAACAGAGGATGGTGAAAACCACATTTCCTTCTTTATCATTCTGCCTTTTCATGTCTAATGAACAGCTTCTTTCCTGCCTCCCACTTTGGCAAACAGGGAACAATGCTTACGGGCCAAATAGTTCAAGAGCTAATTCCTGTTTATCCTCAGGCACTCTCTAAAATAAGCATTCTAGAACCACGCTGCCAGACTGCATCCTTCCCAAGAGTGGCTAAGGCTATAAAATCAATCCTCGTCTCTCTCTGTAATCGTAAATATTCTCGGCTTCTAAAACAGAGTCTGAACAGAAATTTTTATTGATATCATTACCTTTCAATAATACTATCACTATACCAAGATTCACTTGGCCCAGCACAGAGATTTTATACCTTCCAAGACAGAAAGTGAATAGTTATGTCTTAGAATTGGAGGAACTCAAAAAAATAAGAACCCACTTCTAAATGATCATTAATCACGTCAGCTTATACAAATAATATTCCTTTAGCTACACATTTCTTTCAGACATACTGCAACAGAAAAGGATACAATGATATTCCAAGGACCAAGTCTCAACCAATTCGGCCAAAACCCTTTATACAGAGCAAAGAAACCTTCATTCTTCCATGTCTGTTAGAAGGGGGGGCACAAGTTAACAGCCAACTTTCCAATCATGTCAAATGTGTTAATAATTAGTAGGCAGACTGAATAGTCATTTTTCTTAAAAATAAAACCCTATTTGAGAAGACTACTTAAAAACTCATTGCCCCCTGCCTCCTTTTGCTCTTTGAAGGCTTCTGCAGGGGAGAAGGCGAAGGCTCCATGTCCCACCAGCCCACCCCAAGCAGACACATGGCAGTGGAAGGAGTAAGGAGTGAGATTTAATTCCAATTAGGATCTCTTGCCTCCTTGGACTCGCGCTCACAAGCAGATCGGAAATAAAGAAGTGAAGCAATGGTGGTAAAGATGTAGCCCGAGCACCACTACTTCACGTCGTGAGGTGAGTAACACAAGCGACTCTGCGTGGGTAAAGCAGGCGTGAAGTCTAGGAGGCACCGGCACCACGCCAGAGAACAGGGCGGCCGCGCGTGGCTAACCCCTGGCTCTGGCGGTCCAGACAGGGAGAGAGCTGCAAACTCTCCCCCTCCCGGGAACAGCAAGCCCCAGTGTTTCAGGTGAAAATGATAGTCGCATTGACGTGTTCTTTTGAGAGATGTCTGAATGAGGGACATTCAGGCCAGTCTGATCAGGAGGAGGGAGACACAGCTCTCTCGTGATGTCAGAAAGTAGGATTCTTTTCTCATCCTTCCCAGCAGAGCAGAGGTATAAAGAAAATGACCTTTCATTTCTAAACATTCATCTAGGTTGTGTATTTATAAAAGTTGGCCCCAGTGTGGCCCAAACTGGGTACCATCTCAGGGCTTCAGAGCACCACTCATGGTAATTATAATAACCCTCAAAATTTAGTTATTCCTTAGGTTAAAATATATACATACATATATGTGTGTTCACACACACACAGATATTCACACACATTTGAGGGGCAGTTTCAATGATTAAAACAAACCACTAGAATGTTGAAGATTAAGTAAAATAAGCTTGCTTATTTCATAAGTGTCCTTCATTATTATTAACTATACCAACAAGGCTTTGCTACAGTATCCCAGGCATTACGCTCTTTCCCAGGCATTTTCTCAATCACTGTTACACCAACCCTGGACACACGTGCTATTATTGCCCCCCTTCACTAACAAGGAGACTGAGGGACAGAGTCTGTACATCAACCAGTCATACAATTACAAGGGACGAGGGTTTTACTCGAAACCGTCATGTTTCTGACCCTGAGAGGAAACTCCTGCGAGGGTAACACGGAAGCTAACGAGCTGTGAGAGGACTTCCCATCCCAGCACAGCTGAACACGCCCTCTCACCTGTAGCAAGCAGTCCAGGGTACCTGTGTAGCCAGAGCCTCTGCCGTCTCGAAGGACTCTCTGATTCATCATACGTGTTCTCACAACATCCACAGGGTTTGAGGCCAGGGCCCCGGCCAGACCACAGGTGAAGCTTGAGCTGTGAGAAAGATACCAGCGGGAAAGCGGAAGTTCACCACCATCAACAAAGGCAGGAAACAGCCTCCTCCCAAACTACGTTCAACTGACATACGACAAGACGGTATGTTTCCAGAAGGACATCCAAATCTAAAGCGCTGCACAGACTTCTTAAATATGACATTGATTATAAAGTCCAGCCTCAACCAAGAATACCTTTGAGGTTCTGGAATGTCAATCACAGACACATGAAGGAATGTCATGTGTTAGTGAACTCTGGGGCAGAGCCTTTCACACCGGACAGGTGTATCAAATCGTTATGTCGTACACTTTGAAGAGCTTACAACTTTGTTGGTTAAATATACCTCAATGAAGCTAAGAAATGAAAACGATAGAAATAAAAAGCCAAGTTAGAGAATGCAAACCATGATCTTGCTCGTGTAGTAAAGTACACAATATTTTTGTAGACAGATTTGCATGTGCCTAAAAACAAGCTGTTGCCGATGGTTACTTATGTAAACAGATAAGGACTTTTACTTTGTCCTAGTTCACTTCTGAATTGTAATTCTCCAAATATGAGAGCATAATACTTTTATAACATACTTCTTTAAACTTTCCAGAAATCTGTAGCAAATTGCCACCCTGAACTCAAGCATACCTAAAATATTATTTTTTTTGGAAATCTATGAACATACAGGAAGTGGGTATAGACAGTGTCTCCCATCAGGCCCGAGAGAATCAGGTGCTTCTTGGTGAGGTCATAGACCGGTAGCTCCACGCCGACAACGATAGCAGCCCTCTGCGCAGTAAGGGACACGCCCTGGGTAAGAAGATAAATAATCAAGACTCAGATAGCTCTCCCTGGAACAGGCCTTGTCAAAAAACGTAGAGTGACAGAGTAGAAAAGAACAGAGGGTAACAAAGTCGGAAGCTCAAGTCCAGTTCCGATTCTGGCGCTAACTGTATGACCTTGGCCAGACGCGGCCAGGACAAGTCACCTCGCAGAGGCTCTGGTTTCCTAGTACACACTGAGAAGACTGTCCTGGATGACCCTTACGGTCTATTCTGTGAACTGACAGGTCAGTAGAATTCCAGGAAAGAGCATTCCACAGCAGCGCTTGCCTAGTAACGGTCTCCACTTAAGGACCAGGAAGCCATACACACACACGAAAAATGCAGGAGCGCCTGGGTGGCTCAGTCAGTTCAGTGTCAGACTCTTGATTTGGGCTCAGGTCATGATCTCACGGTTCGTGGAATTAAGCCCCACATCGGGCTCTGAGCTGACAACATGAAGCCTGCTTGGGATTCTCCCTCTCTCCCCCCTCCCAAAATAATAAATAAATAAACTTTAAAAAATAATAATCCAGCATTAAGCTATAACCTAGAAAACCCTTCTCTATGAGAATTTTTTAAAGAAAAAGGAAACAACAAAATCCTCAATCTTCTTCATAATTTTACATGAATTATTCAAAAGGTATTTTAAAATATGACATATTCCTTGTGTTTCCATTTTCCAGTTAGGAAATTAAGGAAGAAAGTAACTTCAAGGACAGACTCCGCTCCTCTTCCCATCCTTACTCCATTTTGCCTTTTGGATTAAGTAAATGATAGAAACAGGAAGAACAAATTCAAACAAGAACAGGGAAGCACTAACGAAGACAGCTGGCTCTGTCTTGCAGGCTTACCTTCCACAATCCTCTCGCTCCTTCTTGCTGGTAAATGTTAATGAAGTTGCCTATCATCCCCCCTTGAATGGTGCTGCTCTGTGCTTGCATCCGTATCTAGAAATTATTTTAAACATTAACGTGAGAAGAAAACAGCACATTTCTCCCCGAATGTAGACTTCTAAATATCATTCAATCTGTTATTTAATAGCCATTAAAAGAAAAGAATTATAGTATAAATATGACCATCATGCTAGCTTGAAAAGTCCTTTGGAGACAAAACATTTTTAAGGCTTGGTTCTTAGGCACTTTGGAATCAACAAAATGAACTCAGCAGAACCCAGAGCTCATTAAGTGTCAGAAAAAACCTGGTTTTTTAAAAAAGCCTTTTGAAAAGGAAAGAAAATTGTGTATGTCCTTATAGGTTAATAAGTAGGAAAGAGAAGGTGACGGTAATACTAAGATTTCACATAATTAATAGGAACATCCAGCAGAGCTGGCAGCACTAAGCAAAGACAAGCAGATTTCTTAAATTAGTTACTTCAAGCCACTACTATTTCCAACCAGCTGAACCAAAAGGCATGCAGGCGAGCCGAGCACGGGATGCCCACATGATGCCTGTCACACTCTGTTACACTTGAATGTACAAATACGCTCGACAACGGCTGTGGAATTCACATGACCAAGATGCCAACATAAAAATAATGGTTGGTGTAGCTCTCTGTACTTTTTAAAATTAAAAGGGATTTACCACCACAAATTGATACCTTATTTCTGTTTAGGGAGCAAAAACATTACCTCCAACTTCTAAAGGACACTGTTATTGCCACGCACATGGGAAAATAAACCAAAACACGGGAACGGCCTTTCCCTAAGCCCAACATAGGTTTAAGAGATTAAGGGGAGTGTGGCTATTTTTCTCCACTTTTCCCCAGCAAAGGGTAAAATGAGAGCAGAAGCACCCTGGCACACGCTGCACCTTGACCACGCCTCAGCGTAGCGCCCTCAACACGCTGCCGCCGCCAGTGCAGACGTCTGTCAGAATCTCCCATTAGACGGAGGGCTCTGAGGGCAGGCTCCTATCGTACTCATTTTTGGACTCTAAGCACACAGTACGTCACCTGGCAGAAGGCAGGAGCACAGTGCATGCTTGTTAACTAACAGGAGCAAAAAGCATAGGAAGGGACAGAGACGAACATCCTGAGAGGGCTGAAAAAGTAACTCCTGCCTAATTGCTCTTTTGTTTAAATTAGCTTCTTCCCTTGGAGCACCTGGCTGGCTCAGTCAGTTAAGCATGACTTCAGCTCAGGTCATGATCTCGCTGGTTCGTGAGTTCAAGCCCGGCCTCGGGCTCTGTGCTGATAGCCTGGAACCTGCTCTGGGTTCTGTGTCTCCCTCTCTCCCTGCTCCTCCCCCACTCGCATGTTCTTTTTCTTTCTCTCTCTCTCTCAAAAATAAATAAACATTAAAAAAACAACTTAAATTAGTTTATTGCCTTGCCTTGCTCCAGAAAGGATTTAAGGAGGCAGTTTCCCTGTTATTGTCAATAAGGCCATCCAATGTGTTATGTCTAACTGTGGTAAGGAAACATTTCCATCATTAATTCCTGAAATCAAGTTAACAGATAACAGCACACATTCAGAAATGATCATTAATGAGTGGACTTGTACAGAATTTGCAGCTACTCAATTTTTAATGAACCAATAAAATCAGGAAGATTTTCAATGAAAATGAAATTCAAATGCATCCAAGCCTCAATTTTTTTTCTGCTTAATCACCAAAAACCTTGTCTCCACAAAGAGCTCTACTTTTGAGCGCGTCCGTTATCAGTAAGAAATCCACCTGGTGGGTGTTTATAAGTCAGAGTCTTCATGGCACTTAACTTGTACACAAGTTCACACACACAGTGTATGTTACATTTGCAGACTTTCATTATCTAAACGTTGTTCCAGTAAGAAAATGTGGCGGGAATGTGCCTATAAGATATGGAGAACACTACTTACTTTCAAAACGTCCGTTGGATTAGCAATGGTTGAGGATATGACTCCAGAGAGGATTCCACACACCACATTTACCAGTAGAGTTTCATCTATAAATAGGCACATAGTATTCGACTTCTTGTATGTAAGAGCTTTTCATTATCAGTAACTCAAATATCGGTGTAAACTCATTTGCATACCTCTTGTAGATCTTAAGAGAATAATAAAATTTCTGCTTTATGAACTGAGCAATTTTTAAAATATTGGGAATTTTGCTGGCTTAACGGGACTTTGCCTAGCAAGATTACTTGACGTCTGTTTGCTTTCAATTTGTTTTTGTAGTTTAAAGAGAGTTTTTTAAAAAATATCTATTTATTTAAATGATCTCCACACCCAATAGGGGGCTCGAACTCATGACCCAGAGATCAAGAGTCGCAGGCTCTTCTGACTGAGCCGCCAGGTGCTGCAAAATTACTTGGCATCTAAAAAGGATGTGAACTATCATGCAAAGTGAACAGCCATCTATCAATTCACTTTTGTGTGTAAATGCCTATTACTGTACTAATTAAGATAAGTGTATCTCATAAGAGAATAAAAAAGATACACTTCTATGAGATAACCAGTAAGATACGTTTTAAAGCACACCGGATGTATTTAATTTGAAGTGTACTCAGCTGCTACAGCACGTCCGCTCCTGCTGACCTCTCTCACGCAACAGCTGACTGGTGCTCATCCCATTGGAAACCAAGTTGTACGGACTAAAGCAAAGTCACAGAGTCAATCAGCAATACAGTATTAGAACTCAGTTCTTGACACTAAGAAGGGTATTCACTGCTTTCCTGAAAAACAGGTGATCATTCCTGATTTTAGAAAATTTTAAGTGGGCTGGAATTATAACAACACATCCTCTAGTCTAGGCGTTTTGGAGATGAGGATAACTAAAATATTTGTAGAGATTGCTCCTTTTAACTGTTATTCCCCTAAACTCAGCCAAGAACTGACTGGCTTTGTGGCGCCTGAGTGGCTCAGTTGGTTCAGTGTCTGATCTCACGGTTTGTGGGTTCAAGCCCCACTTGAACCAGGTGCTGACAGCTCAGAACTTGCTTCAAGCAAGCACAGTTCATTCAGACCTTACACCCAGAGTTCTCCTCAGCAGTAAAGTCACAATTAGGCTCAAGAAAATCTGATCTTGACTTGACTAAAAAGACACACAACCAACCCACCTCCTGTCCACCAGTGCAGAAAAGGTTTCTCACTCACCTTCTGGGTGTTCAACAAACAGCCGCTTCAAGCTCTGGTAAGTGCCTATCTTGATGGTGCCGTAGGAAGCCTGGCGTAACATCGCGGGGGCAATCCTGTCAAACCAACGTACAAGAGCACAGAGAAATTCTAAAACCTGGGCGGCTCGGTCGTTAAGCTTCTGACTGTAACACATGCATGATCTTAGTTCATGAGTTCGAGTCCCACATCTGATGAGCTCGAAACCCCACTTTGGGTGAGCTTCACTTCTCTCTCTCTGCCCCTCACTCACTTGTGCCTTCTCTCTTTCTCTCTCTCTCTCTCAAAAAATAAAATATATATATACATTCTAAAAAGCACTTTAAAACCTCTAGAAGACACACACAGAGATATCAGCCTTCCACAATCAAACTGCTCAGAGTTCTCAAAATTCAAAATCTAATAAAAATATAGCTGGGTTCTGATTAAATGTGTGCAAATTATTAGTTCACTACATGGAAGTTCAGCCCCCTGTAGTTGTCCTTAATGAAAATGTAAGTGAACAGGGAGTTCTATTCAAATGAAAGGGCTGTCCTTTCTCAGGACAAGGTGCCTCGTGAAATCTGCCGTCTGCCAACATCTTCGGCTGCTGCTCTAGAGCCCAATTCCCATCTCCCTGAGGGCCCTGCTCCAGTATTTCCTCTCCCGCTCTCGGCCTTGCAGACCCCAGAACCATCCTGGGACAGTTACCTGCCTCAGCTGTTCCTGTGCTGCCCACTTCCTTCTGGAAACGCAGTCTGCCTTCCCTCTCTCACCACCAAGGTGACTAACTGACATCGTTGTCACTAAATTAAATGATGCGGTTCACTTAGTACTTCCATGACCTCTCTGTGGTACCTGCTGCTGTCCACCCTTTGTCCTGCGTGCGGTCTCCTCCCCGAGCTGTGTCACATCCCCTCTGCCATTTCTCTCCTTTTCTCCGCAGCCTCCCTACCTCTGTCCTCCAGGGTATTCTGGGAACTCTGTCCTATGCTTCCTTCTCTCCCCGCTCCACACACTCCCGGGTGAGCTCATCTACTCCTGTGGCTTCGACACTGTCCAAGGCTTACGACTCCGAAATTCCTGCTTCCAACACTGATCCAACGGTGCATTTCCAACTGCCAATTCGCGTGTCCTACACCCACCCCCAGATCGAGTGTCCCACAGTGAACTAATCCTCCCGCCCCAACCAATCAGCTCTCCTCTCAGTTAACTGGACCAGAGACTGGAACCTCCATCAACACCTTAGCCGAAAACTCGAAATCAAGACATCAGCCTTGTCCCCTGCTTCCTCCACACCCCCTCGTATATCAGGTCACGTAACAGGGCAACCCCATTCCCTAAACAGGCTGTCTTCTTTCTCTCTGTGTCCAAGACAACCCCTCTGGTCAGAAAGTCGTTGTCCTTGCTTCCCGCGTGACAGGCTGCTTCCACTGTTATCAGTTCTCATTCTCTCTCCCCACAGCAGACCGGCTTCTTTTTACCATGGAAACCCTATCACATCAGTCCCCCTAACTTAAACCCCCCAGCAGCTTCTGTCTGCCACAGGCACAGCAAACAAAAGCACTTATGGGTACAAGGCAGATGCCTTAACTGAGTGACACGGGCTGGTCTAACTGCACACACATACATCCTGTGAGAGGCAGACGTTTCCATGAACCAGAGGAGGCATCCTTGACACCTATTAGTATTATCCTAAGTGAATGAACATGGGCCCAGATGGTGACTTTTCTCAAGAAAATGGAATCAGGTTTCTGTGTGCAATTTCTCATAGTTTACAGTATTGGCTCAAGTGAGAAACAAAAACCTTTGGTAGGTAGGAGGGCTGTGCAGCATCGATTTGGGACCTGTGGTGTCCTAGATGAAATCAAGATGCTTCGCATGTCCTGAGGCTGTCTGTGTCCTGCTGCCTTATTAGGGCTCCAACTCCATCTCTTGCTACTCAGCAACTCCAACACTACCCCTAGGCCAATAGACTTGCAGTGCCTAGAATGCACCACGCTTTCCTGCACATACTGCTGGTTCTGTATAAATACGCTTCCCTTTTCTTTTTTTTTTAAGTAGGCTCCGCGCCTACTCAAAAGCCCCAATGTGGGACTTGAACTCACAACCCTGAGCTCAAGACCTGAGCTAAGATCAAGAGTCAGCTGCTTAACCAGCTGAGCCACCCAGGTTCCCCAACAGTTCCCTTCTAACCTCACCTGGCAAACTCACTCTTGATCCTTCAAGCTCAGACCCAGCACCTCCTGGGTCAAGCAGCCTTCCTGAAACCCACCCCCTTTCCTGTCCCCACGGGTCTGGGCTTGGTGCCCTGCCTCTACCAGACTCTAGTACTCGTTATCAGACTCCACTGTAATCCTGTTTACACCGCCGCAGCCCCCACTGAATGACAGCCCCTTCACGACTGTGTGTTGCTGCTGATCCCCATTTGTCTGCCTGGATCCAGTCTCGCCTTCTCTGTGATGCTTTTCGCCCGCAGAGAGGGTGGTACCCGCACATGTGTCACTCAGGCTACCCTGCCAACTGACTTCAGGGTGGATTCCACTCGTAGATGACGGGAGGAGGGGGCGCAGGAGGAGGGGAAAGAGAGGTATCTCTCCCTGGGCACTCCAAAAGCATCCCTCAACAACTGTCTGCTCCTTCAAGGCTCCAGCCCTAACAGGCTCTGCTGACACCATTCCTGTCTCTGTCCCTTTGGGCCTAGCGTTGGTGACAATTTCTCACTTTGGAGGTGTCTAGGTACCGCAATATCCTTCCTCTGTTCCCTTAACCTTTAAGTAGTCCCTTCATTAAAGTCACCTCACAGAAACCACCCAAGTGCATTGTGTTTCCTGCAGGGGCCCGGGCTAACACAGGCACCTGCCTTACTCGCCCTCCTAGCCCGCGCCGTCAGCACAGTGTTCACTAATGTTGGATTATAGAAAAGTGGTTCACAGCTCTTACCCACGAAGAATACCCTACCATTTTCCCTAGAGCAAAAACCTTGGTAATTCAGAATAGTCAAGGGGGAAGAAGGGCTTTTGTCAGAGTGAAACGCTGAATTATGTAATGTTTTGTGGAAACATATAAATTTTGCAGTATTAGCTGTATTTGAATATAATAAAAAAACATACTTTCAACACAACATTCACTACATAAAAGATGTATAGAAAATACAAGTTGAAATGAAAAATCTACCAAGCTACTTTTCAAATACCTCAAGTTTCTACTTTTTCTCTATGAAGTCTCTGTTTTCAGTAGAAAAACGCACAAGGGTCTACTTACCCTGAATACAGGGCTTTCAGCCCTTCTTCTCTGCCTATCCGCACTAAGGCGTGCAACATTCCTCGATACCGGATTTCTCTAAAGTTTGCATCATTTGTCTGGCCTTGAATCTGGAGCCGTGTCTTGGTTAAATCAATTGGAAAAGTACCTTAAAATAAAAAAAAAAAAAAAAAGAAATATTTCACTTGATAAAAAGAAATTCCACCAAATAAAGAATACATGGTGATATATTACTAAGGAAATATTTTGACTATAATGTAAACTAAGAAACAGAATTAAGAAATGGCAGATACTTTGCAATCCTTTTTCTATTAAAAAAAGTATTAGGGGGCACCCGGGTGGCTCAGTCAGTTAAGCATTCAACTCTTGATTCTGGTTCAGATCATAATCTCACGCTTCATGACATAGAGCCCTGCGACTGTGTTGGGCTCTCGGACAGTGTGGAGCCTGCTTGGGATTCTCTCCCTCCCTCCCTCTCTCCCTCTCTCTGTCTCTCTCTCTCACTTCCCCTCCCCCGACCCCTCCCCCACTCACACACACACTCTCTCAAAATAAATATTTTAAAAAAATTACGAACCAGAAGATTAAAAATACCCCCAAAATGCACAAAAGTATTTTCCTTTATTTGGTTCTCATCTTACTCTACATAGGATTTGAGAGGCTGCATTGCTTTAAAAAAAAAAAAAGAAAAGAAAAGAAAAGTAGGTCTAGGGAATGATTTACGCCAACAGGAAATCCATTTTAAAATGTTACTATCTTTTGCATGTGTGAAGGCTAAAAACAAGTTCAATAGGAATGAAGAGGGTGAGCTCATCTTCTGAAGGAGTTTCTCACTCTGTGTTCTGTAGTCTAGAAGTCAATCTGTGAACACAGGCACAAATGTTAAATACAGCGGCCAACAGGTAGTCCACCCGAATTCCGAACACTGTCAGCAAACTGGATTCGCCGTGGAATAGAGAGTCCGCCCCCACAGGGAACCATGTGGGTAGGTGGTTAGCGTGCCTTAACCCCCCAGGCCTGGGCCTCACTGGCTCGTTGGGGGCAGCCTCAGTCTCAGGACAGCAGCCCCGAGCTCTGAAGGCAAATGACGTGACCAGCCCCGACCTGGCACTGGGCAGCTGTGCCATCAGCACCTGGTGAAGGAATTCCGACGGGGAACAGAGACAGATCAACGGGGTCTGATCGGGACCTCCATGGAAGAGGAAGCCACCAGACAACGTGGATCGGCCTAATTACAGAGTGACTGCACAATGACAGTAGGTCAAATCTGGCACAAGGGGAGACCTGCGAGCTCCCCAAAACTCTTCTGCAGCCACAGGTGCCAACGGTGGCGAGGTGGAAAAGCACAAGAATAACAGGGACAGAGGGAACCTAGAAATGACTGATAAAACATGTTTGATTCCAGGTTCCACTTTCTCCACAGTAAACTTTGACCCCTAAACTGCTAGGAGCCAAAATGACTATTTGTCTGAAAAACATCCCAAAAGGAGGAAGTTTTGAAATCCGAGATTAGCGTTTCATGTTCTCGCATTCTGTGCTTCAACTCCAGTCACATCAAACACCAGATCACAACCTTAACTTTTAATCAGTGTCACATGCAGCTCGCGAGCCACTGATCCAGCCCCGAGGGTGCCTTACCGCACTCGGCCGTGATGGAGGCCAGCCCTCCGTACACAAAGGGCTTCCAGTTGAGGGCCGACATCTTCACCACTGGTCCCTTCTCCTTTGGTTAGAGAAACATAGCCTCCCACAGGGGTTCTCCTGGACACAAAGGGGAAGGCATTTCAAAGTCGTAACTTCATGCACAAGCAATTTCTCCTTTAAACTTGTGTTGCATTTGGAGAGCATCGTCAGATTGTCGTCAGTGACCGCCCTCCACACCCCAACACTTCCCAAGGGGAGCCTCCCCTTCATAAAGCCAGGCCCGGCTCTCCACTAAACTGTCTTTTATCAGTTGCCTTAAATCTCGTTCAGACCTTAAGTAACATGATACACTGGGAAGGTGAGATGGTGTATGTGCTGAGCACAAGGGAGGCTCTTTTCTGGGTAGTCCATTTTATCTAAAGTCTATTCACATTCACTCAACAAATACATGTTATTTGTTTGCCACTTCCTAGTGAGTCCTTCAGGTGCACCAGAGCAGAAAACGGTGCAACCTAGTATCCTAAGGTAAAATGACAATTACTTAAAAGTACAAAAATATACTTCTAGTTCATTAACTCTATAAACGTTAGTGTTCTTCTCTTAATCGTATGGTGTGAAGAGCTGGGAGGCAGCTCGGTGCAGACTCTGGGGTCAGAGCCACATCACTTCCTTCCCAGGGATGCTCCTATTCACCTCAAGGCTTTTTTCCTCATCAATGTCATCACCACCAAAGCAGCCAACGCAATCAATTGGGGGTGGAGCTGATACTTCTATTTGCAAAGCTAAATAAAATGCCAAGCTGTTAATTCAATTGCGGGGATTAAATATACATTTTTAAACTAGCACAGAAAAGGCACTCAACAAATGCTGCCTTGCATCTTCCTGTCACTTAAAAGGTGCTCAGACACTGCGAAATATATTGACATGCCTGCCATGCCAGGTCCCCCACATTCATTATACATTACATATTATACACAACTTTATGCACTTTCAGTTGGTAAATCTGGCCTCACATCCATTAAGAGGAGAAACATGTAGATAAACATATTTTTGTGTATGTAATATTAACCGTACTTATTCTTGGTTTGAAATAAAATTTCTGGGGCGCCTGGGTGGTTCAGTGGGTTAAGCATCCGACTTGGGCTCAGGTCATGATCTCACAGCTTGTGGTTTGAGCCCCACATCAGACTCTGTGCTGACAGCTCAGAGCCTAGAGCCTGCTTTGGATTCTGCCTCTCTGTCTGCCCCTTCCCTGCTCATGCTCTGTCTCTGTCTCTCTTTCTCTCTCTCAAAAATAAACATTAAAAAGTTTTTTAATAAAATAAAATTTATAATTTATTATAGTCATTATTGGTAAGAGATACACCCAGTGTTTGTACTCTTCATGTTTCAGGAGTTTCTCAAGACTAAATTTTCAAGAAATGTCACTATTGACAAAAATGTCAGTTAACAACAAGGCTGGGGGTTTTGCTTAAACTAAGAAAAAACACAAGGAACCCAGAGGAGACTATAAATAGATCTACCTATAGCTATTCTCATTTATGGACATTAACCGAATTCAGACTGGTTACAAGTACGATGAAAGGCACTCTAAAAATGGAACCTGAAAATCATCATTTGCTTTATGTGTTTCAGGACCAAGAACAAACCTTGCCCCCAAAAACTCATCTCAGCTCCTTATTATCCTCAAAAAACATTTAATAATATCTGAATGTAAATAATTTTTAGTCTTACTATATACCTAATATAATATTAATACTGGAAGTTATATAAACTGTCAGAACACATTAATAATAAATCCAATAATTCATAAACTGTCCAGTAGTGCCTTCCTTAATCCATTCTTAAGATTCTCCTGAATCAAAAAAAAAAAAAAAAAGGCTGTAGGGGCACCTGGGTGGCTTAGTCGGTTAAGCGCCCGACTCTTGATTTCAGCTCAGCTCATGCTCTTACTGTTTCTGACTTCCAGTCCCACACAGCGCTCCACGTGACAGTGCAGAGACTGTTTGGGATCTCTCTCTCTCTCTGTTCCTCAACGTTCTCACTGTCTCACTCTCTCACAATAAATAAACTTAAAAGACAGCAATAACTACATAACAGTGATGTGTGGAGGTGCTGTAGCTTTAGAAAAGTGTCTAATATAAAAGATTTCAGCAGATCCCCCAACAAGTTTGGGATAGGAGGACAGAAAAACAGACTAGGAAACGGAACCCCAGCAAGGTGCCTTGCCCAAGGCCACCCGGCTAATGGGGCAGAACGGGGCCTCCAACCCAAGTGTTCTGATTCCAAGTACCATGTTCCTTCTGCTACCACCTGAGGCTGAATGCAATCATAAAGGAGGGATGGTGTTTTAATTTAGAAGAAAATATTACTAAGCAGCTCCAAAAAGGTACTTCTCATAAGATGCATCCTATAAACAACAAAAATGTGTTTAAGACACAGGTGTTAAGAGAATGTAACATTCAGAAGGCAGTCGATCTAAACAGCAGAAATTTATTTTTCCAACATACAAAGATGGTATTCAAAAAATTGGGGGACAGGAGGAGTTTTTTACAGAGGTGAAATCCACATACTCTAAAATAAGCCATTTCAGTGAGCAATTCGGTGGCGTCTCATACATTCAGGACGTTGTACAACCACCACCTCTATCTAGTTCGAAAATATCACATCACCAGGAAAGAAAACCATTAAGCAGTTGTTCCCAGCACCCCCTCCCTCTGGCTTTCATAAGGTTTTTATTTTCTTGGATGTGACACTATATATGCATTAAGTAGCTGTGTGGACCGTAAGGCTCCTTATTAGTAGCTCCTCACCTGACTGTAGAGCTTCCTAAAAGTATATACACTGGCCCTACGTACTGAATGAGGATCTCGGGGACATTCCGAGCATCTGGGCTGTTACTAGAAATCAGCGAGTTAAATCCCCCGCAGCCAATTCACACCTTGGAATACTTACCACTTAAATTCCCACTTTAAATAGTTAATTCTCAGTGATGATGTTACAGTTGACCCTTCTTTTTATGCATCTTATTGAGTAGTGATTTTTTTTCTACACAAATATGTGGTGTATGTGTGTCTTTATATAGAGAGATACATATACACACACAAGGTATCCTGCAAAATGTCAGCAAAACTGTATGGGAAATGGAATGGTCACTGACCTCTAACTTAAAAACAAGCCAAATATTTTTTTTAAAGACTATACTTTCATATGACCTACGTCATCTCACTGATTAACTTTCTTATTTCCTCCCGGCCTTATTTGTTTTACTAGTTTAGTTTTAATGGCTACTTTTGGCTGTTTTTCTTCCATCAATGTTTTTAGTTAGATCAAAACCAAAAAAAACCTCTCGATTATACTCCCATGCAAATACTCAACTAGAGCTCGAAACCGATGTGGAATTGCGTCCCCCTGATTCTGAATCAAGTGGATGGAGCACATACCCATTTGGTCCTATTCACGTGTACCACCACCACGAGGTGAGAGTCCATTCCCGCACTCCTGGTTAAACTGTAAGAAAGTACTTTCTATTCAACTACAATTTTTTAAAGTTAGCTAGGAAGGGGGTAAAAATTACCTTTGGGCTCTTCTCTTTTCCTTTCGGAACTCTAGGCCTGAATTCCTGATCAGATAAGCCTACTGCCTGCCTTCCCAGGCTCATGCTTGCTGTGTCAAAGAAAGAACGTTGGGTTAAACAGCAACCAGCGAGTATCAGTAGTTGCTACTGAGCCAAACAAGAAAGGGTTCTAGCTAAGACCGGAATGGGAGACCTACGTCCTGAAGCTGTGCTGGCCACAGCTAGCGGAGGCAGGGCTGCAGCTATCTCAAGCTGAAACCTCGGGTCAGGAAGCTAAATCATTTCTTTGTTTCGGAGCTCTCTTTGTCCTAGCACAATTTTGGGGGGAAATCACGACTCTACTCAAGTCCCAACACTGACAGGCCAGCACAGTCAGGCAGCCTGCTGTGTCACTAGTGTCTGGGCAACACCTGAGCCTGAGACCAGGGAAGGAATTACCACTCTGCAAAAACTCCAGCGCCGGATAACAGAGCTTGCGAATCGCTCCCCACTCGGCACTCCTCTTCTAGGCCATCCCTCTAGCCGGCCAGACCCCGTGAGCACTTCTCAGCTGCCTTATAAACACAATTCTAACAGCAACAGCCGCCATTATCCACTGTCTGGTATGTCAGGCATCGCTATACGTTTTCCACAGAAAGGATTTCATTTCATCCTTCCAGCCCTGTGAAATATGTATCCTTATCCACACTGCACGATTGAGGAATGACGCCTCAGAGAGGAAAAGTGACTTCCCCTAGTCACACAGCTACAATGTACACAAGCTAAGGTCTCCCTGAAGGAACACATGATCCGTCCTCTATGAATTACAAAGCCAGACACTATTTTTCCAAATCTGTTAAAAAATATTAGGGAGGGAGAGGGTAGGAAATTCTGCACATTCTGAATAAATGTGCGATTTTCCTGCAAAGGAAATACGAACTTTCCATCTATTAAGTGTTTCCTGAGTAAAAATGTCTATAAAATAAAGGATTCTAAAGGCTTCTCCCTACACTTAAGATATGTGTATCCCATATCCCCTCTCTGTCATTTTCTCTTACTTAGTACTTATTTTCTCCTTACCTCATTTGCACAGCTGCAAAAAGAGGTAAAATACAGTACGGTGATTGCTGCTGGAACTTCTGAAAGCTTTCCAAGTTCCTGTTATATAATTAATTCTAGAGAAGTTTTTTCAAATTTACCTGCGTTCCCCGTTAAGTCTACAGTCTTAAACTGGAATCACAGTCTTCAAAATGTTCCCTCTTAAATCTTTATTCCCCATATATCTGCCTTTCATGGACTTTTCCTATTTCCAACTGCCTTTAAAGGTACAATATGCAAAATAAGCTCATCGCAGACTTATGCAACGTGGAATTTAAAAGGCATCTTAGAAGTCATACCGCATGTCACATGAATTAACTGAGCCCACGATCACGAAACTTGGCAGCGGCAAAGCCAAGGCCAGAATTCATGCCTTTGAACTTTTCTCCCAAGAGGAGGCCGAATCGACCCTGCAGGGCAGTCCCGACACCGTCCGGCTGTCTTGCGCAGGAGCAATAATGATGAACACTGCAAATGCTTTTACATCAAATTACTTAGACCTAGAAAGACGCTACAATGCGGAGCTACATGAACCTTCCAAGCTAATGAACTGCACCCGTCCCTCCAAACGTGAGCCAACCCGGCGTGTCCCAGGGGCAATTCCCAGACCAGCGAGCGTGCCCTCTCCCAGAATAGGAAGCTCGCTGGCGCCCTGGCTGCACGCTCTGAATGAACCGCAAGTGGGAAGGAAGCAGAGGCGGGAGAAACACGCCGCGGGGGCCGCGGCGCACACGCCGGGATCCCACATGGGCCTCACACTTGGGATCTGAGACACTGGGACCGAAGTCACTCCACGCCGCCAAGCGTTGAGGCCCGGGAGCCGGCGTCCCTGCGGGAAGAGCGGGGTCCGGCCCCAAAACCTCGGGCCCCGGGCAGCCGGGCCCCGCACGCGACCCGGGGAGCAGCGGCAGCCCCCGAGCACGCCCGGCCGCGTCGGCGCTCTCCGGGCCCGCCGTCCGACCGCAGTCCCAGCCCCGGCCGAGGCCGACCGGAGGGGCAGCACCGCCCGCGGCGGGGCAAGGAGTCCCAGGCCGACCGGTTCCGGACGCCGCAGCGAAAGAGGGGCGGGCGGGCGGGCTGAGTAGCGAGCGGGAGCAGGCGGAAGCGGCCATCGCGGCCGCGGCCCAGTGGTCAGACACTTACCCGGCGCCGGTGGCTCGGCAAGTCCTCCTACCCACGCTCAGCAGCGGCCGGAGCCGGCCGGCACCAGAGCAGTAAAAAAGGCTGCGGCGCAGCAAGGGCCGCTCAAGCCGCTTGCGTCCGGCCCCACCCACCCCGCCCATCAAGCTCCGCCCCCGCCGCGGCTCCTATTGGCCGCTCCGGCCGCGGCCACGCCCATGGCAGCCGGCGATTGGCTGGCCGCAGAGGGCCCCAGGTACCAGGGAGCCGGTTTCCCGCAGAGAAGGGTGGTAGCGGCCGGAGACTCGGTGACACCTCCCACGGCCCTGGGTCTCGACCCCGCAGTGAAAGAGAAACTTTAGCGAAAGCACCGAGAGCCACGGAACGGGAGGCTTCTCAGGGTGCTGATTCTCTGTATCCACGTGAACCTCCGTAGTAAGAGGAAGTAAACTTGCACTTTTTTAATCCCAGCCTTTTGGTTTGAAAACTTACAAACCGACTGAAGAGTTGAAAGACAGTACAGACTTCTCTCAATGCCACCATTTCACATTTGCGTTCTCTTCACTAGATAGGTAACCCCCCCCTTTGTAAAGTTGCCCACAATGCTGCTTCATCCCTAAACACCTCACCATCATCACATGCAAGAAATTTAATACCATTTCTGTCATATCATTTAACATACTGTTATATTTAAATCTCCTTTGTTGTCTCAAAATGTCATAAACAGGCACACACGCACACGCACGTCTTTGAAAATTCAGGTTCTACCAAAGATTCACCTGTTTCATTTAGTATCATGCCTCTTTATAAACTCCTGTACTCTACCACCCAAGTTCTAGCCCTCCTACGTTTTAAAAATCTTTCATCACTTGGACTATTTGAAAAGTCCAGGCCAATTGTCTTGTAGACTATATCAATCTGGATTTATCAAATTGTTTCCTCATGATTAGATTCAGGTTCAACATTTTAGTAAGAAAAGTAGGAGGTGATGTGTATTTCCATGAGAAGGCACAGTGTTCTTTTGTCCCATCATCCATGATGCCAAGTTGGATCACTTAGTCAAGGCATCAGCGGGCAGCTCTCTCCACAAAAATACTGTCAAATGTTCAGAAATGATAGAAATAAAACCAATGAATCACCAAACTAGTAATCAGTTAAAGTTTATCGTGCACACATCAGGAAGACAGTTTGCAAATAGGAAGCACTCAAACCAAAACAAGGAATGAGGTTCAGGAGTATGTTGTCATAAAGCAGCTAATATAGCAAGCAACCAGTGGCTGTTCTGCACAGTGATTGGTTATAAAATGAGAATTTTCTTAAATGACAGGGAACTGGTCAGTGCTTATCTCCTATCAACCTTAAGAGTTCGAGTCTTGCTTATGATTTCCAGAGGCATAAGCAAGAAAGGATCCAGATCAAGTTAGTCTTGCAAATTAAGTGCTGTGTGATTAAACAGGTTTCCCCTGCTCAGAGAATTTTCAAGGCTGGTCTCCGTTTGATTTTTGTTTTAACAATACCTCTCTCCCAAGCAACAGACATTATCTGCAGATAAGCTGCACCCAGCGAATATTTTTGCCCAGGGGTGTAACACACATTCGTGAAAGCTTATCAAGTGCCAATTTTCTAATGTTATCATTCCTTCTACCTATCTGAAGAAGAGTGCCCCCTTTTTTCTCCTTTTCTCCCCTGCTTCTTATCCCAGTCACAGCTCCTCTTCCCTCCTTTTCGAGTAAGTATGGACTCCTGCATTTTTTTGAAATTCAATTTCAGTTACTATAATCAAATACCATATATTTTTGGTGCTCAAATTGCCCATATTTGGCCAATGGAAAGCCCCACGCCTGGCTCCTTTATTCTTATATATATATCCTATCGATCTTTGAGCACTTCCTTGTTTTCTGACACGAGACCTACTAACTCTTCATTGAATGTTCTGTGCCCTAGACAGGGGTCCCCTAGTTCCTTTTACTAGGAAATGGCACTTAGAAAATTAGATCTGAGTACTTACTGTGCTTACTGCTTCTGGGATGTTATTCTTCTCCCTCAGTGAAAACCCTAATTCACAATTTAAAAGGTATCTTAGAATATCCCCTCTCCTCCATTTTCAGCATCAACTTATTTGTTCATTTATTCTACAATGTAAAGAAAATGGTTGAGACTTACATACCAGTCGTATCAGCAGCAACAAAACTTCGAAACTCAAGATTTCTTGGCTGCTCTTTGTATCTTTATAACACATCCTTCGAAATGGTGTATGGGTAGAAAACCGCGCTTAAAAGTTACTTGAATTAATTGCTTGTTGGCATGTTATGGTCTCTATTCGATACACTGCTAAGTCTGTTATTTTTATTTGCATCGGTGTTAGAGTTTGCTTTTTTCATCTTGTTCATTTAACTCCATTTTTTTGAATGTATAAAGCATTCACATGGTTCAAAATAAAATCTTACGAAGGTTAAACTCCCTCCCCATTCCCTGCGCTCTGGTCCCACTCACCTCCGAGCCATAAGCACTTTCCTTAGTTTCTTATTTATTCTTCCATTGTCCCCAAATTAAAGAAATATAAAATTGTATATGTTTGTTATCTAGTGCTGTATAACTAAGCTTACCAGCTTAAAACAACAAATGTATTAGCTCCACAGTTTCTGTGGGTCAAAAATCCAGAGGGCCCCAGAAGCACCTGTGCAAGAGGCCTCACAAGAGTGCAATCGAGGTGGCACCTGGGGCTGCAGGCACATCAAGGCTTCCGTTGGGCAGAATCTGTGTCCAAGCGCATTCAGCCTGGCTGTTGGAGGCCTTAGAAGATCCTCTTTCAAGTTCACTCACATGGCTGCTGGCGGGGCTCATGTCCTCACTGGCCACTGGCCAGTGTATTAGTTTCCTCGCAGCTGCCATAACAAATTACCACAAACTGGATGGCTTTTAAAAACAAGAATTCAGGGGTGCCCAGGTGGCTCAGTTGGTTAAGTGTCCGACTTCAGCTCAGGTCATGATCTCATGGTTCCCGAGTTGAAGGCCCTCACTGGGCTCCGTGCTGGCAGGTTGAAGCCTGCTTCTCTCTCTGTCTCTCTCTGCCCTTTACCCACTCGCTTGTGTTCTCTCTCTCTCTCTCAAAATAAATAAGTAAAATTTTAAAAATAAATATAATTAAAAAATAAAAACAAGAATTCATTCTCTCACAGTCCTGAAGGCCAGGAGTCCAAACTCGTGATGTCGGCAGGACCATGTTCTCTCTGAAGGTTCTAAAGGAGAATCTCTCCTGGTCTGTCTCCTAGGGTCAACCAATTGCCAAATGCCCTCAGCATTCCTTGGCTTGCAACTGCATAGCTTCAAGTTCTGCCTCTGCCTTTACATGGTGTCTTCCCTCAGTATCTGTGTCGCTGGGGTCAAATCTCCTTCTTACAATGACATGACTCAGGAGTAGGGCCCACCCTAATCAGCACGCCTTCATCTTAACTCAATTATATCTGTAAAGAGCCTATTTCCAATATGGTCATGTTCACAGGTGCCTGATGGGTTAGAACTTCCATACATCTTCTTGGTATACAATCCAACCCACAACAGCCAGAATCATCAGGTTCTTACATTGTGGCTTCTCCATGTAACTACTCACAACATGGCAGCTTGCTTTGCCCTGGACACAGGGAGAGCAGGGAGCGAAGGGGAGGTCGATTCCAAGATGGAAGCCACTGTCTCTTTGTTACCTAATTTAGCCCTTCTGCTATATTCTGTGTGCTAGAACCAGTCCCTACGTCCAGCCCAGACTCAAGGGGAAAGAATTACATAAGATTACACATAAGGGGCAAGGATCATTGGGGACCATCTTCAAGGTTGCCTCACATAATATATGTACTTTTTCTTACTTCCCCTTCTTTCTTACAGGAAAGGCAGTACACTTCATTCCATCTTGTTTTTTTTTTTTCACATAACTGCGTATAATGTATCCTGAAAATCACTCTAGAGCAGCTCACCGAGGCCTCTCTTGTCCCTCATTACTATACCATACTTCTTCATTGTATACATGGACCCAGGGCATTTACTCAACTTCCTATGTGTGATAGGCAGGGTCTGAAGATGGGCTCCAAGATTCTTGGCCACTGGTGTACACACACCTTTTCCCATCCATTCAATCAAACACTCATGTAGATATGGCTACGAAAGGATTTTGCATATGTATTAAAGCCCCAAATCAGTCGATCCTATGACAGAGAGATTGTCCAGCGGGCTAATTAATCACAAGAGCTTCAACTTACAAGAAGGATTTGATGCACTGGTTTGAAGATGAAGAGATACGTGGCAAAGAATGTGGGTAGCCTTGAGGAGCCGACAGTGGCTCCCAGCTGATACCCAGCAAAAAAACAGGATCCTCAGACCTGCCACCACAAGAAACTAAATTCTGTCAACAACAGGGATGAGCTCAGAAGCAGATTCATCCCCTGACTGAGCCCCATGATACCCTTAGCAGAGAAACCAACAGAGCTACAAGCTAATAACTAGGTATTGCTTTCGGCTAAATTTGCAGTAATGTATTAGGCAGGGATAGAAGACTAATATATGTGACATGCAGGCTGTTTGCAATACTTAGCTATGGCAAATAATGCCATAATGAATACACTTTTGCATATATTGTTTTTATTGGAGGAGGTATAGCTTCAGGGTAAACTCCTGGAAGAATCGCTGAATCAAAGAGTAAACACAGATGTACAGAACTTGCCTCTACTGCTGCAAAGATCTATGGCAGCAGTCTTTACTTTCATTGGTTTATTGAGGCCTAAGAGGTGTCCTTTCCATTTACAGATGAAGCAATAAGGTTCCCGGTGGTGATGGCCTCTGCCAGGGCCAAGAGCTACCTCTCTCTCGTTCCCTTCTCCTGTTTCTCCCGCAGGCCTGGCTTGAGTTTACACAATCTTTTCTTCGCTCTCCAACTTGAATTCTAAAAATGAATCCTTGGAGTATTGTCCACACAGTTTCGCTATTGATACAGTTTGGACATGCTTGGCAGGATCACAAGAATCCAGCCATAAAAACAAATGCAATTCCTAGCCTGTGAGGGAAAAATCATTGCAATGCTACCCTTTTACGGCAGGGGAAGAAATACATGACTTTTGCTACCCCCACTCTCATCTTACCAAGTCCAGTTCTTTCCAGACTCACAGCTGTATGACATCTGCACAAAAAAAGTGCTGAATTTCCCCCTTTCCTGTTCATCCTTTAGACACCAAACTCCACTATTACTCTATGCTCCACCAGCCTCTACTAATAGGTATATAATCCTAGGTAACACACACATAATATCTAGTAATTTATCTTTAGTATTTAGTAATTCACAATTCCCAGCCATTCAAGTATGAGGATCCCCTTGTAGTGCAAACTAATTTTTTAAAACTCTGGAGTCCCTATAAAGTGGACGGTAGTATCTTTAGCATCCATCAAGAAAATGCATGCTGAACCTGAGGGCCCTCTGAGTAATCTTGGATTATTATCAAAGGGTCTTGATCCACAGGTTGGAAATCACTGCTCTGGAGAATAGTAACTTGGTTACATCAACATAATCGGGTTAAAAATATGTGTCAAGTAGCGCCTGGATGGCTCAGTCGGTTAAACGTCCAACTTCGGCTCAGATCAAGATCTCACAGTTTGTTGTGGGTTTGAGCTCCGTGTTGGGCTCTGTGCTAACAGCTCAGAGCCTGGAGCCTGCTTCAGATTCCGTGTCTCCTGCTGTCTCTGCCCCTCCCCCCCAAAAATAAATAAACTCTGGCCGCCTTAAGTAGCTGGACTTTCATCTTTATTTCCACTAAGGACTTTTATTAGCACATCGAGTATGCCACTGTTTACAGCAGTAAGATCCTCAAAGTCATCAACCAGCAGCACTACACTGCATGAGGAGACTAAACCAGTCTGCATGATGAGCTAGGCAGGAAGAACCATCCCTGGCTCAGGTCTTGTTTTTCATCATCTTGGCAATTGCACGTGCATTGTGTACTAATGATGAACAAATCCTTTGGAATCAGCTAGAACTTAATACATGTGTGCACAACTACATTAAACACACATTGTACTATGGCCCTAGATCTCAGGAAAGGGTCTCTTGGGTTCTTCTGTATGCGTGGTGCCAAGCAGAATGAAAGGCCTGAATCAAACCACTTTTAGGGGTGGCCTTCAATGGTTGATGGGAGGAGGAAGAGGAGGAGGAGGAGGAGAGAGAGGAGGTTGTATCTGAGACATCTGGTCACCTTCCTGTCCCCTTGGCAAAGAGGAGCAGTAATGAGCCATAGCTACTCCCAACAAGAGCACTTGGATAGGCAAGTGACCCCAGCTGGTATACTGGGAATGAGCCAGTAAAATTCTTTATCATTATATCATACCATGGTTCTCAACCAGACTCTGCCACCCCAGAGGACATTTGTCCATGTCTGAAGTCATTTTTGGCTGTCACAACTCCATGGTTCCTACTGGCATCTATTGGGTAGGGACCAGGGATGCTGCCAAACATCCTCCAATGCCCAGGAAAGGCCTCGCACAATGAAGAATTATCAAAATGGCAATAGTGCCAAGGTTTGAGAAATTGTTTTATAGGAATATTTCTTTTGGCATATGTTTTTCTTGGTTACAGGTGCTTTTCTGAGAACACATCCTTTGTGTCATAGGCCAGGGAGTGTTTGTATGAGACACTTACAGCTCCTCAAACATGTCAGTGCTCCCTTTCGCTTCTGGGACCTTCTATGAGCTAACTCTTTCTCTTGCTAATTCCCTCTAATCCTTCGGGCCTCATATTGGAGGTCATCTCCTCCAGGAAGTCTCTCCTAATCCCTCCTTCATCCAAGAGGCTACTGCAGTGGGCAGAACAGCGACCCACAAAGAAGATGACTATGTCCTCATCCCTGGAATGTGTGACTGTGTTAGGTTACAGGGCAGAGGGGAATTAGATTGCAGGTGGAATTAAGGTTGCTAATGAGCTGACTTTTAGGTAGGGGGTTATCTTGGATTATCCAGTGGGCCCAGTGCAATATCTGGGGCCATATCAGTGGAAAAAGGAGGCAGAAAAGTCCGAGGACATAGGACTACGGAGACAGTTTGGAGTGATTTGATGTAAGAACCTCTATTCCCACTGTTGGCTTTGAAGATGGAAGAAGCCATAAGCCCAGGAATTCGGGCAGCCTCTAGAAGCTGGGAAAGTCACAGAAACGAATTCTCCCCTAGAGCCTCCAAAAAGGAGCACGGCCCTGCCAATGCCTTGTTTGGGCGTAGTGAGTCCCATTTCATATTTCTGACCTCTGGAACGACAAGATAATAAAATGTGTGCCACTTTATGCCACCAAGTTTGTGGTCATTTGTTCAGTACCTTTAGGCAAAACCAGTATTGCTAGATTGTTAGAAGTTAAAAAGTCAAGCCTGTAATATTTCCTAGTGGTTTTGTTCTCAGTACTTTCAATTAGCATTAGGTGTCCCTCTTTCAACGAACTTTTATTGAGTAATACAGTTTCAAAAAAAAGCCAATAGGCAACATGGAGCACCTGGCTGGCTCAGTTGGAAGAGCATGTGACTCTTGATCTCAGAGTCATGGGTTGGAGCCCCACTCCATTAGTGTACAGGTTACTAAAATAAATAAATAAATAAAAATATAATAGGAACAGAAACCTACTTACCTGCTATGATGCCTAGTTATATCTGTGGAACATTAAGAAAATTAACCAATTCAAAAAAAAAGAAAAGAAAATTAACCAAGTCAGCATGTAAAAAGAAAAAAAAATCAAGCTAAGCCTTAATTGAAACTGTCTGCATTTAAAACAAATTTTAATGTTTATTTTTTTTTTTTTTTGAGGGGAGCTCAGAGAAAGAGGGAGATACAGAATCTGAAGCAGGCTCCAGACTCTGAGCTGTCAGCACAGAGCCGGATGCAGGGCTCAAACTCATGAACCGTGAGATCGTGACCTGAGCCGAAGTTGGATGCTTAACTGACTGAGCCACCCAGGTGCCCCTGCATTTAAATTTTTTTTTTCTTTTTTAACATTTTATTTTTGAGAGGCAGAGAGAGACAGAGTGCAAGTGGGGGAGAGGCAGAGAGAGAGGGAGAAACAGAATCCAAAGCAGGCTCTGAGCTGTCAGCACAGAGCCTGACTCAGGGCTTGAACTCACAGACTGTGAGATCATGACCTGAGCTGAAGTCAGACACTTAACCGACTGAGCCACCCAGGCAACACTCCTCTGTATTTTTTTTTTTTTTTTTTTTTTAGTCAATCATTTGACTAAATATTTTTACTTCTAATTTTCTGGATTGCCTTCATGTAGACACTACCTAAGAAAACTATCAGACTTAAGTTTATCAGAAGCAAAATCAAAAAGGCAAATTACAATCTCCACCAGATGGAATAATGGCTTTTTCCATGAAAAAGAATTTGGGACAAGTGATCTGGGACACCTAATGCTGAGAGGCACAAATATAAAAGGAACTAAACAGGTGGCTTCGTTGGGATAATTTTAGCCAGAGCACTTTGCGGCATGCTTCCTAGGGGTGTAGGGGAGGTCAGTGCCCTGGCCTGTGGCTCTGGAGATGCCGTAGAATATCCGAGTACGTTCACAAAATAACTGAGGACAGTAAACGCAGAACTGACACTGTTTTTACAGTTTGAAAGCTGAAAAGTTATACAACTATATGAGAGCTGTGTTCTCAGTTCTTGGAACCTGGCCTGGGTGCAGACCGTAATGCTCAAGTTTTGCCTCTGGTAGAGTGTACATGAGCTTCACCGAAGGACTCTGAACACACCCAGGACATTATCATCCCAGTGATATTTGAAGGGTCAGGGCAGCAGGCGAGGCCTACAGCTGGCAATGTCCAAATCCGAGCAGTTCAGATGGGACCATCATTATTTATGTCTGTAGCTTTGAAATGTGTTAAACTATAACCCACATTAGGAAACACATTTTACTTCATGACCCAGAAAACGTGCACACATGCACACACACACACACACACACACACACACATTCCAAGAGAAAATACTTTCTATGATCATGGTGTAGTCTGATATTTATCATTCTGTTCTCTCTCATTTGTTGTTCACACCATTCATAGCCCACTAAATTGAAAAACACCAGTTTAAAAAATACCAGTGTTACATGTCAAGTCAAAGCACACTCCTTCCAAGGGAGAGCTACCCGGCTCTCCCTTTTACCCTTGTAGAGTTAGAGAAAGTCGTGGTCAAGGGAAGCAGTCACTGCTGGGCCATGGGCGACGCCCTCAGAGTCTCTGGTCTCATACGACGCCAGCTCTGCCCCTCAGTGAGCCAGTGCTGCGGCAGGTGCCAAGGAAGGCTAAAGAGCTTTGCAAGGAAACTTGTTGTTGAGGTTGAATAGTGGCCTGGCCCTCTCATTTTCATTCTGAGGCCTTAATTCGGAAAATTCCTCTCCCTGTGAGTGAATCGAAGGAGAGATTCTATTTTCATGTCAGGACCAAACTACCCATGGTCTTGTACCTGACTCAGTTTGGCCATCTTGTTTGCTTTTGTGTGGATTTAGCTGCTATCTATGCCACCATAAAATGATTAAACAGTAAATCCTCAGCCAACAAGCGGCTTCTCACCGTGTCTTCTACAGCTGAGGGGTGTCTGAGAAAGGGCGAGGATGTGTCTGCAAACTTGGCGACCAGCTTCACAACATCCGGTCACGAAGGGATCTTTTTCTGATGCAAAGTCTATAAAGAAGGGTAGGTCCGTAAACACACAGCTCCTGGGGTCAGTCTTTCCTTCCAACATGGAGGACCAGGCCAGGCCCGACATTCACACACACTTGTTCAGAAATATATCGTTTGGGTCTGGGAAGAGGTGATGGGTGCACGGCATTGTGAATGCACTAAATATTCTCTAAAATGGTCAGTGCGCTCCTATACTGTACATACAACTTCAAATGACTGACTCAGTATTATGTAAAATTTTACCCCAATTTCTAAGAAATGAAAAAATAAACATAGAGGAACACATTCCACCAAAGCAGTGAAGATGTAGGCATTTTTGGTTTTGGTTTTGTTTTTTTCTAGTTTTCTGGCATTCTGGATAGTCAAAGCAGAAAGCTTTTAGGGCTTTAACTTTGAGCAAATGAATATAGAAAGGGAGATAACTCTTGATAAAGAGGAAAACAGCTGCCATCCCTCCCAAATGGCCAGCGTGACACAGCTCAGCAGATAGCCCAGAATTGGGGACCAAGGACTGGCCACTGTTTCTCTACCTCCTCTGTCGCCTCAGGAAGACCTCACCCACTCGCCCCTTCTGAGTGTGCTGAAGTGTGACCAAGAGTACATGATCCATCACCCCGCTCACACGAATAGGCTGAGGAAGCCATTGCGAGGCCAGCCAGAGGCCTGGGGAGGCTGGGAGCCAGCACCCTGCTCCACAGGGACACCTCTGGGGATGGCGGAGGCTGTCCAACAGATGCTCTCTCAGGACGTTTGATATAAGACACAAGGAGAAAGTCTGCTGGTAAAGGCAGGAGCAGCAGGTTTAGAAACAAAATATCTGAGTCACAGGAGGCACCTGGGTGGCTCAGTCGGCTAAGCATCCAACTCGGTTTCAGCTCAGGTTGTGATCTCACAGTTCATGAGTTCAAGCCCGTGTCAGGCTCTGCACTCACAGTGTGGAGCCTGCTTGGGATTCTCTATCTTCCTCAGCCTCTCTTTCTCTCTCTCTCAAAATAAATAAGTAAACTTAAAAAAAATATCTGAGTCACGGATCCACAAGTGCCCGATTCTGAAGTGATGCCTACCGGGTACTGTCATGACTGTCACCAGGGCTGCTATTCCAGAAATGGAGCAAGATCTGCAGTCAGGACTGTCCCACATGACCTGACCATGTGGCTTGAGACCACTTCCTGTCTCCTTTAGTTCCCTCTGCAGCCTTATAATTAGCCATCCTAGTAATGGAGGAACCAGAGCAGGTGTCTTTATCATAAACCAAAGCAATCAAATGGATTCTGACCACTCCTTATTCCCTAAAGGAGGACTCATAGTTGTTCTTCCCTTGTTATTGATAGGATGGCTTATTCCTAATGTTCTGCTTTGCCAGCCTCCACTACAGAAGTTGAGAAAGCCAAATACTTCCTGGCCAGCGCCTCTGCTGGCTACACATGACCACGTGACAAGTTCAGGCTAAGAGACAAAGGTGGAACTCTTGGGGGACATGGGGGACAATGTCTAGGGAAGCTTTCACTCTTTTTTTTTTAAGTTTATTTATTTATTTTAAAAGAGAATGTATGAAATCAGGAGAGGGAGAAAGAGAGAGAGAGAGAGAGAGAGAGAGAGGGCATCCCAAGCAGGCCCCAGGCTCAGCGCAGAGCCAGCCTCATGCAGGGCTCTATCCCACGACCGTGAGATCATGACCTGAGTGGAAATCAAGAGTCGGACTCTCAACCAACTGAGCCATGCAGGAGCCCCATAAGAAGATTTTACTTCTATGTAAAAGGGCCAGGCCCAGGAGTAGAGATCACTGGCCCTGCCCCTTCCCATCCTCATACCTATAATACAGACACAGTACCCGGAGCTGTGACAGCCATCTTACTATCACAAAGTGACAAGCATGATAAAAAACAATAAACAATAAAAGCACAGGTTAAGAAGGGCGGGACCAAAGGACAAGAAGAGTCAGGGTCCTTGTGGCACTGTCGGGCAGCTAAGCTAAGGCCAGCAGCTTTCTGCCTCCAGACTTCCTGTTCTATGAAAAAAATACCATTTTAACTGAGTCTTGTTACTTACAGTTTTCCTAACTCATAACACTGTCCATGTAAAACTTACAACAAAATATGTCTTACAGATTTGTAATTTCCGTAAGTAAACTTCCTCACAAATCTCACGGTACAGATTCCACAGCAGAGTCCTATCATTCCAACTACCTCTCATAAAGTCTCCAGTTTAAAAAAATCACTTCGGGTTTTGTTAAAGAGAAAAACTCAGGGGACCCAGCCTCTACACAGGGTCAGTGCCCGGGCCTTGCCTCGGCTCCTGAACATGATTCCTGTTTGAGTGTGCCTCCTCATACAGACACTGCTGCTGAACATAGTTTCATGAGTAAGAATGTGAAACCCTGAATTATATCCACACTTCTGCATTCTTTATCACTGCTTCTGTGAAGAAGCTATTACAGAATTCAACGCAGCCCTGCATAAAAAACTATTGGGGGACGTTTCTTAGAGAAATCCATAGCCGTACACATCCTAGACATCTTCCTTAAATGCTCAACAAAGTCATGAGCTCAGGAGCACATACTTAGCTAACGCACATAACACGAGCTCTAAATCAGACACTCCACAAATACTGGTGAACCAACAAATGCCTTGCAGAAGGAAGAACAAGTAGCAGCCATATTTCAACCCCGTGCTTATGTTGGAACTGATAACATGTCCTGTCGGGTTTCTTTTATCACCACCATCCTTCTCCACAGGTCAAGGGCAGTGCTTATTTGATGACTTAAGTCACATGAACATACATTCCTCTTAGGGTGACTAAATGCCATGCCTGTACTACTGACAGCACAGAAGGGCTTTGAAGACTAAGGTCTCTATATGACCAGCAAACCTGTCCTTAATTTGGATTTTCCAGCAGTCTGGGAAAACTTCTGCAGCCTGAGCTACAAGGATCCACATTACCACCATCACCCTTTGACCTACTTACCTAAAAAGGGATAACTAGACTTTGGCTGGGGCATATTGATCTATTCAAGAGAATGCCTTCCACACTTTGACACAGTGTCGCTCTCAAATTAAGGGGGAAAAAAAGCCCTACATAAACAAACAGGTTGACCCTCTCCCCAAATACATTTCCTTTAATCAGAATTCACAGAAAAACAACTAAGGGTAATTTGACAAATTGGTCTGCATGTGGTATTCATTGTCCTCTTTCTACTTATGGTATAAAGAAAATAATCTTGATGGGATGGCCAGATGGCTTTTCCAGTTGTGAATATGTCACACACATGTGATGTTGAGTGCTTAATAAATGTTAGGTAAATTTTTTTAAGTGAAATGTAATTGACATGCAACATCATATTAGTTTCAGGGGTAAAACAATGATTCTGCACATGTATACATTGTAAAATGTTCACACAATAAATCTAATTACCACCTGTCATCCTACAAAGTTACAATTTTTTTTAATGTTAGGTAAATTATAATCAGTGAATAATACAATCTGGAAATTTACAAGGTTAGGGTGAGAATTATTTCCTGTCCTTCATTTTCTATGAGAATAACATGATGAATGTCTCCAAGTTTGCATTTCATTACTTGCTCTCACCCGCTAACAACTCTTTACTTTAAAATGGACCATCACAGCTGACTCTTCAGCAAGAACAGGAGGGAGGTAAAGTGTCTAACTGCAGTGTTTCCATAACCAGCCACGGGAGGGATGTAAAATGACTCTCCTATGCAGGACAATGGAATTTCCAACTGCTAATTTTGTCCGACTGTAGCTTACAAGTTTAACCTCCTTTGAAAATGCTTTTTCACTTGATTTTCTGGTCCAGGAAACTAGAATTGAACTTCCAGCCACGAGTGTGTATCCTGAGTCTGGAGTCTTGTCTCCTTTTGTGTTTGGTAGAGAATGAAACGGAACAAGAGAAAATATGCCCAGAACAACCTTGATAGACCCCCGTGGAGCATGGTAGGTCAAATGGAAACACCCATATTTGACCATGAATCCTACAGGCAGCTGTGGAAAATAAATATTTCCTCACTTCGTTCACCTGTGTATTTGTGCATTCATGCAATTAACAATCACCGATTAAGTGCCATGCTGCGTGCAAGGGGGGGAAATGTCTTTGTCTTTAGAGAGTTATGGTCTGATGGAAGAGGGAAAAAAAGATAACCCAACAATTACATAATAGTCTGAACAGACTTCTGGAAGGCTTCCTGGGGGAGATGATACTTGAGCTGACCAAGTCTTAAAGCATGAGTGTAGGTTCACAGTTGAAGAGCTAAATTAAGACAGTGATAGAGGGAGTGAGAAGAGTAAAGTCAAGAGAGACGAATGAGGTAGAATCCGCCACGGGGGTGGAGAAGTGGGTGAGGCAAACACCTGGGTCCCTAACTTGTACCAAAAGGTGTCTGGTGGTGACACTCACAGTGTAGAGACTGTGGGAAAGGGGGCAGGTTAGAAGTAAAGGTGGTAACTCCGAGGCATACTGGTTTAAAGTGTCTGAGAGACTTCGCGTGGAAGTGTCCAAGAGCCAGTTTGCTGGAAATGAATGTAGAATCATTGAAGTTACACAAGGTGTAGACAAGTCCACAGAGCTGGCTGAAGGCTCCCGGGTCAGGGAGAGGAGCCTCGGGTAAGGACCCACCTCGGTATATGCCAGCTTGGAGGAAGAGCCATAGAGCCAGCCATGGGGTGGTGGCCAACATGTCACTTGCCAAAGGGAAAAATGAGATAAGCTTGGGGGTGGGGGTGGGATGTTACCTTTTCTCTTGTGAAAGAAGCAAAGGACCAAGAGAGGGTAAAGGCATGATATGAAGAGGAAGAAAAAGGTAAATTATGGTGTCAGAGACACACGGAAGTTGAGATCACCTTGAACAGTCCGTGGCATGCACTAGCCTAGGAGTTGAACAACATCACACTTGCACAGAAGGCAAGAAGTGTGGTAGAGGTCTGGGTCGGCTCTGTCACAGGCGGGGTGATCTCGTGCTTTTGACTACTTTTTAGCAAAGAGGTGGAACTAGGTAGCGCCAAAGTTTCCTTTTTAATTGAAGATGGGCTCCCTTTACACAAATGGTGCTAGGCTCTCAATCTGGTCCATTCTCCATGGCTCCTCGTGAGCCCCAGGGAGTGGAATCACACCAGCCGTGGTGGTGGGTGCAACGAGCCTATTCTCAGGGCTGTCCCCCACCTACCAAATGCTGGAGCTCCTGGCATCCGGATTAGAACAGGAAGTGCCAGTTGAGCAGGGCCCCTGGCCCACCACAGCCAGAACCCAGGCCGCCCGGGAGTGTGACGTGGGTCTGCGGAGCTCAGAGGGGTCGGGTTCCAGTCAAGGCACATCGGTGCCCACGCTCCTCTCAGCTTTTCATAACCGTGCCCCGAGCTCGCCCCAGACCTTTATCCCCCATGTCGTGCCAGGTTCCAGCACAACGGGGACCTTTCAGACCAGAAAGTGAAAGTGATCACATTTTAGAAAGCTCAGAGTTGTTCTATCAAAAATTAAACCTCTTAACCATTTCCTTTCATGTCAGCTATGGAAGGGATTCAGGTCCAACTGATCGCTTTGGAAGAAATCATTCAAATGGCGTACTCACAGCCCCATTAATCTATCCTGGGTTTTAGTGCCTCTGTTCACACCGTGATTCATCTTCCCCCTCCTGAATTAGAATTGAAAGCCAGGTCCTCTAGGAAGCCTGACCAAGTGGCTTGTTCACAGCTACATGCCAGTGACTAGGACCATGGACCTTATGAGCGAATGACTCTGACTTCATAAAGGGTTCTGTGATTCTATTACTTCACTAATTAATAGCAATAATCAACTGTCTTGATATTTCTCTTGTATTATGTAACTTTTCATAAATTTATAGCTTATCTCCCAAATCTAGTATTAATAGCATGTCTTTATGCTTTTTGTTAGCATCAGTGTGCAGAGCATTTTGGAAGCAATAGCTGCTCAGTAGTAGTTTGACTGAGAATCTAGAATTTTGCCAAAGGGCTTTCTTTCCCTCAATTCCCTCTGGATTCATCCTTACTCTTCACCTGTTTAACCTCTGACTTTATTTTATTTTATTTTATTTTATTTTATTTTATTTTATTTTTGATGTTTACTTAATTTTGAGAGAGAGACAGAGTGCAAGCAGAAGAGGGGCAGAGAGAGAGGGAGACACAGAATCTAAAGCGGGCTCCAGACTCTGAGCTGTCAGCACAGAGCCTGATTCAGGACTCAAACCCATGAGCTGTGAGATCATGACCTGAGTCAAAGTCAGATGCTTAACTGACTGAGCCACCCAGGGGACCCCCCCCCTCGCTCTGACTTTAAATACTTGCCTCTAGTACAATTTATCATCTCCAGAAAAACCTAGAACAGTCAAGAGAAAACAGCAAGACCTGGAGGGCAATTAAGGGAATTAAGTTCCCTAGGAAAACATTCTGGATGGCTGACAAAAGCATGCTGAGAACAATTCTCCCGGACCAAAAAAGTCCTGAGGCCAAACAACTACTTTGTACTATGAACTGAACCATGAGGCTCTATTAACTGGGAGATGACCTTGACATAGGACATAGTTGGAGCTGACAAAGGCAGTAAGATGCAAAAGCTGTCGTGGAATTCATTTAACCACATTACTCTTTTAAAGATTTCTAGGAAATTACCAGAAAACAAAGTAAGAGCATATGGCTTTAAAGACTGGAGACCAAGAATACAAACACTACACCAAGTAAAATTTTACCTGGAGGAGGATTTTATAGGAAGACTTTGACTGACAGCATTTACTACCCTATATTTTTATTTGTGACCTTTGTTAGATACTTCAGAATTAACCTGAGTAAGGGTCTTGGTCAGTTTGGGCTGCTATCATGAAATACCATACACCAGGTAGTTTACAACAGAAATTCATTTCTTACAGCTCTGGAGGCTAGAAGTCCAAGGTCAGGGTGCTGGTAAAACCATCATCTTGCTGAGTCTTCATATGGCAAAAAGAGGGCAAGATAGCGCTTTGGGGTCCCTCTTATAAGGGCAATAGTCTTATTCATGAGGCCTTCACCTTCATGCCCTAATTACCTTCCAAAGGCCCCACCTTCTGACACCATCAAACTGGAGATTAGGATTTCAACATATAAGATCGGGGGCCTGATGGGGGGATACAACCATTCAACCCATTGCAGTAAACGTTGATTTTTTTTTTTTACTACTAAACTAAATTTAGGTCTGATTGTCAAGAATTCAGTTAATTGGGGCAACTGGGTGGCTCAGTCGGTTGAGCATCCAAGTCTTGATTTGAGCTCAGGTCATGATCTCACAGTTCATCAGTTTGAGCCCTGACCTCATCCAAGGCCTCTGCTCCAACCCTACACTGACTTTTCTCCAAAGGCCTGTTGGAACTATACAAATGAACAGCAAAGCTGGACCGTGCTCAGGACCAACAGGAGCACAGAGCGGGGGTCCCCGGGCTGGCAGATGGCACCAGTCATTCCCACACCCTTTCCTAGAAGACACGGGAGAGTGAAATGCCGATACTCAGCCTGGCATGAAACTGAACAAGGAAGGACATATTTCAATCACTCCAGACCAGCGTCTCTTTCACATCTCTGTCTCCTCCCTGTCCTTAGCTAATGCCCACGGCCACCTTTCTCTCAGCCGCCCCTCAGTCCTGCTCCTTTATGCTGTGTAGGTCAGACCTCCATCCTCTCCTCCCCTCCATCACCGCGTCCTGGTGCGTCCTCTTCCTCAGTATCCCCACACATGTTCACTGTGTGCCTTCCCCCACGTGCTCCAGCAGGCCACCGTCACTGGCACTGCTGTAACAGGCACCCGCCGGCCCCTGCCTCTGCGCCTGCCCCGATGACCTAACCTGTCCTTTGTCTACCAGTCAGCAGTGCTCTCAGAACAGAAAGCCTGCCCATCTCCCTCCCCTTCGTGGTTCCCTGCTGCCTTCAGGACACAATCCAAATGCCTGGGCATGGCATCCAACGGTCTTCTTGGTCCAGCTCTTAGCTTCAGCCTGTCTTCTTCCATCCTGTGGCATGTTGAGCGTTGGCTCTGGTCAAGGATGAGAGGTTTGCCCAGACTTCGTGCTCAGTGCTCCCTCTGCTCTGTTCTGCTAACTACCTGCGGTAGATTATTTGCAAAAACTGTCCCAACCATTCCCCTCTTGACACCCAGTCCCTTGCAAGTTGCCCGTGCAGCTTCTGTTCTCAAGAGATGGCATCTGGGGTGCCTGGCTGGCTCAGTCAGTGGAGTGTGGGACTCGATCTCAAGATCGTGAATTTGAGCCTCATGTTGCACATAGAGATCACTTTAAAAAAAAAATTAACGTTTATTTATTTTTGAGAGACAGAACAGAGCGTGAGCAGTAGAAGGGCAGAGAGAGAGGGAGACAGAGTCCATAGCAGGCTCCAGGCTCTGAGCTGTCAGCAGACTCACTGACCGCGAGATCATAACCTGGGCCAAAGTCGAACACTTAACCGACTGAGACACCCAGGTGCCCCAGAGATCACTTTAAAAAGAGAGGGAGATCGGTTAAGCGTCCGACTTTCACTTAGGTCATGATCTCACGGTTCGTGGGTTCGAGCCCTGCGTCGGGCTCTGTGCCGACTGCCAGCTCAGAGCCTGGAGCCTGTTTCACAGTCTGTGTCTCCCTCTCTCTCTGACCCTCCCCTGCTCAAGCTGTCTCTCTCTCTCTCTCCTAGAAATAAATAAAACATTTTTTAAAAAGTTCTTTATAAAAATAAATAATTAATTAAAAAATTTAAAAAAATAAAAAGAGAAGGAGAGGGAGAGAAACGGCATCCATTTCCACAGTCCCTGAAGCTGAACTGGCCTGGGACTTGCTCTGCCCATTAGAATGTCTTGGAAGTACACTGCGTGGGTTCCGAGTTGGCCTCAGGAGGCCTCCAGCTTTTGTTCACTCTCTTGGATCCTTACCCAACCTCCATGTGAACCTGAACTTCATTTCTGGTTGTAAATGAAATGCCACAACCTGTGGCTCGGGATGTGATCTCCTAAGCAGCCTCAGAGGTACCGGATGGAATAATAAACTAGAAATTCAGGGCATTCACCCCCCACCACGGAGGAACCTTGACCAGTTGGAAATGAGAGATTGGAGGGAGCCTCCCTCCTCTTTCCCTCCGTGGACTACTTTGAGGTATGGTCCCTCTTTGCGACCATCCACACAAACGCGTGTGCTGTTGACCAGCCTGCTGTGTGTCTTCACAGCTCACCGAGATAACCTATCTCAGAGCAAATCTATGCATCTTTCTTTGCTTCACATCCCTTTTTGTTCACCCTCCTTGCCTCAGACTTGCACAGCTGAAAACAGAGTGAGCATCCTAACCTTTGCCTCAGGTTCTGTTTACTAGAAGCCCAGGCTTAGGCAGCAGCCAATGTGTACATGTTCCAGCCAAGAAGCTCATTTCCAGTTCAGATGCTCCGGGACCCACTGCTCAGAAGCCAAGAATTCCCACCAAGCACATGTATTAGCCTCCTGTTGCTGCCGTAATAAATCCTCACGAGCTTAGTGGCTTAGCACAACACAAAAGTTTCCTCTGAATGTTCACAGGGTCATTAAGTCTGAAATCAGTTTCCCTGAACCGAAATTCAAGTGTTTGCAGGACTGGTTCCTTTTAGAGGCTCTGAGAGCTGAATCTGTTTCTCTGCCTCTTCCAGCTTCCAGGGACAGCCTCTGTTCCTCAGCCTGCGGCCCCTCCTCCATCTTCAAAGCCTGTCACTCCAATCTCTGCTTCCATGGTCACATTGCCATCAGATAGATCTCCTTCTGCTTCCCTCTTATGAGGTCCATCCCAAGATCCTTAATCACACCTGCGAAGTCTCTTTTGCATATAAGCTAGCATCACAAGTTCTGGGAATTTGGACCTGCATATCTGTGGGGGGCATTGTCAGCCCGGCACAGCACAGAGTCCTCTGCCCCATGCATTCACCCTGGCGCGTAACTGATCAGATGGCTCTCAGACGGCTCAGCAGTACGTTTCCACCGCAGTAACAGGCCCTTATTTCATCTTGAAATGCAAGGCCAGGCTTATAACATAATTCATCGTTAGTTTGGACAGATATTCTATCCCATTTTCTCACTGCTTAAATAAATGATGCCTTTGAGAGTTTAATTGCATTTGGTTGTCACAATATGAAATAGACACTTGGTAATTACCTAAATAATTTGGCCAATTTGGATGTCAGATGCTCCCTGATTTTTATCTGACTAGGTGTTCATTTTATTCAGTCTTCACATCCCTTTGTGCTGGCTACACCCAACTGGTTGAGAAACAATAACTTTCGATGGTTTCTAATTAGAAATTGCAGCTTACTACATCAACTGATATCACACTTAATCTCCTTTATGGACTGTTTCTATGACTTATAGGAAATTCACTAGGTACCAAGAAATCAATGCAGGTGAGTAGATTACCCAGTTGTTCAGGTCTAATCTCCTTAATGCTTTATTTTTATAAAATCTTATTCTTGATTTAAACCAATTTATACATGTAGAATGGAAAAAAAATTGTGATGACAGCCTGGTTTTAAGACATTCACTTGGCTCTGTTTTAAAAACATATTTTCTTTCAGACAGGTGATGTGTTTGTGCATTCTGTGGACACATAATTTCACTGATTGTGCCGGGTGCTCTACAGCACATACAGCAGGGTCCTTACCCTCTTAGACCTCACACTGTGCTTAGAGGGGACAGATAACACTCACACAAGGCGGGCACCTTCAGGCGGGGGCCCTGTCTGCTCAGTTCTGTATCCTCCCTTGGCACCAGGCCTGCCCATGTTAAGCCTCCATCAAATTGGTTACCTATGAGGTGAAAGAAGCTACTCGATTTCTCCCGGCCGTGTGTCTTCAGGAACCGAATGGTAATGCGGAAATGGATCATTTGTGGTTTCAGGAGGTCTTGCGGCCTGAAGGCAGCTCAGGGCACACTGCTCCCGTCAGGCCCTTGACTGGTGGGGGACGAGGGGGTGCAAAAGGGATCTCTTCAGAAGATGCTTCACCTTCTCCTGCCCTTAGACGTTGGTGCTCCCGGTTCCTGGCTTTCACACTGGACTGAACTACAATGCTGGCTTTCCTGGGTCTCCAGCTCACAGAAAACAGACTGAGGGACTTCTCACCCTCCGTAATCACCTGAGCCACTTGCTATCATAGACCTCCTCTTATATATATCAACATATATACCATGTTGGTTCTGCTTCTCTGGAGAACCCTGACTAATATATCCATGTATGACTAAATCTACCTTGATCTTCTCCACTCCTTTCCATCTGACTGCCCCTGGCATAATAGTAGGCTTCCAGACTGCTCGCCAGTCTCTGGATGGGAAATTATATCCTTGATCCTAAATTACTACTTTCAGGAACCAACAACCAGAAGGAAGTGTGGCACATGTGTGTGGCTACAGAAAACAACACAGAATTCACTGTGGATCCTGCAATTTGAGGGGTGAACTTGAGTTGGGTTTGTGGCAGTGACTGATAAGACAAAATAACTAAAAAATTAATCATCCATATTGACTGTCATACATAGACTCCCAAACTGACAAGTGTGCATTAAGAAAACAAATATAGTCGGAGTGCCTGGGTGACTCAGTGGGTTAAGTGCCCTACTTCAGCTCGGGTCATGATCTTGGGGCTCATGGGTTCGAGCCCCGCATTGGGCTCTGTGCTGACAGCTCAGAGTCTGGAGCCTGCTTCGGATTCTGTGCCTCCCTCTTTGCCCCTCTCTTGCCCATGCATGCATGTGTGCATTCTCTCTCTCTCTCTCTCTCTCTCAAAAATAAACATTAAAAAAAAAGAAAGAAAGAAAGCAAATATAGCTAACATATGAGCAAACTGTAAAAGTATAGCATAGTCGGTCCCTGTAAGCTGTCCTGCAATTCTGCTATGGACTGAGTTTGTGCCCCCGTCCCCCAGTCCATATGTTGAAGCTCTAATCCCCAACATGTGGTATTTAGGATGAGGTCTCTGGAAAATAATTAGGTCATGAAGATGGTGCCCTCTTTAAAATCCTTTAAAGGAGCCCCTACAGATAGCCTGTGCTTTTCAGTAAATAAGGAAGCAGTTTTTGTCATTCCACTTTTGGATGAATAAAGCAATCATTTTTCACCTTCTTCAACCTCTACTTCAGGACTTGGCACAAGTTTCCAGGAAGTAGCCGGGGGGGAGGGGGGGCAGGGAGTTCAGGGTACAGGAACCAATACATGAACAACATAGCAATGTCACGTTCAATACTGCATCTTCCATGGGGTGCCTGGGTGGCTCAGTCAGTTAAGCATCCAATTCTGGCTCAGGTCATGATCTCACAGTTCATGGGTTTGAGCCCCACATCAGGCTCTGTGCTGACACATCAGAGCCTGGAGCTGCTTTGGATTCTGAGTCTCCCCCCCCCTCTCTGCTCCTCCCCATCTCTCAAAAATAAATAAACATTAAATTTTTTTTTAAAAAAGATTCTCTCTCCCCCTCCGTCTGCCCCTCCCAGGCCTCTCTCTCTTTCTCAAAGAAAAAAAGAAAGAAAGAAGGAAAGAAAGAAAGAAAGAAAGAAAGAAAGAAAGAAAGAAAGAAAAGAAAAAAACATAAATGAAGAAAAAAAAGAAACAGAAAAAATTGTGTCTTTCAGTTGACATCCAGCTGGAGTCTGGTTTGCACTGATGCATCTAAGTCCCCACCCTTTGAGTGAGCCTCCTGTCCATGCAGCAGAGGGCCAAGGACATTGTCACTCACCCACACATTCGCCATTCTGGATGCTCTTCATCCCTTCCTAAGGATCCAAGGTCCTGTCCTGCATCATCACCCTACAGCCTGAAACACTTCTTGTTCTTGTAATGTACGTCATGTGGTGTAGGTCTTCCGGTGAGACATATTCTCTGTTCTCTTTTCTCTGAAAATGTCTTTATTTCACTTTCATTCTGGAATGTTAGTTTCTCTGGATATAAAACTCTGGGTTCATGGTGTTCCTTCCCCGCCCCCCCCTTTCTGTATCTTAAAGATGTTGTTCTACTATTTTCTGGTCTCTGTTGTTTCTTTTTTTTTTTTTTTTTAATTTACATACAAGTTAGTTAGCATACAGTGCAACAATGATTTCAGGAGTAGATTCCTTAATGCCCCTTACCCATTTAGCCCATCCTCCCTCCAACAACCCCTCCAGTAACCCTCTGTTTGTTCTCCATATTTAAGAGTCTCTTATGTTTGTGTCCCCCCTCCCTGTTTTTATATTATTTTTGCTTCCTTTCCCTTATGTTCTTCTGTTTTGTACCCTAAGGTTCTCATAGTAGTGGAGTCATATAATATTTGTCTTTCTCTAACTAATTTCTCTTAGCATAGTATACTCTAGTTCTATCCACGTAGTTGCAAATGGCAAGATTTCATTCTTTTTGATTGCCAAGTAAGACTCCATTGTGTATATATATACCACATCTTCTTTATCCATTCATCAATCAATGGACATTTGGGCTCTTTCCATACTTTCTCTATTGTTGATAGTGCTGCTATAAACATTGGCGTGCACGTGCCCCTTCAAAACAGCACACCTGTATCCCTCAGATAAATATCTAGCAGTGCAACTGCTGGGTCATAGGGTAGTTCTATTTTTAAATTTTTGAGGAACCTGCATACTATTTTCCAGAGTGCCTGCACCAGTCTGTATTCCCACCAGCAGTGCAAAAGAGTTCCTCTTTCTCTCCATCCTCGCCAACATCTGTTGTTGCCTGAGATGTTAATGTCAGCTGCTCTGACAGGTGTGAGGTGGTATCTCATTGTGGTTTTGATTTATATTTTCCTGATTATGAGTGAAAAAATGTTGAGCATTTTTTCATGTGTCGGTTGGCAATCTGGACGTCTTCTTTGGAGAAGTGTCTATTCATGTCTTTTGCCCATTTCTTCGCTGGATTATTTGTTTTTTGGGTGTTGAGGTCGGTAAGTTCTTTACAGATTTTGGATACTAACCCTTTATCTGATATGTTGTTTGCAAATATCTTCTCCCATTCAGTTGGTTGCCTTTTAGTTTTGCTGATTGTTTCCTTCGCTGTGCAGAAGCTTTTTATTTTGATGAGGTCCCAATAGTTCATTTCTGCTTTTGTTACCCTTCTGGCCTCCATTGTTTCAATGAGAATTTTTGAATTACTGTTTTCCTGAATGTAAAGCAACATTTTGCTCTGGCTGCTTTCAGATGTTTTCTTTGTGTTTGGTTCTCTGCAGTTTGACCATCATGTGCCTCGGCGTAGCTTGCTTTGTATTTACTGTGTCTCACTGAGCTTCTGGTATCTGTAAATGTCTTTCAGAGGCACCTGGGTAGCTCAGTCATTTGAGCATCCGACTTTGGCTCAGGCCATGATCTCACAGTTTATGAGTTTGAGCCCTGCATCAGCCTCTGTGCTGACAGCTCAGAGCCTGGAACCTGCTCAGATTTGTTGTCTCCTTCTCTCTCTGGCCCTCTCCCACTTGTGCTCTTTCTGTCTCTCAAAAATAAATAAATGTAAAAAAAATTTTTTTTAAAAATGTCTTTCACCAAATGTAGGGTAATGTCAACCTGAATTTCAAATATTTTTTCTGTCCCATTTTCTCTCTTCTTCTGGGATTCCTATCACTCATATGTCATCATGTAGCCTCAAGATAGGAGCCCCAAAACAGGAAACTCCCCCCAGTGCCATCTCTTCTTTTGAGTGCTGACTCCTGCAGAACCTTCCTGCTTTTGCTCATGCTTAGCACGTTCAGGTGGGTTTTCTAGCCCCCAGGGTTTATAGCTGTTATCTGTGGGAGGGACAGTCCTTGGCTATTACCAGAAGTGGCCCCTGTTCAGGATGTTTAGGGGAAATCATGTGATAACCCACATTAGCTCCCCATCATGCCCTTCTGACCTCCTAGGAAGTTCATCCAATGTGAAAACACAAATTCTCTACCTGAAAAGTCCCAACGCTAGCAGTGGTGGTACAGAAAAGGATTCCTTCTGTTATTCTCATGTAAACATGATTTTCAAAAATTAATGAGCCTGAGTGGCTCAGTTAGTTAAGCATCCAACTCTTGGTTTCAGCTCATGGTTCCTGAGATTGAGCACTGTGTCAGGCTCTGTGCTGATAGCCTGGAGCCTGCTTGGGAGTCTCTCTCTCCCTTTCTCTCTGCCCCTCCCCTACTTGTGCTCACTCTCACTCACTCACTCACTCTCTCTCTCTCTCTCTCTCAAAATAAATAAATACACTCAAAAAATTAAATGATACAGTTTCTAGAATAGTCCAGCCCTGAATGCATCCATTCTAAATCAAAAGGACTATGATTCCCCCAGAGCAATAAATACCAAGTGAAAAGGCCTGGGTGAAACCAAGTTCTTCCAGGAACCAGCTGTGTGACTTTGACAGGTGTCTTGTCTTCTCTAAGCCAGCAACATACAAGGAAACCATAATACCCACCTACCTCAGAGGCTGATTATAAGATCAAATGAGGTAACGTACGGGAACATTATTATAGACTATGTCTGATATTATTCTACTGTGACTGCCTGAAGTTCAAAGACTGACTTCTCATTCCTGGGCCATGGCATGTAAAAGGGCTTGTGTAAATGTATGAACAAATGGGGTACATCTGACCACTTTCTTTTGCAGGTAGTGCCTAAGGAGCTCTGCCAGAGAAGTGACCACTCTCAGTCTTTTTATTTTCTTTTTTTTCTTTCTTTCTTTCTTTTTTTTTTTACAAATAGTTTATTGTCAAATTGGTTTCCATATAACACGCAGTGCTCATCCCCACAAGTGCCCTCTTCCATGCCCATCTCCCCCCTCCCCCCCACATCCATCAGTCCTCAGTTTGTTTCTCAGCATTCAAGAGTCTCTCACGGTTTGCCTCTCTCCCTTTCCCCCACCATCCCCCCCCGTCTTCTCCCCCATGGTCCTCCGTTAAGTTCCTCCTAATCCTTCTATACGTGCAAACATATGGTACCTGTCCTTCTCTGCCTGACTTATTTCGCTCAGCATAACACCCTCAAGCTCCATCCATGTTGCTACACATGGCCAGATTTCACTCTTTCTCATTGCCATGTAGTATTCCATGGTATAGATAAACCACATCTTCTTGATCCATTCGTCCATTGGTGGACACTTAGGCTCTTTCCATGTTTTAGCTATTGTTGAGAGTGCTGCTATGAGCTTTGGGGTCCATGTGCCCCTATGCATCAGCACTCCTGTATCCCTTGGGTAAATTCCTAGCAGGACCACTCTCAGTCTTGAAGAGAGGAGGGCCACCTTTTCTTTCTTTGGAAATGCAAAGCTGACGTCACTTATTTGTAAACTCCAGATGAAATATGATTCTAATTGACTGGTGTTACTAGACATGCAGCTGAGGATGCCGCCTGACTCTCCAACAGCCCCTTGGGAAGCCTTCAAGGGGAGGCAGGAGCCCAGAGACCACTGGCCAGGAAGCGAGATGGTGTCACTTAATCAACAGGGAGGAGAAACAGACTTGGCTTAAACTGTGACAGACATTCACACAAAAGGAAATTGGGTTTTAACTTCGATCAGAGTAGGGACCTGTGAAAGGATGCTACCAGAACCCCCTTGCGAGCCCAGCACTGAGGCAGGAGGTGCTACCTCGAGAGGTGGTGGGGCCAGGTGACACCTGGGGAGGGCAGGGTTGGGCTGGGTGGAAGGTAAGCCATGGGTATAAATAAAGGCACAAACACAGGGAAGTTAGAGGCATGTTTGGAAGGAAAATGAGACTGAGGCCACCATTCGATTGCCCTTGGCTCAGTGCCTTGTGTATGAAAAGAGTTAAATATACCACCCTCTCTTTTTTTAAGTTTTTACTTATACATTTTGAGAGAAAAAGAGTGAGTGAGAGCGAGTGGGGGAGGGACAGAGAACGGGAGAGAGAGAATCCCAAGCAGGATCCTTGCTGTCAGCACAGAGCCCGACATGGGGCTGGATCCCACAAATCATGAGGTCTGACCTGAGCCAAAATCAAGAGTCAGACATTCAACCAACCGAACCACCCAGGCATCCCAAATATACCCGCCTCTTAAAGTTGTGCGACTATTTTCCAAAAGTCTCCCCCATTTTCCTCCCCCAAAGTCCTCCCTGCCTCCATGACATTTTGCCCAAGGGAAGGGCAAAGTGGATACTGGTTTGAGTCTGTACTTCCATCCCTGGTCCAAGCAACACCCATACCTCCCAGGCCAGCCCCTAAATCTTTTACTGGTTTCTTTGTGTCCATCCTTGGCATCTTTGAGTCTGGGGTAGGAGGTGGACAGGCTCCTGTCTAGGCTGGACAAGCCTAGAACTGACCTCCGCACCTTCTCCAGATGCAGCCCCTGCAGCTGTTACCAGCTTTTGTCCCTGCCTCCCTGCCGCCTCGAGCCCTCTGAGCACCCTGAACTCACTCTGTGCAGATTTCTATGCCTTGCTCTTTGGTTGGCTCCTTCTTATTGTCCAGGTCTCTGCTCAAATGTCACCTCCTTAGAGAGGTCTTTCTGGACCCCAGGCCTCACGTCCCTCGTGGGCCAGTCACTTCCTATTGCCGCGTCCTGTTTTTCTCAAAGCCCTTAATGCTATCAGAAAAGATCTTGTTTACTTGTGTGATTGGTACTTTCGGTCTACACCTCTGAGCGGAATGCAGTCTGCGTGGGGGCAGGGGGACTGTTTGCCCAATACAGCATCCACAGTGCCCGGAATCCTTCGAAGTCTTAACAGATATTTGATGAATGAATGGATAGGTTAAGTTGAGGATTACATCCGATGAGGTGCCTGAGCATGTGGAGAATGCCAGGCAGCTAAATGATGGTATTTATTCCTATTGGTGTTACTATTTTTCCTCTTTTGCTGCAAGTCTGTTTTATTGGATAAAGCACTAATAATAACCCCGAAATGAGAGAACAGGAAGCACAGATTTTTTAAGAAAGCCACCTTTCCTTTTCCTGGAGGGAAAGGACAAGGCCCAAATAGATTCACATTAAAGTTTCAGAGGCAGCACTGGGTGCTGGGGAGAGCACAGGCCCATGGCTTTGTGACAACCAGCTGTGTGATCTTGGGTAAGCCTCAACCTCTCTGAACCTGTGTCCCCATCTGAGAAGTGGAGGGGATCACCTACATGCTGCGTATGATCCCTTCTAACTGGAATGTCCCTCATCTCCGCATGCTGTTCTCAACTGCCTCCTGGAAGAAAAGGAATGAACTAAGGACAGGCAGAGGCAGAGGTTTCAGAACCAAATAGTGTAGTCAGTTCTCAGATGGTTGGACTGGACAGTCTCCTTTCCAGGGAGAGAAGAGGAGACTCAGGAGGGGCCTCAGAACAATTGCCTTTGATTCAGGTTACAGACCTTGCTCTGAACACTCACTATTAGTAGCTTTACACCTGGGTGTCCTCTCATCTTTTAAATAAACTTATGGGGCGCTTGGGTGGTTTAGTGGGTTAAGTGTCTGACTTCGGCTCAGGTCACGATCTCACAGTTAGTGAGTTCGAGCCCAGCATCAGGCTCTGCATAGAGAGCGCAGGGCCTGCTTCAGATCCTCTCCCTCTCCCTCCCCACCCCTCTCTCTCTCTCAAAAATAAATAATAAACATTTTTTTTAAATAATAAAATAAAATAACGTTTACAAAGTAGGTATTATTCTACAAGGGGTGAGATGCTCCAAAAGGTCACACAGCTCAAAAGCAACAAGCTTGGGAATTAGAAACAGGTTTGTCTTCTCCTCACTCTTTCTGCTCCCCGAGTGGGTGCGCCCACCAATGGGTCCCCAACCTCTTGGTCATCAAAATCAGTGGGAACATCTTCAAGGGCGGCCTACTAAAACACCAGACTCCTCCAGGGTGCCGCTAAGAAATCTGTAATCTTCAAAAGCTCTCCATGTCCCAGTGATACAGCCAGACTAGGAAACCACTGCATTATACTGGGCTATGAAGCCACCTAGCAGTTGCAAATTGTCCCAGGAATGTGCTAATACTTGTCACTGCTGTCTTTCTACGGTCCCTGCGCCCCGCCCTGAGGAGCTGCGCCTGCGCCCACGGCAGCTAAATCTCTGCAGCGCCCTCTACGGGACACGTAGTAAAACCTTGACTGCAACCAACTTTCCCCGCGGGGAAGTACAGGGGCGTCCAGCTGCGCTTCCCCAACCCCTTTGCTGACGGAGAAAATGCATACTCATCTATGCTATTAAGGAACAAATGGATTAATAATTTGCTTTTAATTAGAACAATACTGGCTACACACACTTAGGGCGGGTGGTTTATTCAGTTTGAGGCACAAGTCGGTAGAGTTGCTGCCCTAGGAGTTACCCTGACTTTGTTTTATTCAGGTGCTCATTCATTTTTTTCCCAACAAGTATTTACTGAATGCCTAGTAAAGACCAAGCATTCTTCTAGCTCAGAACAAAACAAAACACCCTCTCCTTGCGGAGTTTTATAGTCTGGTGATGGAGACAGGAATTAAATAAACAAACAGATAAATACCTGCTTACACATGGTAATGAGTCTTAAGAAAGAAAAGAACTAGGGTTGGAGTACTTAGCTGGTTCAGCATGTGACTCTCTATCTTGGGGTTATGAGTTTGAGCCCCAGTAGGGTGTAGAGATTACTTTAAATAAAATCTTTTATAAAAAATAAAAAAAGAACTAGGTTTTGAGAGCCCTCTTTTAAGAAGGAGGGCCTTTGTCTGGAGCTGACTTGAAGCTAAGCTCTGGAATCCGAGGTAGAATGAGCCATGCAAACAGGGAAGGGGATTCCAGGTGGTGTAAGGAGTTCTCATGTGAGGCACTCAAGAACGCCAGGAGCATCGTGAGTAAGGAAGAGGCTTGTGATTGAGATAAGGTTAAAGGAGTCAGGTTAACAATAAGAACCTAATATGTGACAGCACTGCTCCACTTGCTTCCTTTTTTTTTTTTTTTTAATTTTTTAATGTTTATTTATTTTGAGAGTGTGAGTAGGGGAAGGGCAGGGAGAAAGGGAGACTTGGAATCTGAAGCAGGCTCCAGGCTCCAAGCTGTCAGCACAGGTCCCGACACAAGGCTTGAACTCATGAACCACAAGATCATGGCCTGAGTGGAAATCGGATGCTTAACCGACTGAGCCACCCAGGCGCCTTGTTTCACTTGCTTTCCACACATTGTCCACACATTTGATCCCCATCCATCTTAAGAAGTAAATAAGAGTCTCATATTTTGAATTTTATAGGTGAGAGAATTGAGGCGGAGAGAGATGAAGTACTTTGCCCCAAATCCTTTAGGTAGTAGGTAGCCAAACTAGGATTGAAGCGCATGCATTTCAGCACCCAGACTCAACGCTTATCCATCACCCCACGCTGCCTTCTAGGCATCGCTAAGGAGCTTGTGTTTTTCTTCTAAGTGCAGCAGACATCTTTGTCAGCTTTTAACGCAGGGCCTCTGAGCGATCTCTCTTACGTGTTAGCAAGATTGTGCTGAGTGGATAACAGACTATAGGAGGGCAGGACAAGATGAAAGAGCAAGTGCCGCGGTCCCGGCGAGGAAGGCTGGTGGCTTAGGCAATGGGGGTAGCAGTGGAGATGGGGGAGAAGAGGAAGGATCTAGTACAGAAGCGGCAGGCCTGGTGACAGATCAGGTGCGGGGTGTGCGAGAGGAAGCCGTGAAACACGGCACCCAAGCTCAGGGGACTGGAGTATGGGCACGGGGTGGGATGGACGTGGGAGCACACGCAGGAGTGAGTACAGTTCAGTTTTGCACACGGTTAGTTTGAGATGCCGTTAATACATCTAGGTGATGGGCTGTTGGGAAACGCACAGGCATCTCAACCTTAGTGTGTGTTAAGGTAAACTCATCATCTACCTCATTCTGGAATTCAGAGGGGGATCTAGGGTAGAAATGGAAATGTGTTGTTTTTAGCAGAATAGGCGCTGTTTAGAAATAGATGGTGCTGGGCATTGTGAGCTCAAGCCCCTCTTTGGGTGAAAAGGAGCCCTTCTTTTCTCTCTCTCTCTCTCTCTCTCTCCCCTTCATGGGATGTTCTTTCTCCCTCTCTCTCTACCCTTGCTCACTTGCGCCCTCTCTCTTTCTCAAAACAGAAAGAAAAGAAAAGGAGAGAAGAGAGGAGAAAAGAACAGAACTAAATGGTGCTACCTAGGGAGGGGCAAGTTCCCAGGACCAAGCTTTCGGAAACTGCTGTGCGTGGAGGTTGGATCCGGGAAGGGAAGGGGGTAGAGGGATGGAGAGCATCAGCGATTGAGGAGAGCCAAGAAGGAAGGAATTACAAAACAAATGCAGCCTAGGACTGTGCTTCTAATGTCCTCTGCAAAAGAAAGATGCCTCCTTCCTGTTACATGTGGGGAGGAACCGGCCCAGACCCAGAGACCGCAGGCATCAAAGTGCAGGCGGGCGCGTGGAACCCGCCAGCCTGTGTGAGTGCAGGCACCAGGCTACACTAACAAGTAGCAGGTACACCCGAAATAGAACCGTGTCTCATCACTTTCCCTGTAACTCCTCAGTCCCCTGCTGGACTCCCAGGGATACACAGAGGAATGGACAGGGTGTCAGCTCAGGTCCAGAGGCCCACAGACCTCCGGGAGAGGGATCCCACCTTGAGGATGGGTGGGGTTCGGGCATTATTAGTCATATTCCTGTTGTCATTTCCTGTGGTGGCTTTCTTTTTTTTTTATCTTCCCCTGCCACCACCCCTGATTTCACCCACTTCTCTTTCCACTTTATTATCTTCACCCAGAAAGCATTATGATTTTAGCAATCATTTTGTCCCCATAATCCTATGATAATTTTATCATTAATTATTATGGCAATTAAAAATATTCTCTTTTATATCTCTTTTGGGCGCTTGAGAATTGCTGCCATAAATGTTTAAGAGGTTCTTGTCTCTGATAGGAAGAAAGGCAAGATCGATCTTTATCCTGAGGCCTAACCCTGTACAGGAAACACAGTTCTCTGCCAAGTGCTCTCCAGCTTCTTACCCGACAGCCCAGAAATAGAGGTAACTAAGAGATTTTGGAGAAGCTCTACCATTTTTTAAAACCTATCATTTTCTTAATTATAGAAGTATATTTTACTGTAGAACTGAGCTTCTCAAACTTTAATGAGCCTACAAATCACCTCGGGATCTTGCTAAAATGCAGCCTCTGATTTGGGAGGTCCAGAGGGGATGGACATGGTAGTTTTCTAACTAGCTCCCATGTGATGCTGAGTGCTGGCAAAGGGACCACCTTTGAGTATCAAGGATTTGCCAAATAAACAACAGAAGAATAGCTGATCACAGATGAAGTGTGAGTGTGTCTCCCTGGATGAGACATTCTGCTCCCCATTCATACCCCTGCGCTGAAATAGCTCAGGACCCTTGCCTCCCTCCCCAGCATCACCCGGATAGCCCAGAGAGGGGACAGATCAAGAGGAGGCCAGGAGCCCCAGGGAGGGTGCGCAGGAGGCTGTTTGGAAGGTGGGTATGGGTGGGGAGAGGGTGGCCGGGGAAGGAGTCTAGTCCTGCCCTTCCCCCACTGCTGCCTGAGGGAACAGGTTTGCCTCCTCACCAGCTGAGTCAGATGCGGATATCCTCAGGTTCAAGAGGAAAGTCAGTGAAGGGCAAGAAGCTGTGTAAATAAATGGGACAGATCAGACCCAAGGATTCACCTTCCTGCCTCCTCCCCCAGGCTACCAGACTAGATTTGAAGGGATTCTGCTTCCTAAGACTGTCAGCACTCTACCTGTTAGGGAGAGCCTGGATCTTGACTGGGAGTGAGAAACCAGTTGTCCTCAGGGCCTGGAGTTTTCCACCTTAGGGCGCATCTGCCCTCACTTATCTCCTTACCCCCTCCCTGCTTGAAACCCCCAACAAAAATGAGAAACCATACTGAAGATTTAAGCGCAGAGATTAGAATGAAACATATTGAAATACAGAAGAGAATAATGGGACCGGGGGACACCAGATACAACCAAGAACAGAATCGGTGAAAATGAAAGACCAACTTGCAACGTCCTGTGGAAGGAAAAAGGAAAGGAGAAAAACATGGAAAACATAAAAGCAAATTCGGGAGGGAGGACAGAAATAGAAGTCTCAGGATATAGAGGCCAAGGAAATAGGAGGCTAACAAAGAAAAAATCTGGAGAGGAGCTGATGCGTGAAGAAACTGCAGACGATTTTCACAGAGTTAGAGGTGCGGGATCTCAGATTGAGACAGATTAAGAGGCCCACAGAGGCCAAAGGGGAGAGAGGAAACACCTGACACCTGTGTGTAATCCGCTGAACTCAAGAATCTCAAACACAAGGAGAAATTCCTAACAGTTTTCAGAGAGAGCAGACCACTGCCAAAGAGCCACTTTCAATTTTTTTTAATGTTTTATTTATTTCTGAGAGAGAGAGGCAGCATGAGCAGGGGAGGGTCAGAGAGAGAGGTACAAAATCTGAAACAGTCTCCAGGCTCTGAGCTGTCAGCACAGAGCCCCATGCGGGGCTCAAACCCACAAACCGAACCGTGAGATCATGACCTGCGCTGAAGTCGGACGCTTAACTGACTGAGCCACCCAGGCACCCACAAAGAGCCACTTTCACAATGAGCATAATAGAGTGTCCTTACACACGAGGCGGGGGGGCGGGGGGGCGGGCACACTCGGCCTCCAGGAGCCCACAGACCCTAGATCACAGCAGGAGAAGGGCCACATCCTCATACACCTGCAACTTTTTCTTAGTCACTCTTAACGTTAGCCTCTTTGGGAGAGTTAGTGCTTATCTCCTTGAACTTGGAGAGCGTCAATACAGAGATATCAGATGTCAGATGCTCAGACAAGGGCCCCATTGATGGGTTACCACAGCTGGGAGCTGGGTCTCAGCTACTGTTCAGGTCAGTGCCCTGAGAGAGAGGGAGGCGGTCTCTGGTGACTGGCACCCAGTGGGGAGGGCTTGGGGCCAAGTGCCCCCTTGAAAACCCCAGCTACTGGTGGCCAGGTTACACATTTGTTCCTCCTCCGACTCCCAGCCACTGCTAACTGGGGTCAGGGCAGGGAGGATGGAAAATGAAGTAAGGCAGTTCCTCTCCTGATATGGGAAGGTTGAGCTAGGTGACTGCTTCCAGCCCAGCTCACAGCCCTGTAGAGATGGGAAGAGCTGATAGCAAACCAACAGCTAAGAGTAAACCATGAAACGAAAGAGAGGTGAGCACATACACAGGGAGGGGGGCGTGGGGAGGGGGAGCAGAAATCAACAAGGGAAGAGTTCCTGCAGCTTTGCAAAACCAGCGGTCAGGGCCTCTGTGCGATGGGAGCTCACCTTCCAGTGGCGCCGGAGAAGTAAACACACAAGCAAACCAGCGAGGTCACGACAGACTGACAGACCTGAATAGGGAGCATCGCACTGAGCATAAGCCCAGGGCAGGAGGGCTGCAGACGGAAGGCCCTGTGGAAGCCATGGCTCTGGGGGAAATAAGAGTTTGGTGTGTTTGGAAAACATATGGGAAGCAATGAGCCAGGTGGAAGAGCAGCTGGAGGAGAAATGAGGAAAAACACCCACCTAGATTAAGTGATGGTGAATTTAAGAAGGTCCAAGCCCAAGATGGGTTTGGAGAGAAGCACAGATCACTGACAAAGAGGGACGGTTGTAGAGCTTGGCAGGAGCCAGATCAGAAGGGATCTGTGAGGCCACATAAGGAAGCTGGATTTTTTCTAAATGCGGCGTGAGCCATCGAAGGCTTTTATTTTATTTTATTTTATTTTATTTTATTTTATTTTATTTTATTTTATTTTATTTTATTTTAAGTTTAAATTCAATTCTCAGTTCAGTGGGAAGTCCCCTGGAAAGCTGTGAGGAGGGCTGTGACCTTATCGCCATCTGATTTACTGAACAAGCAGCAGCTACAACAAAACTTGCAACACCTGATAGCAGACTGGGGAGGGGCAGAAGGGGGAACTGGGAACCCGGCCGGGCTCTGGGCAGAGGGGCAGCGACCTCGCCCGCCCGCCCAGGCGGGGACAGCGGGGCAGTGCACATGCAGAGAAGAGGAGGGGCCTGAGATACATGTCAGGCAACAGGACACTGCGAAGGCTCCGATGGGGAGGCAGGAGAGACAGTCCGCGCAAGGACGACTCCTCGACTCCTCGACTCCTCGTAGGGCCTATGCGTCCAGATGGAAGGGGACGCCCTTGACTGCGATGTGGAAGTTTGGGAGCACTGGTTTTGGGCAAGCCTGTGCTGCTTATTTGTGGTCCCATCGATCATCAAGAGGCAGTTATTTCTCTGCTGTCTGTGCCCTTAGGCTTCCAGCCACACTTCTAAGTGAATCTATAAAGACAGATTTGGCTACCAAAAAGGATTGTTTGCGGTTGTAGTTGTAGAATTATTCATCCCTTTGAGACTTTTTTTTATTAATAGACTTCAAATAAGAATGGGTAAAAAGTTAAGCAAATTTATTTTAGAAACTAGCATTTTAGGGGCTTCTGGGTGGCTCAGTCTGTTAAGCACCCAACTTCAGCTCAGGTCATGATCCCACAGTTCATGAGTTCAAGCCCCTCATAGGGCTGAATGCTGTCAGCAGAGAGCCGGCTTTGGATCCTCTCTCTCTCTCTCTCCCTCTCCTGCTCATGCTCCCTCTACGTCTCTCTGTCCCTCTCAAAAATAAACTTTTTTTTAAAAAAGAAAAAAATGAAACTAGCATTTTAGCATGTCCTGCCGACAAGCCAGAAGCAGTGTGCCTCCTTCTGCTGTGACTGTCAGCTGACTTTGTTTATTAATCAAGAGATTTACGCCCAAGCTGAGCGGTGACTCTCCCAGGACTCCACTTCAGGCTTTGCACATCAGACCTGCGGATGCCCACCTGGCCTCCTGAGTTACATCTTCCCTGAGTCCACTGAGCATTTGTGCGCATATTTCACCTCTGTGGAACTTAGCAATGGAAATGCCGAGGCAGCAAAGGGGATAGAGAGGACTTTGGTTCATTTTAACAAGGGAATCTGAACGTGCCAGGCAGGGAAAGCCAGAGGAGAAGCAGGCTACCTCCATCTGTCAGCAGTCAGAAATATGTGGCTCTTTAGTGGCGCTAATGAGCAGGGCATTCTGGTGCCACCATGGCCCAGAGCCTGGCAGGAAGTCAGGCCTGTGCAGCCAAGGTTGTCAGCTTGGCCTCCCCTAGGAACAGGCTATACTTCCCTGCAGCGTGATTCAGAGCTCTTTGTTTAGTTAGACTCCAGCAGACCTGATGACAATCTGAGACAAGGGCACCTTACTTGCTCTCTATCATGAGCAACCCACCAATCATATGAAGATATGTGCTTTGGACAGATGTGTCAGCCCAGGAGTTCTAAACTTAGGAGTCGTGGCTGAGAGTCCATAAACATTTAATGTGAGGCACAAAATTTGTGGATACGTGCACTTCTCTGGAGGAAAAGATCTGTATCTTTTATCAGATTCTCAAAGTGGTCCAGGATCCAAAAAATCAACAACCATGAAAGGAATATGTCTGAGTCTACTCGGGCTGATTTAACAAAAATACTATGGACTGGGGGGCTTAAACAACATGTCTTTATCACAGTTCCGGAGGCTGGGAGGTCTAAGATCAAGGTATGCACAGCTTTGGTGTCTGGTCATAGCTGACTTTCTGGTTCACAGATGGCCATCTTCTGCTGTGTCCTCACACAGAGAAAGGGGCAAAGGAGCTCTCTGGGGTCTCTCTTATAAGGGCGCTAATCCCATTCACCCTTACAGCATAACCGTCTCCCAAAGACCCCACCTCCTAATACTGTCACATTGGGGGTTAGGACTTCAACATATGAATTTTCAGCACACTTAGTCTAAATCAAGTCTTAAATAGTATGACACTGGGCTCATTTAACTGAACATGAGGCATTTCCTAACTGAGTAGATTCTCCTCTACCTGCACCTTTTTTTTGAAAGAGAGAGAGAAAGAGAGAGAGAATCCCATGAGGAACAAAGAGAGAGAGAAGCAGGGCTAGTGTTTTTTACTCAAAGTGGGACTCAGGCTCACCCAAAATGGGGCTTGAGCTCACCCCTTGGGGGACTCGAATTCATGAACCATGAGATCATGACCTGAGCTGAAGTCAGATGTTTAACTGACTGAGCCACTTGGGTGCCCTGCCTGCACCTTAACTGGGGCCTCTGGCCCCAAAAGAAGCACATCATTTTAGGAATACACTTGGCCACTGATTCAGGAAGCCATGTACCACATGTTTAAAGCACGCGTGGTAAGCCCTGCTCACCAGCCCCGAGGACCCCAATACCCACATGGCACACCAAAGCAGAGGTCCTTTCCAGATTGCCCTTGGCCACTTGGGTGAGGGCCCTGGAACATTAAGTCCAGACATTTTGATAACGAGATATGTCACAGAGAGCACTGGTAGAGAAAACCAAATGAGATACCCTGAGACATTAAAACCTCTGCTTTAGATTTAACCACATAAACCCCACAAACCTATGAGCTTCTGAGGGGCACCTGGCTGTTTCAGTCTGTCAAGCTCCCAACTTCGGCTCAGGTCATGATCTCACAGTCTGTGAACTCAAGCCCCAGATCGGGCTCTGTGCTGACAGCTAGCTCAGAGCCTGGAGACTGCTTCAAATTCTGTCTCCATCTCTCTCTGCCCCTTCCCTGCTTGCCCATCCCCCACAACACTCTCAAAAATTAATAAATAAACATATTTTTAAAAAATCCTTTGATATATCCTTCAACAAACAGCCAAACTGGTGTGCGTGTGTGTGGATATACCCTTCACTCAAGTCAATAAGGAGAATTCTGGGAAAACAGCAGTAGGGGTGGGGTAGGTTTTTAATCTCTCTGAATTCCCAAGTGAAAAAATAGAGGAAGCACAACAAAGCCAAAAACTTTTGTAAAACACAACAGAATTAGGAATAAGAAATCTCCAAGACAATCAAAATAAAGGCACATAAGAGCAAACGTTGGAAAGCCGCCGGACCGCATGGTTGTAGCATCTGTGCAGGAAAAGGCAGAGGGTGACCAGGGTGTCTGATGGACCTGAGAACAGTGACTAATAGGTATTCACCAGAAAGCGGGGCGAATGGGAGAGTTTGCCACTCCAATGGTGAGGGCATGAGAGGAGTCTGCAGTAAGTAAGCTTCAGGACGCTGGACAGCCCGGCTCCTGTGAGCCCTAGAAAGAAACAGGCACGAAAGAAACAGAAGGGCCACATAAAAGCAGGGGAGGGGAGCAGAACCAGAAAACCTCAGAGAGGAAGTTGCCATGTATTTGAATCCTACCCAAAAATACCGGAAGTGGGAACTCGGTGACGTCAGACAAGCCGCTCTAGAGGACTCCTTGTTCCAGAGGCTTGGGGGGGACTTTCACACAATAACAGACAATAGCAGAGCACTGAGGTAAGATTCAGAACATTATTCGAGGATATCAGATTTTGGGGCGCCTGGGTGGCTCAGTCGGTTAAGCGTCCGACTTCGCCTCAGGTTATGACCTCACGGTTCGTGCATCTGAGTCCTGCGTCGGGCTCTGTGCTGACAGCTAGCTCAGAGCCTGGAGCCTGTCTTCAGATTCTGTATCTCCCTCTCTCTCCGACCCTACCCTGCTCATGCTGTCTCTCTCTCAGAAATAAACTTAAAAAAAAATTAAAAAATTTTTTAAAAAATACAAAAATTTTAAAAGAGCAGAATCCAGATGCTATGGGCCTCCTGATGAGCGAATTCAACCCCACTATGGTCTTGCCAAACGGACTAAGTCTTCTTAAGCCCCTGAATCTAGCAAGAAATCTTTGTGGGAAATACAGAAGCCAGAGGAACATGAACCACACAAAATTCAGACTATAAGAAACAGGTAAAATGATGTGAACTCTCTAACAGATGAAAGTGAGGAAAAGGATAGAGGGGAGCTCTGTGGATTCAGAAGACCAATTACATTTTTTAAAAAGGCAACACTAAATTCTTATGTGTAAAGATACCATTTGGCTAATAAAGCTATCTTAAAAAGTGAGGAAGTGATCAGTATAAAACCAGGAGAGAATTTACTTTAAGGAAAGGGTAGAGTTGAAGTGTGATAGGATTCATTTCTGAGCTACAAAACAGTGATACTCTAATTTCACAGTCTCATTTTTTACTACTGTACCGGCTAAAATATACACCGATAAAATTAACCATTTTAAGTGTACGATTCAGTACCATGAAGTGCATGCACAATGTTGTACAACCATCACCACTCTGTTTCCAGAATTTTTGTATCATCCCAAGCACACACCCTGTTATCTACCATTTCTTTTTTTAAATGTGTTCATTGGAATCCTTTGCTAAAAACGTGCTCTCCTGCATCTATGATTTGGTCACTCAGGAGTAGGGGTCATAGGGATAGGCTGGATGGGGATGGGGCACAAGGGGCATCTGGGGTGGCCCCAACCCCTCTGTTTCTCATCCAGGGAAGTGATGACAAGGGTGTTTGCTGGGTGCTGAGATCACTGTAAGCATAGGAGGAAGAGAGGGAGATGGGAGAACCAGGCAAAGAAGGAAAGAAATGTTCTGCCACCACCAAAAAGTACATACGATATGATGACATATACACATTGCCCAAGATGAATTATGTGTGGTTCTGTGTATACTTAGAAAGAAAGAAATAAAGAGGGGCGCCTGGGTGGCTCAGTCGGTTGAGTGTCTGACTTCAGCTCAGGTCATGATCTCACAGTTCGTGGGTTCGAGCCCCGCGTTGGTCTCTGTGCTGACAGCTTGGGGCCTGGAGCCTACTTCAGATTCTGTATCTCCTTCCCTCTCTCTGACCCTCCCCTGCTCACACTGTCATTCTCTCTCTCTCTCAGAAATAAATAAAACATTAAAATAAACAAATAAAGAGAGTGTCCATCTATTAGGTGGATTTAGGCATAGGCCTACTTATGGGCAGACGGATGTATAAAATAACTTCTCAGAGGCCCTTCTGGGAGCAAAAGGGGCCTCTGGGGTGCCCGCCATGATCTGTTTATAAATCTGGATGTGGCTGCCAAGTGTGATCAGTTTGTGAAACTGCTGGGCTGTACACCTACAATACACACATTTTCCTTATACTTTCATAACAACTTTTCTAAAAACTTCAAAGTATCTTGTACTCCTAAGATCCTACCTCAGGGAAATGCCTAATCCTTATTGAGGTTGTCAGAATTCAAAGAATGCATTCCACATGTAGAACTGGAATGTCGTCCTTTCCACTCATTAATTATCCACGAAATGAAATGAGACCTGACTCAGCGGCCTGCGTGTTCTGGACTGAAGCAGGAAGCCGGCTCCTCTGATCGCTGGGCCTAGCAAGGTATTAGTGCCGCCCACATCTTGGTCCATCGCGTAGGACCCAAGAGGAGATACAGCTGCTGATTGCTGAGTCTGGTGCCAGTGAATGGGTCCAAGATGGGGGCTGAAAATTATCTCACCACTGGCTTCCTCTGAGGAGAAACGGAGGGAGGAGCAAGAAAGTAGAATGAAAAGAATCTAAATGAAAGTGTTTCTATCACATGCCTGTTGTAATAATGATTTTGGAGCTATGGGCTACAGTATTCCTCCAACGCATAAATCACCCTGTGTTTTATTTACCTGATGGAAATGAAGACTAGCACTTAAGTGGAATTTCCTCTTAAATTCTCTCATCTCATTAGGCTCTGACAGTCCAGATTCTCTTGAAGAAATATTTACCTAATGGGATTTGCTGTAACTACCATTGCTGATTCCGAAGCCTAAGAAGGCTGCCTGCAAGGAAGAGATCATTCTTGTTCCTTGAACATCAGTAAAGTCATTTGAGCTCCTTGGCCAGAAATGACTTTGGAAATCACAAGTCTCTCAAAATTCATCTCTTAGTCAAACAAATGACTTGTAAGAAGCCGATGTCCCCTTACTGTGAAAACTTGACTCCTAATTTTCTACTTCTATGAAGAATTATTCTGACACAGAGCTCTAGATACAGTGTTCTAAGAAATCATTCTATTGAAGAAGAGAACAGTATTGCAATTTAAAGGGAGAAAGACTTAAAAATATACAGAACTCAAAGTACCTCTTGCTTGTCACTTTATAAATGAACTTTACAGGGGCGCCTGGGTGGCTCAGTCAGTTAAGCATCTGACTTTAACTCAGGTCATGATCTCACAGAAGTTTGAGCCCCGTAGCCGGCTTTGTGCTGACAGCCTCGAGCCTTAAATGGATTCTGTGTCTCCCTCTCTCTCTACCCCTCCTCAACTCATGCTGTGTCTCTCTCTTTCAAAAATAAACAATAAAACATTAAAAAAAATGTAAATAAAAAAATGAGCTTTACAGAAGTTCCTTTTGGATGGTCTGCACTTTTCTGTATGTATGATAGTCAATGAAGCAAGCCAGTGGATGATCCAAGATGCAAATTCACTCACAAAAGCAGGGAGGGAACTAGCTTTTAATGAATGTTGAGAAGTCAGGCAGTGTGGTAGTTGCTGGGTTTTTGTGGGGTTTTTTGTTTGTTTGTTTGTTATTGTTTTTTACTTTGGTAAAATATACATAACACAAAATGCACCGTTTTAACCATTTTTTTTTCAATGTTTATTTTTGAGAGAGAGATACAGACAGAGATGAGCAGGAGAGGGGCAGAGAGAGGGAGACACACTCTGAAGTAGATCTCGGGCTCTGAGCTGTCAGCACAGAGCCCTACGTGGGGTTCAAATCCACAAACCATGAGATCATGACCTGAGCTGAAGTTGGATGCTTAACTGAGTGAGCCACCCAGGCGCCCTTTAACCATTTTTATTGTGTAATACAGTGGTATTGAGAACGCTCGCATTGTTTTGCAACCCTCACCACCATCCATCTCCAGAACTTTTCATCATCCCAAACTGAAACTCCATACCCATTAAACAAGAATGAGGCTGAAGGCCACCATGACTGTGCCACTCAAAGACCCCAGCAGGGTCAAGGAGAGAAGTATTACCAATTCTAGGTCACCGCTAAAAGACAGTTATTAAAAGTTTGCTTTCGGTATTGTCTTCAGAAACTATTGATATCCTTAAAGGGAATGGAAAGTTCTGATTGGCTCATCTGAGTTAGGTACTACGGGCAGCATGGTACCCTTCCCCTGGGTGAGGCTTACTACATGACCACATTCTGCATGCTGACCCCCACACCTGTTACACTTTCCTTCAGGGCAAGGACTGTGTCCTATTCCCGCCATACATGTAACAGTTGATAGCGCGCCTGGCATATATTAATCGTTCCATATGCAAGTGCTGAATGAATGAATAAAAAGTTAATACTACTCAATTCTTACCCAAAGCACAGGTGCTAATTAAATACTTTTTCCCTTTTTGGAAAGAACCGTCTTTGGGAAAATAATAAATCACCTTGTGACAGAAGCGAAAGACCTTGAAGGCGAGAAAAAAAGAGATGGTTAAGCTGCCTCTGTATGAGAAAACAAGAGGGATTTGCAAATTTTTCTTTCCTGTTGTGGAAGGTGGGAGCAGGTCCTGGAAAGGAGAAAAGAGAGAGCTGCCAGTGGGCAGGTGGGGGCTGGGGGACCATGCAGGGTGGCCTAGGGTCCTTTAGGAACAGAGACACCCAGGGGCGTTTGGGTGGCTCAGTCAGTTAAGTGTCTGACTTTGGTTCAGGTCATGATCTCACGGTTCGTGGGTTTGAGCCCTGCATAGGGCTCTGTGCTGACAGCTCAGAGCCTGGAGCCTGCTTCAGCTTCTGTGTCTCCCTCTCTCTCTGACCCTCCCCTGATCGCTCTCTCTCTCTCTCTCTCTCTCTTTCTCTCAGAAATAAATTTTTAAAAACATTAAAATATTAAAAAGAAAAAAAACAGAGACACCCAGAGTTCACTCTGAAGCCACATTGCTGTGATGATGCACTATCTTCCTTCCTATGTATTGTCAGTGGCTAAATAGTATAAACATGGCAGAGTCCTTGGACGGGTTTTGGATTTCCTCAGAAAGTATGTGCCAACCTTGTCTGGATTTCATGGGGACAGTGGAGCCCAGCAGACACTGTGTCACAGAAAGAATACTTGTGCTAGATTGCTTGGAGAGCATTTTGTCCATTCCCAATCATGAAATAATTTTGTCTTTGGATCAGTCCCGGCCTCAGAAAGCTGTGACGCAGACTCCTTTGTTCTGCCTACTGCTGGAATTATTTTTACTGAGTTGAATGAGAAGATGAGGCCTACACTGAAGGAGGTCATACAAAATAAACCATGGGGAGCCCATTACTGAATTTACTGTAGGAGTCTTTGCTGATGAGGGCTTGTGTGTCTCATTATCAGACACGCACAAAAAAAATTTCCTAGGAAACATGATTTCTTTTTGCATGAAAATGATAGCAAATCTTAGAACTAATGATACTCTCCCTTCTCTTCAGTTGCTAAAATCTCCAGACCAAATTTGGGGCCCATCTCGAATGACTGTGCAGGACCTGACACACCCAGTTTGACACCCCTGACTTCTTCTTGTTTTTTTTGTTTTTTCCTTTTAGTTTATTTGTTTGTTTGTTTGTTTGTTTAAAGAGAATCCCAAGCAGGTTCTATGTTGTCAGCATGGAGCCCAACCCCACAAATTGTGAGATCATGACCTGAGCTGAAATCAAGAGTTGGATGCTTAACCAACTGAGCCACCCAGGCCCCTGCACCCTGCTTCATCTTATTATTCTCCTTTTCAGTTTACATTTATTGCTTCATTTAAAAAAATTTTTTTTAATGTTTATTCGTTTTTGAGAGACAGAGCACAAGTCCCTAAAGTGGGGCTCAAAGCCACAAACCCCTCAAGTTCATGACCTGAGCTGAAGTCAGACACCTAACCAACTGAGCCACCCAGGCACCCCATATCACTACTTGTTTTTCATACTTAGTTATTTATTTTTGAGAGAGAGAGAGAGAGAGAGAAAGAGAGAGAGGAAGGACAGAGAGAGAGGGAGAAACAGAGAATCCCAAGCAGGCCCCCCACTGTCAGCACATAACCTGACATGGGGCTCAAAGTCACCAACTACGAGATCATGACCTGAGACAAAACCAAGAGTTGGACACTTAACCGACCAAGCCACCCAGGGCACCCCACCTCTTTACTTTTAGAAGGTGCCTTGTGCTACATAGAATTTCATAAGCGGACACCACAATTTTTGAAGCAAGGCAAAGTATAAAGAAAATAAATTAATATACTCTCCAAATCATTCTCTCTAGTTCCCACCCCAGTGTGCTCTGCACTTCCAAGAGCGGAAAGCAGAAGATAAGCTATCTCCTTCCTGCAGCCTGATGGCAGACTTCGCCCATCCCTCCCAATTCCTCCCTTGCAAGTACTGGCTGTCATTTCTAGCAAAATTATTTATGGGTCTGTTTTTTGGATCAAAATCATGCTAGATCACACACACACACAAACACACAAATGCACACACATCCTGAGCTCATTAAGTGATCAGAAAGCTCTCTGCCTTCCAGCCACACAATTTAGAGAAAGAACTCCCTCAGCTCTTCTCAGGTGTAATATGCTTCTTATTTCTTTTCTGCATTTGCCTTACACATTGTTTATGCATGATAGAAATACTTCCCCTACACGTTGTGTTACTATGATACAATGTTAGGTATCTGTGAGGAAAAGAATTTTAGAAATTAAATGTGAAATTGTATGTGAAACATCATTGGGGTAAATTACAAGGTAAGCGTTACAGTTCGCACTAAGTTTCGCCTCCACCATGGTCTTCCTCAGCTCCATTGCACCCCACCCCCACCCCCGTCCCGAGAGTTAGCCACTCTTACCAGGTTGATGCAAGTCCTTCCAGATTGTTGTCTATGCTTTTGCAGATGTATACACATATCTATAGCTATACACTGCTTTTATTATGTGTGTCTCCTGTTAAAGGGATGGTATATTGTACACATTACGCTGTTCTACAACTTGCTTTTTTTCACTTAACATTATGTCTTAAGAGCCGCATTTCCTGCCTCGAGGGAAAGCTACTTTCTGTGTTAACTTATCCAAACAGCCTCTTCCAGCCAGCAGCTGTCGGTCTTCCATCTTTACTTTTCAGTAAAGTACCAGTAGTACCAGAGACCAAAGTGGCAGGTCATAAAGGAATTCAGAAAACGTGATCACAGGAGGGCTACCTCAGAGCCTGCTATGCTGGAATATGGTGCTCAACCTATTATTTGTCTCCGTCTCAAGTTCATTCATTTAACTATTTCTGATGGGCTATCTACAACCCACTGTCCCAGGCACTGGGGATTCAGTTGTGAGCTAAAAGACAATCTCTGCCTCTGTGGCGCTTGCAGAAGACAAAATAATAAGTAAAAGAAATAATATGTTGGTGCTGAATAGGGATTTCCAAGGGGAGACCAGTGATTGCAATTTTTAAACATGGTGGTCATGGAGGGCCTATGGAGAAGATAACAATCTGAGCCAAATACACCTTTAATATGTGCAGATAATAGCTTCTTTTTCAGAGACAGCGAGAAGAGGGACAAGTGAGGCCTTTTCAGCAATATCTCTCCCATCATTCAGCCCTCACAGCTGGCTCACCTTCCAAAGCTTGACTGTTGAGCAATTCTAAAATGAATCAGGATGATCACACTTCTGTCGACCTACAGACAGCACGCCAGGAAACAACTTGGCTGTTTTCTCTGTCTGGCTTCCTTTATCAGGCACCTGCTCTTTTAAAAGGCATCACGGTGCAAGGCACCTGGCTGGCTCAGTTGGTAAAGCACGCAATTCTTGATCTCAGGGTCCTGAGTTGTGACCCATGTTGTGTGTAGAGATTACTTAAAATAGACAAAATGTTCAAAAAGCATCAAACTGCTTCTCTCGACTATTATTTTGACAAATTCTTTTCTTGTGAAACTCCCTTAAGACAGAGATTCTCAAACTTTGACTGCATATTGACATTACCTGGAGAGCTTTAAATCTTTCTGCTGCCTGTGTGCTACCCCCAGAGGTCCTAATTCCATTGATCAGGAGTATAGCCTGAGCACCGGGACTTTTCAAAAGTTTTCCCAGTGATTCTAAGGCACCGCCAGGGATGAGAACCAGTGTTTCACAGGCCACTAGCCCTAGTGATAACATGTTCAGCCAAGGACCACAGGTTTCCAACTGAAGGCCACTTCAGCCAGGGACCCTATAATTAGCCACACACTACTACAACTAATTATTCCTTAATTCCTTATACATAATTTCACGCTTCTGCAAAGTGCTCTCCAGTATATTATCTTTTTGGAAATGTATGTTGTCATCCTTAGTAATGTCCTTAAAAAGACGCTAGGGTACTGCACTAGTAACTGCTGATGTGAGAGAGCTTGGCTGAAACGCCGACTCATTGCAAAAGAAATTCTTGAGCAGCTATTATGTACCTCAGGCTCTCTGCACTCTGAACTCATAGAGGTCTCACATTTGACATTAAATTTAAACAATCTGAATTAATTAAGTTCAAATCCTGTCGAAGTATAAATGATAACTAAAATTAAAATATATCATGAAATACCTGAATATCACGTTCACATACATTATGGCATTTTCCTGTTTAATATTCACAACTCTATCAGCTGAAAATTATTCTCTGAGCAAGCCCAGGCTCAGAGAGTTTAAGTAAATTGCCTAAAGTCATGCAGTTATAAGTTGCAGAATCAGAATTTGAACCCAGTTCTTCCAACTTTGAAACTAGTGCTCTCACCAGTGTGGATGGAAACTGCTGGCTACAGCCATCTTTCTGTGTTGTTGGTGCATCTGTGTTCCTCTGAAGGCACCATGTGATCCAGGGAGATGCATTCATTGATCTTAGAGTCCATAATGTTTCCTGGAGCCACACTCTTTCATCTAGCTTTGTGAGCTTGGAAAGTCACTTCACCTCTCTGTGCCTCATTCTCTCATACACAAGATGAAGAAAACAATGAACTGGTCTATCTCCCTCACGTGGCTGTTATGAAGATAGTAATGTACACAAAAGCCCTTTGTAAATTGTAAAATACTATATGAGATGAGGATGAGTCGTTGAATGTGAAATGATGTTATCCTTCTGTGAAATAATAGGAAAAACACATATACATACACGTATCTTTATCTATATATCTATATCTACATATCTATGTATCTGTCTCTGGTTACTGACACAGGGCTCCTAAAATCCTTGTAAATAGGTTTTCTAGGAAAATTTTTTATCCTAATATTTAATCTTTGGCCTGGACCCAACACAGAGCTATTAAGATCTTTGTAATTTCTCGAATGAGAGGAGCATCTGGCACAGAGCTCCTAAATTCCTTAGAATTTCCTGGGTGTTAGGAGTGTGCTCTGGGCTGACGAGGCAACTCTTGGTGGGCTCCTGGATAGCTTCAGGATGAAAGTTGACCATCAGAAACACCAAGCTGTGATTAACCATGGAACTATCAACCCCACATCTCATCCTCCAGGAAGGGCAGGATGGGTGGAGATTGAATTCATAATCTATCACATCTACATGATGAAGCCTCCATCAAAATCCCAGAAGCACAAGGGTTTGAGAGCTTCTGAGGAAGCGAATGCATTTATGACGTGCTGGGACGGTGACACACCCCAAGTCCACAGAGATGAAGCACCTGCACTGGGGGCCCTTCCACATCTTAATCGTATGGATCTCTTGATCCACCTGTTCATTTGAATCCTTTACAATATTACTCAGTAGGTGAACAGTTTTCCTGGGTTCTCTGAGCTGTTCCAGGAAATGATTAAACCTGAGGAAGGGTGGTGTGAACCTCCAGTTTATAGCCAAGTCAGACAGAAGTTGTGGGTACCCTGCAGACCTACCACTTGCAATTGGCATCTGAAGGGGTGGTGAGTAGTGTTGTGGGGCAGAGCCCTTAACCTGTGGCATCAGAGTGCTTAGTATCAGAATTGCACTGGATTGTAGGACATCCAGCTGGTGTTGGAGAATTGCCTTGCTGTGTAGGGAATCTGGTGTCAAAAGTATTATGCGTGAGAGTAAAAGGAAACACAATCCGTTTTTCCCAAGGCACCTTCCCAGAACTGTGAAGAGCAAGGTTACTCAGAACTGTATTTCCTTATCAGCATAGAAATATTGTTTCTGGGGCACCTGGCTGGCTCAGTCAGAAGAGCATGTGACTCTTGATCTTGTGAATTCGAGCCCCACATTCGGTGTAGAGATTACTTAAAAATAAAACCTTAAAAAAATATTTGTTTCAAATCTAATTCTTGTCATAGTAGGACAGTTATTGAAAACGGTATACTGCCATTTATATATAGTATAAATATACTATACCAGTATATACCTATACTAAAAGATATACAATACCGGGTAGGGCAAAAGTTGACCAATAAAAAATTACATTTTAATGTTCATATATATTGAATAAATACATGTATATTATATATATGATATGTATAGGAATATATATGTTATATTTATTATTATTATTATTATTATTATTTGAGAGAGAGAGAGAGAGAGAGCAAGCGGCAAAGTGGGGCAAAAGGGGAGAGAGAATCTCAAGCAGACTCCACACTCAGCACAGAGCCTGACATGGGGGTTGATCCCAGATCCTGGGATCATGACCTGAGCTGAAATCAAAAGCCAGACATCCACCCATCTGAGCTACCCAGACAACCCTATATTTTATAATTATATTTCACATTATATTTATATATTTCAGATTATATATTTTAAATATATATCATATATTTATATTTACATGATATATATTTCTATACCCATTTCTTTTTTTTTAGTTTTTAAATGTTTGTTTATTTTTGAGAAAGAGAGACAAAGCATGAGCAAGAAGGGGCAGAGAGAGAGGGAGACAGAGAATCTGAAGCAGGCTCCAGGCTCTGAGCTGTCAGAACGGAGCCCGACATGGGGTTCGAACTCACAAACTGGGAGATCATGCCCTGAACCAAGTCAGATGCTTAACCGACTGAGCCACCCAGGCGTCCCTCTATATCTATTTCTATAATTTTAGTGCTTGCACTTTTGAACAAATGTTTATATACCTGATATTTCAAACAGAATTAAAACTTTGCTCTAGGGGCTCCTGGGTGGCTTAGTCAGTTAAGTGTCCGACTTTCACTTAGGTCATGATCCCAGGGTTCGTGGGTTCGGGCCCCGCGTGGGGCTCTGTGCTGACTGCCAGCTCAGAGCCTGGAGCCTGTTTCAGTCTGTGACTCCCTCTCTCTCTGACCCTCCCCTGCTAACGCTGTCTCTCTCTCTCCTAGAAATAAATAAAACATAAAAAAAAACAAAAAACTTTGCTTTAAAAGCAGTAATAAGTTACCATGCATGAGGGGCACCAGGGTGGCTCAGTTGGTTAAGTGTCCGACTTCGGCTCAGGTCAGATCTCACGGTGCATGGGTTTGAGCCCCGCATCAGGCTCTGTGCTGACAGCTCAGAGCCTGGAGCCTGTTTCAGATTCTGTGTCTCCCTCTCTCTCTGCCCCTCCCCCACTCATGCTCTGTCTCTCTCTCAAAAATAAATAAACTATTAAAAAAAAAGTTACCATGCATGAGTGTGCCCTATGAGAACTAAAAAGAAAATTGCTTCCTTTACCATAATTAACATTCCAGTGACCTCTGCTAAGGCAGCCCTGAAAAATAACTGTTGCCATACCAACAGCTTAATGAGTAAGTCTGCCATTGTTTTCTTCCCTGTTTGTCCCCAACTGTGTGATAAATCTCAAAGACAAATTAGACCAATTAAATTCTGCCTCCACATGGTACAAAAACAAACACATAGACCAATGGGATAGAATAGAGAACTCAGAATTGGACCCACAAATACATGGCAAACTAATCTTTGACAAAGCAGGAAAGAGTATCCAATGGAAAAAAGACAGCCTTTTTAACAGATGGTGCTGGGAGAACTGGACAGCAATGTGCAAAAGAATGAAACTAGATCAGTCTCTTTTTGAAAAAAATTTTTTTAACATTTATTCATTAAAAATTTTTTTTAATGTTTTATTTATTTCTGAGAGAGAGAAAGAGAGACAGACAGAAAGACAATATGAGCAGGGGAGGGTCAGAGAGAGAGGGAGACACAGAAGCTGAAGCAGGCTCCAGGCTCTAAGCTAGCTGTCAGCACAGAGCCCGACATGAGTCTCGAATCCATGAATTGTGAGATCATGACCTGAGCTGAAGCCTGATGCTGAACCAAGTGAGCCACTCAGGTGCCCCAACATTTATTCATTACCAAACCTCACACCCAAAAAAATAAATAATCTAGTGAAGAAATAGGTAGAAGACATGAATAGACACTTCTCCAAAGAGGACATCCAGATGGCCAACAGACACATGAAACGATGCTCAGCATCACTTATCATCAGGAAAATAAAAATCAAAACCACACTGAGATACCACCTCACACCACTCAGAGTGGCTAAAATGAACAAATCAGGAGACTCTAGATGCTGATGAGGATGTGGAGAAACGAGCACACTCCTACACTGTTGATGGGAATGTAAACTGGTAAAACCCCTCTGGAAAATAGTGTGGAGGTTCCTCAAAAAATTAACAATAGAACTCCCTTATGACCCAGCAATAGCACTGCTAGGAATTTACCCACGTGAGACAGGAGTGCTGATGCATAGGGGCACATGGACCCCAATGTTCATAGCAGCACTCTCAACAACAGCCAAAACATGGAAAGAGCCTAAGTGTCCATCAACGGATGAATGGATCAAGAAGATGTGGTTTATCTATACCATGGAATACTACATGGCAATGAGAAACAATGAAATCTGGCCTGTGTAGCAACATGGATGGAGCTTGAGGGTGTTATGCTGAGTGAAATCAGTCAGGCAGAGAAGGACAGATACCGTATGTTTTCACTTGTAAGTGGAACAGGAGAAACTTAACAGAGGACTGTGGGGGAGAAGGGGGGAAATAGTGGGGGAGGGGGAGGTAGGCAAACCATGAGAGAATCTTGAATGCTGAGAACAAACTGAGGGCTGATGGGGGAGGGGTGGAGGGGAAGGGGGTTGATGGGCATGGAGGAGGACACTTGTTGAGATGAGCACTGGGTGTTATATGGAAACCAACTTGACAATAAACTATGAAAAAAAAAAAGATGAGAAAAAAATAAATCCTGCCTCCACAGAGTACTGCTGGTTATAACACTAAAACTAAAAAATCTTTTAATTTCTTTCTCCACATTAACCCCAATCACCATTCCCACAGTAACCATGGTTAATAATTTATGAAACTTCTGAAGAATTTTTATATAGACACAAACAGATGTATATTCTTTTCCTAAGGTGGTACCTGGGTGGCTCAGTCAGTTAAGCGTCCAACTCCTGATTTCAGCTCAGGTCATGATCTCATGGTTTGTGGCTTTGAGCCCTGTGCTGGGCTCTGGGCTGACAGTGGGGAGCCTCCTTGGGATTCTCTCTCTCCTTCTCTGTCTGCCCCTTCCTCACTCACTCTTACTCTCTCTCTCTCTCAAAGTAAATGAATACACCTAAAAAAAGGGAATACAGATATTTTCTACATTTCTCTATTTGCTTTATTTTCATAACAAAAATTCCATTATCTTCAGACTTTATATTTCAAGTTCTAAATTTTCTTTGATATTCTGAAACTGTATTCAGTTCCTACTATAAGCTAATTTCCATGACTGTTATGGGGAATGGTAGGCAGACAGACAAGATGAACCAGGAAAGGAGAGGTCACGTAGAAAAGAAGAGTAAGCCAGCCAACAAGTTCCTAATCTAGAAGGGACATCATAATAAGTATGGAAATAACTGTAACATTTACTTATTCATATGTTCATTCATTCATTCATTCATTCATTCATTCATTCATGATTATGAAGTATTTCTACATGCAGTAATAATTCCATAAGCAAGATGGAGAAACTGAGGCTAACGTCAGCTGCTACTTCATGGCACAGCCATTAAATTTTCTTCTTACTCAGTTCTGTGGTTTTTTCCTCCCCTATGCCACAGAGCATAGAAATACTGATATAGCTGAGACTGATCCATCTGCCCCCCTGAATATATGTCCCAGTAACCTTGGAGCTAAAGGCTCTGTGATGAGGTTCCAGCAGTAAGATAAAAGAGGTGATAGGTGTGACTGCTAGTGCCTGCCCTCCAATTTCTGCTTATCCCTCCCTTACTGGGATTTGGACGTGGTTTGTGTGGTTACCAGAGTGGGTGTGTGTGAATGTCCATAAAGGAGAATAAACTAGACCTCAATATGATCTGTCATATTTTTTCATTCATTAAGGAAAAAACAAACAACTTGAGGCACCTGGGTGATTCAGTTGGTTGAGCATCCGACTCTTGATTTTGGCTCAGGTGATGATCTCACAGTTTGTGGGATTGAGCCCTGGATGGGGCTCTACTCTGTCAGTGCAGAGGCTGCTTGGGATTGTCTCTCTCCCTGTCTCTCTGCCCTGGTCTCCTTCTCAAAATAAATAAACTTTAAAAAATAACAAAAACTTGAAGCAAATATGAAAAATGTCATTAGCAGTTATTTATCATGGTTAGTGGATACCTGTATATTTTTTAAATGTTTCTATGTGTCTATACTTTTCAATGCTTTGGATCTATAATTTAAAATCAATTATATGGAAACAAACTACAAGGACTTTTAATAATAGAGAACAAACTGAGAGTTGCAGGAGGGGATGTGGGTGGGAGACGGGCTAGCTGGGTTATGGGCATTAGGAGGGCACTTGGGATGAGTACTGGGCTTGATCCCACAAACTGAAGAGATCATGACCTGAGCCGATATCAAGAGTCAGAAGCTTAACTCCCAAAATATCTTAGATTCCAATGATTCATTTTACATTCATCAACGACATTACAGGAAGTTATATTACTTATGTTGCTTGGTTTCACATGAGACAAAGGGAACCTGGACTCTCAGCCAGGCCTAGATACTCTGTTGAGCATAAGCAATCTCACAGAATATAAACATCAGATAAGGCTACTTTATGACAAAAAACATGAACCTTGTCCAAAAGGACTGGAGAGCCAAAAGTAGATATTGACAAAATTTGGGGGCACATTAAAAAGAAAAATCATCCACTGAATCTGTCCAGTTGATGCTGCCAGGAAATATATCTGAGGAGAAAATTTGCCCAAGTCAAAGGCTTTCAAACATTTTTGACCTAGATCCACATGAAGAAATACGTCCTATGCAAGGATCCAGTACATACATACATGTTGAAATCTAAAATAAAAGCTTCATGAAACAATATTCACCTTTACTATAAGTGATTCTATTTTCTTTTTTATTGTTTCATTTTTAATTACATTGGTCACTAGCCACTAAATTGTTTTTCAGCTCTCAGTTTGAAAAGTACTGTTATACCAGGTGTTGAATACATGCTGAAGCCTATTAATTGAGATGGATTAGATTTAATTTAATTGAGAATTTAATTTAATTGAGAAGAAAACTTTATTTTGTGCATTCATTTATCAGCAATGATCGAGGGGCGCCTGGGTGGCTCAGCAGGCTAGGCGTCTGGCTCTTGATCTCAGCTGGGGTCATGATCTCGAGATTCATAGGATCCAGCCCCGCATGGGGCTCTGTGCTAATGGTACAGAGCCTTCTTAGGATTCTCTCGCTCCCTCTCTCTCTGCCCCTCCCCCACAAGGACACAGTGTTTCTCTCTCTCTCAAAATAAATAAATTTAAAACAACAACAACAACGATTGAGTCAGGTCCTGTTCTGACTCCTGAGATAATAAAACAAAGTCCACTATTCATAGAGCTTACATTATAGGGCTCTGCTGTCCAATAAAGTTACTAGCCATGGATATTTACATTTAAATTAATTACAATTAAATAGAAGTAAATAGTTCCAGTGCCACACTAGCCACATTTCAAGTACTCAATAGCCACTTGTGGCCTACTGGCTACTGTATTAGACAGAGCAGATACAGAACATTCCCCTTATCAGAGTAAATTCTTTTGAACAGCTCTGCTCTAAAGGAAGAATTTGCCTTGTAACCTGACTAAAGTAATGGTTTGTTAGCAGAGTATGAAAAATCTGGGTAAAAGGAGCAAGAGAATTCATTAACAGATCTAAAAATGAAGGGGTTCAGACCACGCACCAGGAATAATCCAGCTGGCTTATTCCTAAATCACCTTCTGTCATAATCATAAACCGTATTCCTACCTCCTGCCTAATTCTCTATTAAGCAAATTCCTTTTTCTATAACTTGATGACTTTCTACACTACATATAACCAGCTAGGAATTTCTCATTCTACATTAACAGTATTCTTGTTTTGCAAATCAATCTCATATGAGTTTGGTAAATATTAACTAATTTCCCTGAACCTGACCCTCAGTGAGTAAAGTGAACACCACTAAACTGAGAACCAGACCCTTTGCACTGTGAGTACAGAAAAGACTACTAGCTGCCAACATTCTTCCTTAAAAAACAAAATCCTGATTTTATTTAGGTGGCAATGGGCCAGTGTCCATGAGCTGGAAGACTACAGTTTGCGACCTTCACTGCAACTAAATGCATCCATGTATTGTTCAATGGTACTGCAGCCAGGGAACAGGGGTGCAAGGGTACCTGGCTCCAGGGGGTCTCAAAGAGACCAGGTTCAACCACTCACTGCTGACAAAATCCAAGGGCAGAGAGATGAGTGGCGGTGAAACAAGCAAATAATTTATTTCAATGAGGCCGACACCAGGAAGATGAAGGACTAGGGTGTCAGAGACTGTCTCCCAAGTGCTGAAAATACTTCCAGGTGTATGCAAGGAAAATGTGAGGCAAAGGTGGGTGGGTAAATGCAGGTGAGTAGTAGTCCAATCCATCATTGTTTTGGAGTCAATCATGGGTGGTGTCTTATGGGATCAGGGCGGTCCTCATTGCTTGATTTTGATTCCTGTTGAGGACGCTTTGCCCTCAGGATCTACCATCTGAGCCAAGACACAAGCTGGAAAGAAGAACCCAGCTAGAAAGCTTGAGGTCAAAATGGAGGCAGAGGCAATCCTCTTTCAGGACTTCTGGAATAGCTCCTTAAAAGGGAAACACACAGCAGAAACATACCTCTTTTGTCTTCCCCTTTTTTTTGCAGCCTGCAAGGTGGATGTGATGGATGGTGTTCCAGCACCTATTGTAGACCATGTAGGTGGTGGAGAAGAAAGGAAGATCCTAGGCCCCTTGTGCCAACGAAGCCACCACATTAATTGGGACTACATATCCCTGAATTTCTTTTCTATGAGAGAACAACCAACCCCTTATGTTGAAGCTACTGTAGTCAATCCTGAGCTGATAAAATGGGTGAACTCTCGTGAGGTGCTTTTCTCATGTGAAGACTTGTGTGAAAAGGCCAGAAGACATCTTTGAGACCTCTTTAATTGCAAGAGATACCAAGTCATATTCAGCTGTAAAATTTAGGACCATATTAGATTTTTGTTAGAAGTCCCTGAATAAATTATTGTAAGAAATAAAATATTATAAAAGATTTCAAATGGTGCCAAAGTAAAAGCCAACTAGCTAGACAATGTCCCAAACCTTCCAACTTGTCAGTGGCTTGCAATGAGTGAATAATTTTCTCTATTTACATTTCAGGTGTTCTAAGTAAGTATTTTCAAGATACAGCGCAGAGTTTTTCAGTTGACAGGATGGAGTTTACAAAACATCCTAAGTTTCAAATCAGATTTTCCTAAGATTTTTTTTAGGATTTCTAGTCTCTGAATTACCATGAGCTATCAAACATTCACCTGAGACAGAAATCTCATGACACAAGCTGAATTCTTCCTGTGACCTGCAATTAGTGTTATGATTAAATAAAAACATCTTTAATACAACTAAATATTTCCTAAAACATTTCCAAATAACATAGAGGGTTAATAGAATAGTTTCAGGAATATTTTGTAAAGGAATAAATTTGGGAAGAATTATGCCAATATTTATTGACAACTTATTGAGGACACCAGGCTCTTTTCATTGCCTTATTTAATATCCCCAAAATCTTTTTTTTTTTAATTTTTTATGTTTTATTTATTTCTGAGAGAGAGAGAGAGAGAGAGAGAGGGAGAGGGAGAGAGGGAGATAGTGTGAGCAGGGGAGGGTCAGAGAGAGAGAGGGAGACACAGAATCTGAGAGTCTCCAGGCTCTGAGCTAGCTGTCAGCACAGAGCCCGACGGGGGGCTCAAACCCACGAACCGTGAGATCATGACCTGAGCAGAAGTTGGACGCTTAACCCACTGAGCCACCCAGGCACAGTTTTCTTTAATTATTAAATATTTATTTATTTTTGCAGAGTGAGAGACAGTGTGAGCAGGGGTAGGGCAGAGAGAGGAGGGAGGGGCACAGAATCCGAAGTGGACTCAAGGCTCTAAGCTGTCAGCACAGAGTCGGAAGTGGGGCTTGAACTCACAAGCTGTGAGATCATGACCCGCATGAAAGTTGGATGCTTAACCAACTGAGCCACCCAGAAACCCCCTCCCCCCAAAACCTTTTAACTTACCAAAAATTTTATTATGCTTAGTCTTAGGGAACCTGGCTTTCCCAAGGTTGCAGGACTAATGACAGATAAAACCAAGATTTCAACCTAAGTCCCTCAACTTCAGTATTCTTTCCCCGTGGCTTTTATAAAACTTGACAATGTTTTAAATTGAACATATAACTGGAGATGAATGAAGGGAGCAGTTTAGAGATACTATGTCAGTAAATAGGAATATTTCTAAATAACTTAAAATGTTAAAGCTGAGGGAAATGATTTATGCTATGCATGGGGTAATGTGTTCCACATCCCAGAAATAATTCAAAGGTTTGAAAGATCCCCCAGAGATCATCTGTCACATGTCCATTTGTTTTCAAATAGCCTTCATTCCATTTTTTAGTTTCCTCCCAGTTACCCAGGGTCTTGTGGGCTGCCCCAGGGCAGACCTGGACTGCATTTCTGGGAGGATACTATTTCCTGGCTCTTTTCCCTCTTGACTCCTCCATCATCTCAATTCACTGTCCTGTGCTCTGCTCTGTCCTAAGAGTTGCTCTCTCTTCCTATGCAGAATGCTTTATTACTGGATGGGGGGGGGGGGGGGGGGGGGGGGGAAGCTAATGTATTACAATTGCCTGATTATTTGATTTAATAGAACAAAAATTTCTGTAAGGATAGGGCTGGTTTTGTTTACAATTGGGATGTCTGTGCAAAACCCGGTGCTAGGGACCCCGTAGAGTATAACGAGCTCTCGTGTTTCACGCAAAACGGGAAATAGTTTCCTTGAGAGTTTATTTCGCTTTATACCTAATAATTGGGTCTAAAGTCCAAATAACATTTGAGCAGGTGGAAAACTCCCTATTTTTAACTCTCTAGCATCTAGGATAGAATTTCGACGTCATCTTAAAGTGACAATATATCCCTTTTTTCAGACCGAGGACAGAATTCTAAGATCTAGTGCAAAACAGAAAGGGAAAGTTCTTCAGCAGTCTGCTTCAGGAATCCGCACGCTTTCGAACACGGAACCCAACTGGGAGATGGGAAACCCCCATCAGGCAAACCCCCACGACACCTTCCTTCCCACAGACCGTCAGCCCCCCACGCCGGATCCGAGGGCTGGCGGCACGATCTGTAGCCCACTACCCGGACTCAGTCCGGCCCCACGAAGGCGTCCGAAACCTACAGCTAGGGCAGCGCCGGGGCCAAATGCTAAAAAGTTCCCCGAGGCCTTCCGAGAACCTGGAGGGAAGCCAAAAACCCGTCCTCTACCCTCGACCCTCCGTAAACGCGCACTACTCTAACAACAGCCGACATTTCGGTTCCCAGAAAGGGGTGGGAGCTGAGCTGGGCGAGGCGTAGGGCGGAAGCTTGCAGAGATTTCATCTACGCCCCACCTGGGCCCCACCTCCCAGGACAGCCCGGCGGGGTAGGTAGAGGCAGGGCCTTAGGCCCCGCTACCCAGACTCTCCCCACTTGGGGCCGGAGGCCCCTCCCTCCTCCCTCCAGACAGGCCCTCCCCCCTCCACGAGAGAGGCGGAACGCGGCATTGTGTACCAGGGACAAGTCCCCGGATGCTCACCTCCCCTTCCCGGCCCGCGCCTTGGCTCCACCCCCAGCGCGGCTCTGCGTGCCACGTCACCGCTTGCGGCGCTTCCGGAGGCGCAGCGGGCGATGACGTAGGGGGACGTGCCCTCTATATGAGGTTGGGGAGCGGCTGAGTCGGCCTTTTCCGCCCGCTCCCCCCTCCCCCCGAGTGCCGCTCCGGCTGCACCGCGCTCGCTCAGAGCTCCCGGCTCCTGCTAAGCTAGCGCCGCCGTCGTCTCTCTCCGGCCGCCGTCATGATCATCTACCGGGACCTCATCAGCCGTGAGTAGTGACTGTACTGCTCCTACTGTCGCGCGCAGAGGACAGGGGTGGGGCCGGGGGAGACGGACGCCCCTGCTGTCGTGGGCCTAGGGGACGCTGGCGGCCTTTCCGGGAGCGAGGAGGGGTCGGTGCCTGGGGCACGCGTCAGGGTCTCGAGCGCCGCCCGGGGAGGGGTGGGGGCCGCGTGCGGCCGCCCGGCGCGGGAAATGGCGCCCGTTCCAGGCCTCCGGGCGCACCGTGACCGGTGGGTCTGTGTCCCCGAACAGATGATGAGATGTTCTCCGACATCTACAAGATCCGGGAGATCGCGGACGGACTGTGCCTGGAGGTGGAGGGGAAGGTGAGTCGGTCGGGCCGCGGCGCGGGGGAGGCAAGGCCGGGCAGGCTCGGGTTTCCGCCGCACCCCCGCCCGAAGTTGTGCAATCCTCTCCGCTGCCTCCTGGCGGAGGAGACGGTTTTTCCGGGCTCGGGTTTTTCTAGAAAAGTGGAGGCGGAGCTGAGCCTGGAAATAGGTCCGCCGGCTTGGCGCCCATCCTCCTCCCGGGCCGGCCGGGACAGGTAGCCCGAGGTTGGGGAGCCCCAAGCCCTTGGACATTTGCTGTATCCGTACTTGGTCCCACAAAGAACTTCTGCTTGACTGTAAATGACCCCGTTCTCCTTCCAGTCAGCAAAGAATTCTTGTTGAGTTACGGTGTTTCAGGAAATTCACGAGGCATGAGTTTTTTTTTCAAAGCGATGTTTTAGTGGTTTGTAACAAGAGTCCAGAGTGTTTGGTGGGACGATGATGGAAGCATGAGTTGCTGACAGATTTTGGGATGCGTTTATGCTAAGGTCAAAAATGTCTGAAACTGAACTTTTTTTTTTAATGCCAGATGGTCAGTAGGACAGAGGGTAACATTGATGACTCGCTCATTGGTGGAAATGCCTCCGCTGAAGGGCCTGAGGGCGAAGGTACCGAGAGCACAGTAATCACGGGTGTGGATATTGTCATGAACCATCACTTGCAGGAAACGAGCTTCACAAAGGAAGCCTACAAGAAGTACATCAAAGATTATATGAAATCGTAAGCGATCCTGGCGCAACCCACCTGCTGTGTGGAATCCTTGGGATTTAGGGATGTCCTCACTTTGAGATTCTTAGCAGCAGGCATACTTCTGAAAGGCCTGAATCTTTTTCTGTGGATGAGCTCATGGGGATAGTTGCTTTTCTATAAATAAACTGGTGTGAGCATACTGGAGCTGTGGTGTGGTTTTAGCTTTTTAGAATCCTATTTTGGAAATAACATGAAACCCAAAATTGTGAACAGTCTTGAAACTTGCATCTTGTGAGCTACTAGTTTCTTGATTGTGCCATGTTCATTTTGCCCAGCGACTGCTAGTTGCCCGTGTCAGTGATTGCTTGTTTTAGTCGGGGTTTCTTTACTGAATAAAAATTTGGTTTGCTGAGAACTGTACTTTAACCTGTTAATAAAATGCTGTTGCAGAATCAAAGGCAAACTTGAAGAACAGAGGCCAGAAAGAGTAAAACCCTTTATGACTGGGGCTGCAGAACAAATCAAGCACATCCTTGCCAATTTCAAAAACTACCAGGTAAATACCTTAAATGTTTGTATCAAAGAGTTGTACAGTCTTAACTGCCAGAGCAACAGATTACTTAATGAGTCTTTGATGGAAAGTGGCTATGTCCTAGGTCTTTTGAGCAGTTTAAATACTTCATAGGTTGAGTTCCAGTAGTTTTGCTTGTGAAAAGTAGCCTTCCTGCTCCCACGTGTGTTTCCTCATCTTGTCTTCGGTTCCAGAATCTCCTCCCTCTTGCTTCCCAGATGGCTTTTTTCAATTCTTCCTCTCTGGAATTGCTTGTTAATCCTCCTAAGTGGTTGTCAGTTTTCTTTCTAATTTACAAGTCCAGTGTGTTGTTGCCACCTGGAGTTCTTTCTAAACTTGTTCTTTTGGGAAACTCAATGACTTTCCCTTATCTCTAAGACTTAATAAGAAACTTGGGGTGCCTGGGTGGCTCAGTCGGTTAAGCGTCCGACTTCAGCTCAGGTCATGATCTCGCGGTTCGTGGGTTCGAGCCCCGCATTAGGCTCTGTGCTGTCAACTAGCTCAGAGCCTGGAGCCTGTCTTCGGATTATGTGACTCCCTCTCTCTGACCCTCCCCTGCTCACACTGACTCTATCTCTCTCAAAAATAAATAAAACATTTAAAAAATACTTTTTTTAAATAAAGAAAAAAACTCATTAGGAACTGGCTCTTTAGTTTTTGAGCTTTCACATATCTCTGGCCATGGGATAATTTTTCCCGTGTAATGTACTCTTCTATTGTACATTCACTATGGTTGATGATGTGAACAGGCTTTTACAGAGTTCTGAATTGTATTTGTGGGGATGAGAGTGCAAGTTTCCAGAAAGCCTAAAGTGTTCCTGTATTGCTCTGTACTTAACTTTGGTCATTAGTGCTTTCATTTGGTGAACAGGAAGTTTGATTAGTTTTTTTCTCCTGGTGAAAATCTCAAGTTGTGTTCTAAATCCTCCTTTGAGTGTGTCGTTGTTGTTTTGATGTGATCTGTATATAAAGGTCTAATTCTGGGTATTTGTTGTTTGCTTCCTGAGTTCTTTATTGGTGAAAACATGAATCCGGACGGCATGGTTGCCCTGCTGGACTACCGCGAGGATGGTGTGACCCCCTATATGATCTTCTTTAAGGATGGTTTAGAAATGGAAAAATGTGTAAGTATCAGGAAGTGGGTTGAAGTCAGTAGTGTAAAGATGGACATGTCTTAGCTGTGACTCTTTGTTTCTTGCCACTGGGATAGGTAGAATGGGTTTTACAATAGTCTTTTTAAAAGTAGGTCTGGGTCTTGTTTCTTTTACTTTGGGGCTCTAAAAAGGGTTGTGTTTCACATGTAAAAGATTTTTATGACACAAAGACACTGAAGAGCTTGTCTATAGAAAGCTTTTCTTTAGGTGGCTTAAATCCTAGCTTATACGCTAAACTGGAAATAGGAACAGCACTGCGTTGATCATCTCCCACAGAAATGGCCCTCTTATTTTGCCACGCATATGTGGGTGTCATGTGTGGCATGAAACCTTTTCCACTTTGGCTTAATGATAATTTGCAAGTGGTTGTTGAAAGACTCGACGTTATTAGCTTTTAGTAAATAATAGAGCTGTCTGCTTCCCCATTATGCAAAGTGCTTTAGTAAAATTAAATGAATGTCTACTATGCAAGGAGTTGCCGGAGGCAGTAGAGAAATGAAAGCATCTGTTATCCTAGCTCTCCCGAGGCTTCCATATAAATTAGGAGCAACATAAACTTTAGGCTACCCTAAATAATTATGATCAGAGGCAATAATGGACAAAAATATTTTAGGATGGTGGACAGTACAGGTGATTTGCTGAGGGGATTATCCCAGACATATCTGTGGTTTTTGTTGGTAGAAAAGAAAGGTTGTGTATGTGAGTGGGACTTGCTTCAGAATGAGACTTATAGAAGAAAATGTGCTGAGTTTGGTAAGGATGGTTCTGCATCCACTGATAGACCTTGAACAATCAGCTGTTGTTCTTTTGGTTTGCACTAGGATGCGAGAGGAAAACATCCCTGCGCTTTCTGTCTGTCTGTGTGGCAGCCCAGATTGAATAGGGGAATACAGTGCATCTGCAGCCTAGAAATGTTAAATGTTTTTGTATTGGATAAAAGTGTTCATACAGGCTTCCTTGTTTTTACAGTAACGAATTTGGCTGTTAACTTTGGATGTATCACCTGTTGTCATGACTGGCTGCTGCTCATCCACACGACACCAGGACTTAGACAAGTGGGACTGATGTCATCTTGAGCTCATTTACTTTGACCTTGATTTATTTGGAGCGGAGGCATTGTTTTTCAGAAAACATGTCATGTAGGTTGTTTAAAAATAAAATGCATTTAAACTCATTTGAGAGAATGCCTCTTAGTTTAATACGTATTTAAATCCATCCTGTGTAGTGTCCTGGAGAAGCTAGAGCCTGGGTGTAGACTGCTGCTAGAGCGCATAAGACTGCCTGCAGATAACTTCTACGGTGAGAACTACTTCTGGGACTGCAATGTAAAAAACAAGAACCCAAAGTCTTAATTCTGAGTTCAAGGGAAAAACCATGCTCATAGCTGTGCCAACAATTTGAAGTGGATTCCTTACACATTTCATCACCTGCAAACGGAAGTAGTTCACTCTACAAGAGATTACCAAAAGAATAAAAAGAGACTAATACAGTTGGAAGCAAAGTTTTGTCTGATCTTATTTATCCTAAATCAAGTAGAGCCAAGTTCTAGAGAAATCTAGACCGCTCCTGGAATGCTTGTGTCACACTCCCTGGAATGGGGTTGGCAAACTGGCTTGTCTCACCACCTCTTGGGTGTGACTTTAAGATGGTGATTTACATTTTCAAATGGGAGGAAAAAGCTGGTGGGATATGAAACGTAAATTTGTCCAGGTTTTTTGAACACTGCCATGCTCATTTGCTTATGTACTGATGGGCTCTTCACTGTAAGCAGAGTATGAGAGACTTTAACTCCTACAAATGCTAAAACTGCCACGTGACCCTTCACAAGAAAGGCTTGCCAGCCCCTGCTTTAAAAGATGAAGTTGTAGATGGAATGTGGGCTAGCTGGTGGGCAGAGGAAGATACATCTGCTGTGTCCTATATCTGAAAGGGCCGTGGGTGTCAGAAATAAGAGTACTGGAATTGCATCTATTTGACAGACCTGGAGCAGTTCCCATCTGCTGCTAAGGTTTCAGGTAGAGATGCAAGAAAAAAGTCCTCGCGCTTTCTGTCTGTCTGGTTGTGGCAGTTAAGATTGAATGGGGGAACACAGTGCAAAAACATGGGAGAGAATTCCTGCAACTCAGAAGTAACCCTGTCAACAGTGAAGACCTTGTTTTACTCCAAAGGATCTAAAATGTGAGTTTACAAGAGAAGTGTTGGAGAATGATTGCCCAGACCCTTGCCCTTTGATTAATTCCACTTTTATAAAGCTTAAGGGTTAAAACTAAATTGAAGGCAAGCCAGTGACTCATCTGGTCTTCTGACACATGAACCCACGACAAGTCCAATGACTTTGCTATCTGGAATTTGCCCTAAAGATTGAGAGTCCATAATGTGGCTTAGAAGCTGAAGACCTGCTAAGGTTGGAAGTGTCTCCTGATGATTGGTAGAAGCAAACCCAAATTCTGGACATCAGGCTGATGGCAATTTTAAGCATTCTGATATATTAAAATCTAGAAAAAGCGCTAGTCCCTGATCTAGGATGCCACTGGCCCTCTATGAGGCAGTGGGGAAAGGATTTTCAGGCAGTGGTCAGTGCTGTGAGATGACCACCTGACTGGGAGAGGTCTTGAAGTACCATCTGCTGAAACCCGATTTAGTGAACTAGCCATGGAAAACCAAGAATACTAGTAGCAATGCAGACTTTGTAGGAAGCGAAGAATGCAGGTCAGTCAGACCTAGGAATGCTTATTTTTTCAGCTTGTCTAGGTAGAGCCTGTTTAAGATAATTTGTGCAAGGGTAACAGGTGATGTGTACGTCAGAAGGCTTGTCGTTTACGTCCTTCAATAAGATGATAATAGGCATGTTCCTAGTGTCCTGTAAGCCTGAGACTTTGTTACATGTATGGAGAAACACTGAAAAAGGAGTTTAATAGTGTTGTCTGGGAAGGCCTCTGTAATGTGATTGGAATAGGAACCTGAGAGCAAGGAAGTAGTCTAGATATCTGGGGCAGAACATTCCAAGCAAAAATTAGCAAATGCAGAGTCTGGAGTATGCTTGACATGTTCTGGGGACAAGGCAGCCTGATGGGGCCACAGCAATAAGGGGAAAAGTTAAGGCCTAGAAGTGGGTACCCAGGAAAAGAGGAAACCAGATCATGTAGGAAGGCCATAGGCAGGCTTTGGGCAGAAGGGTAACATGATCTGACCTAATGAATCGGGTAAGCAATTGAATGTTTTATTACACAGGAGGAGAAAGGAGAGGTCTAGGGATTTAGAGATCCTGAGAAAATCTCCGTGCATGACCTTTGAAATCAGAACACCCTGAGATCACTTAGACCAGATTCTACCCTCCAGCATACAGCCTGAGATACTGGCAAAGGTGATTCAGAAGGAACTGGTCCCAGAGGTGGAAGAATCACGGGGTGGTCTGTCTGGAAGTCCAGTGGACAGTGTTTCAGGGTTACCCGTTGTGAAACTAGGCAAGATGAGCACAATGAAGGTGAACTTGACAAATGTTTGAATAGTAGGGGAAGAAAGCCTGCTAAAAAATGGATTCAAAAGAACAACCACAGGCAGCATATTGCCCATGAACTGTTCATAGAAACAGGTGACCCTTGAACAACACGGGTTTGTATTGCATGGGTAAACTTACACTTTTTTACAGTGCTATAAAGTAGTTCATGCTCTCTTTAGCTTTATTGTAAGGCTACAGTATACAACATACAAACTATGTTTTAGTGTGCTGTTGATAAGGCTTCTGGTCAACAGTAGGCCATTAAGTATTTGGAAGTGAAAAGGTTAATATGCAGAGTTTTTACAGGGGGAGTGGTGCCTCTAACCTCTGTGTTTAAGGATCAACTACATGTTTTTTTTTAACATTTATTATTAAGAAACAGCATGAACAGGAGAGAGGCAGAGAGAGGGAGACACAATCTGAAGCAGGCTCCACGCTTTGAGCTGTCAGCACAGAGCCTGATGTGGGGCTCCAACCCACAAACTGCAAGATCATGAACTGAGCTAAAGTCGGATGCTTAACTGACTGAGCAACCCAGGCACCCCATGGATCGATTACATGTTTTTTATTGCCTCTTCATCTGCTTAACAGGTGTGTGTGAAAAGCTCCGTTGAGTCAATAGACCTTTTTCTTAAAATAGAGCTTGCACTGATCTAAGTTCCATCATCTGAACTTGAGGGTTAACCAATAACTACAAACTAAATTGGTAATGACAACAATGAGGGTAAGTTTTAACAGTAAGAACCTCAACCAACTTGAAGGCATTTATGCAGAAGTATCCTAAAATTCTGAGTATAGGTGCATGGGGCTGAGCCACCTTGGCTGGCAGCCAGAATATTCATTACCATGCAAGTTAAATTGGTGCTTTAATGAATTAGGAGAGATCACACTTAGTGACCAGTAATTTGTACTTAGGTATTGCTATACAACTCCTATTTTTATGATAAAAGCACAACAGCCCCCTGGTGGGCCACAAACCTATTCCTTCAAAAGAGTTCCAGCTTTGTGGCAATGGGTACCTGTTTCCAGAGGCTGCCCATAGAACCAATCTTGTTTTGGGCCAGATTTATGATCCTCTGGGGCTATGGATCATATGTGAAAATCACTTTTCTCTTGATTCTGCATAAAAATGAGTTAATTTTGGGTATTTAGTTCCTTGGGTAATTTTAAATAATCCCATCATTCCAAAGGTAAAATCTGACTAAAGTGTTTACCATAAAACAACTAAAGAAAAAGGTGCTGGAGCGCCTGGCTGGCTCAGTTGGTAGAGCATGCAACTCGATCTTAGGATGGTGAGTCCAAGCCCCACATTGGGTGTAGAGATTAATTAAAAATAAAGTCCTTAAAAAAGGTGCTGTGCACCCTCTGTTGAAATAGTTAATTGCTATGACAGCCAGCTCAATAAGGTAGGTTCTTTAAGCTTGGAGTTTGCAGATAAAGTTACAAATCCTAATGAGGCTTCTAGATTATATTTATCCCACTGAATTCTCCAAATCCATTCCTAAGTGCAGCAGTGCTACATCTGACTATAAGGCTCATTGCTTGTTGGCAGTCCAAAGCCATTTTCTCTCTCTCTCTCTCCCTCCCTCCCTTCCTTCCTTTTTCTTTCTTTTCTTTCTTTCTTTCTTTCTTTCTTTCTTTCTTTCTTTCTTTCTTTCTTTCTTTCTTTCCTTCCTTCCTTCCTTCCTTCCTTCCTTCCTTCCTTCCTTCCTTCCTTCCTTCCTTCCTTCCTTCCTTCCTTCCTTCCTGTCTCTCTCTGTTTTTCTTTCTTTCCTATTGTGGAGCCTGTTTTTAACTACTAGAACATTCTAGTTAAATTTCTAAGAGCTAGTAGATTGTGGATTTATGCTATTACACATGGTTTCATTCAAGACCCTGGAAATTGGCAGAATGGCATACAAGATTCTGCCGTATGCTGGGCCATGTGGCCTCAAGTGGATGTGGTATTAGCAGGAGTCTATACAATTGAGTGAGAAATGTCAACTTGGAGCCTAGGGGAAGATTCTTTCCAAAGTAATTACTTGTTCAGTGATGTTTCCTTCAATTACTGTTGCCTCCACCCCTTCCAGGATTACTTGACATCTCCCTTGGTTTATATATGCATAGTACTCTCCTGAGCTAAAGGTAAAGCAGGAAACATGGAGATGGGGGAGCCTTAGGGAGCGCTTTGGCATTAATGCATCACAGTGTGACATGGAGAAATGAGAATTCAGACGACAGATGACTCACTTGAGGGGTCCTCTGGGAGAGGACACAGAGCACAAGTTGGCTAGCCAAGATGGCAGGACTTTCCACTAGTTTCATAGAGCTATACTAGACCTTCATCCTGTTTCTAAGTGTGACACCTAGTGAAATCTAATGAAATCTAGTCTTGTACTTGGTAATTTTCTTCATGTGTAAAAGTGGCAGATATGTTCTAGTTTATTTTCAAGTGCTGCTTGCACATGGCCTCACCTAGAGCACGGGACTGCAAGATGACTACCCAGAGTATTAAGTCTGCCATTCCCTCAGCAGCTGGTAGAGCTCTGGCAGATCACAGAGAAAGTTGGTATTTTGTGGACATGTATTCAAAACAGCTATTCATGTAATTTTCTTAAGTATATGAATTTGGAAGTCTCCCTCAAGAACTGCCAATTTGGTCTTGTGAGTCAAATGTCCAAACTAATATTCATCCCGGAGTGGAAGTAGGAATCGGCAGGAAATAACTACATTAACACCTCCTTTGACTACCTTGAGGTGGAATAATGGATATCCACAGATGGCAAGTATAAAAGTGGATGCTAAGAAACTCGGTGTTTCTCCCCGTCCCTCCTAAGTGTTCTCCCTCATATTAACATAGGGGCAACCCACATTGATGGGTTTTGTCAAGTGGAACACAGGCAGAGTGTCACCACCCCTGGTGACTGCCATCATACCGTCAGGACAGTAAAAACCAACTGCTGGTGCCTATTAAAAGCAAAAGTGACTAAGCTTTTGAAAGTTGGTTAAGTAATGTGCAAACTGTTCCACAAAGGAGGAGGGCTGGGTGTGAATGTGAGCATCTGGTTTTAGCATCCCCAGAGCAATGTGGAGGCCTGCTTTTCTAAGGTAGGTACTAAACCCTACGGTTTATAGGGTGTGAGAGTTATGCAGAACTCCCCCAACTTTGCTTCCCCTACCAATATCTTGTGGTTTTGCCGAATATTTTCTAGCCTCTCGGGTTGCCTGTATCTGAAACCCCTTCCCACACCTGCATTTTGGCAGGCTTCCCTTTGACAGCCTTCACTTGTGCTGTTTGCTCCATGCAGATTCTTTTCCTTGAGAGCCACGTGACTCCCAGCCTTTCAGTCAGCTGAGGCCATATTGTCAAGATCAAGAGAGGCCTTCTGTGATCATGCCACTTAAGCTCACATCCCCACCACCCAGCCCCCTTTGGGTTTTTTTTTCCTCCTCCATGGCACTTATCACCATATAACACACTATGTATTTCACTTGCTTGCAGGCTTATCATCTCTACCCCAACCTCATGCAGGCTCCAGAAGGGCTTGGCTTTAGGGCTCACTCCATATCCTGAATGTTCAGAACAGTGCCCAGCACTTAGCACGTAGGTGCTCAATGCGTGTTTGTCACATGATTAAAAGGATGATGGGAGATAACCATGCATACTGTGCTGGGTTCCACCTGGATATGTTTCTTTTAAGAAAGGATGTTTCACATCCTAAACTCCTGAATTTAGCGACTATAGCAAAAACATCAGTCCCCTGCCCCACCTCCTTCCGTCAGGCTATTTTTTACTGTCCCAAGATACAATCTATATATTTTCTGTCTTTAGGGGTTTTTTTCTTCTTCCTTTCTAAATAGCTTCAATGATTACTTCTTGATTTTTCAGTTTCAGAGTTTAGATATTCTGACTTTCTCTGTGGAAGATGACCCTCTGGATGGTGACAAGCTTGGGGGGGGGGGAATGGAAGCTCTCCACCTCCTACCCCATACCTTGCCCTGTGCGTCTCTTCCATCTGGCTCTTCCTGAGTTTATGAGAAACCGGTGATCTAGTAAGTGAAGTGCTTTCCTGAGGTCTCTGAGCCACTCTAGCAGATTAACACATCCCGAAGGGGTAGGGGAATCCTCAATTTCTAGACGCACAGGTGACCTGGACTTGAGATTGGTATCTGAAGTGGAGGGAGGAGGGGACAGTCCTATAGGACTGATTCCTTACTGCGGGATCTGATGCTCTCCCCAGGTAGACCGTGTGAGAGTGTGTCACTCCTGGCATATAGATGAATGTTCTGAACCCAGAAGCTCTCAGACCCTGTCCTTTTGAATTTTTATGGAGGCTTCAATGTCTAGGCATGATTGATTAAGTCACTGGCCACTGGTGATTGGACTCCGTCTCCAGTCCCTCTCCCCCAGGAAGAGATGGGGCAACACTAAATTTTCAGCCTTCAGTCACACTGTTGGGTCCACTGGCAATCCACCTCCGTCCTTAGGTGCTTTCCAGGAGTGACTCAAATCGGAAGACACCTTTTGCTCTCATTGCAGGAAATCCCAAAGGTTTTAAGACCTCTGCCAGAAACAAGGACAAAGATCAAATATTTGTCTTATAAATCACAATACTGGAAAATGTAAATTATTTTTCAAGCTGTGGAAGTGCTCCAGGAACCTATTGGACCAACTGTCTAATTCCCTGGAGAGCTGCCTCACGGAGGCTTTCGCCATCTTGCTGCCCTGTGGTCACATGGGCGCTTTTCTCCCCTTAGTCTGGAGTGCCTCCATCTCAGACTACCAGTCTGCCTAAATCCCATTTCCTTTCTAATTGCTTATGGAGAGGTTAGAAAATTTTTTTGAGACTTAGTATAAAATACCCTTATTCTCTCTATATGATTGATAACTTGGCTAAGTATGGACTTCCAGATTAGGCTGTGTATTGCTGTGCAAGTGGTGAGGCCTAGAAGGAGGGAGTATTATATAAAAATACCGTGCATTGTTAGGCAGGAAGCCCAAATCTGTCCCCACCCGGCATGGGAGCTATTACACAGTGACATTTACCTGCAGTGTGCTGTAAGATTAGACTTTCCTTTCTAAAGACTTCTGTTCTTTTCTTCATGTTTATTTTTGAGCGAGAACAGGCTAGGGGCACACAGAGAGTGTGAATGCAGGAGGGGTAGAGAGAGAGGGAGACAGAATCCAAAGCAGACTCCAGGCTCTGACCTGTCAGCACAGAGCCCGACAAGGGGCCCCTAATGGGGCCCTAAAGCACAAACCGAGAGATCCTCATAACCTGAGCTGAAGTCGGATGCCTAACTGACTGAGCAACTTAGGTGCCCCTTACTTAGATTTCTTTACAACAATTCCCTTATGTATAAATAACTTCTTTTAACAATATGAAAGTAAAAGGGGAAAGGTTTATACTTTCTGAAAAGAATGTGAAAGTAGCTATAAGCTTCCAGGTTATAGGAGGTTAGCATAAGAAGAGGAAAGCTTCAGCTCCCTCTCCCCTGCAACTTTGTTCTTCATTTATCTAATAGCAACCTAGACTTAAATCTGAATGTAGTCCAAGGTTCTGCAAGCACTCTAGTAATGAAGTTTTGGGGTAATGGGTTCGTGGGTTCCAGAACGAAGGCCAAGAATTCTTGATGTCTTTGGTACAAAAAGGTGATTTTACTGGAGCATGGGGACAGGACAGGACCCAAGGGCAGAAAGAGCAGCACTGTGAGGGTGACCATTTTATGGAGTCCAGGGAGATAAAATCTAGAGGGAGTTTCCAAAGAGACTTTCACATGCTAAAGCCTTACTGGAGGCCTAGCCATTGTCAACCTAAGGCTGTTTTTCCTCTAACAGCATTAACTTTGAGACAGTAGGGAGTTCCTGGACCTTAGGCTATGATGGGATTGCCTTTATCTGGTAAACTAGTGGAGATTCTTATCAGTTTAACCGTTTGTTTTTTGTCCTTTCTTGTTTTTGGGTAGCCGAGAATGTCCAAGGAACATCATACATGTCCCACCTGGGTGGGGGGATGGGGTGGCTGTTAGCCTATACTTTGCCCTCAGCTCGCCCCATGCTCCATCGTCATTGGAGTCTGAAACCAACAGTGCTGTCATTAAATTGCCACTTTGTTATTATATTATACCTTTAACGTTTATTTCTTTTGAGGGAGAGAAAATCCCACTGCAGTGTCAGTGCAGAGTCTGAAGCAGGGCTGAACTCCTGAACCATGAGATCATGACCTGAGCCGAAATCAAGAGTCAGATGCTTAACCCACTGAGCCTCCCAGGTGCTCCTAAATTGTCACTTTAAATCCTGCTTACTGTGAGGCGCCTGGGTGGCTTAGTCGGTTAAGCATCTGACTTGGACTCAGGTCACCATCTTGCGGTTTGTGGGTTCAAGCCCCACGTCAGGCTCTGTGCTGAGAGCTCAGAGCCTGGAGCCTGTGTCAGATTCTGTGTCTCTCTCTCTGCCCCTCCCATGTTTATGCTCTGTCTCTCAATAATAAATAAATGTTAAAAAAAAAAAAATCCTGCTTACTGTGGCTGCTCACACTCCTTCCCCATTTCCATGCCTTGGGCAAACCACAAGTTTCTTAACAGCCAACTTTTAATAATTCTGCATGTGTTCTCTTTTTCCCCCAAATCTAACCTAACCTACCAAAGAAAGATCTTGCCTTGCATTGTTCTGACTCTAGTGCTGCTCTGCCCAAACGATCTGTGGTAAAGGATGACTTTCTTTACACTGCAATCCATTGTGGACTGGCAGCTTTTGTAAAACACCAAGCATATGAGTTACTAGAAAAGTGATTTAAGAAATCTAAAGGGAAAACACTCCTGTGTGTCGCTTTATGTACTCTTCACGTCTGACACACACTTAGTCACCAAATGCGTGTAGGTTTTTCCCATCACCAAGCCCTTCCATGACACCAGCTGGGTGCCCCACAATTTAACACAATTTTGACCTGGTCTACCTGGAGACAGCATCAGATGCCACAGGGTAAGGAGTCAGTCCTACAGCATTGTCTCCTCCTCCCCCCACTTCAGATGCTGAGTCCATGTCACCTGTGCTTCTAGAAACTGGGGAGTCCCAGCCGCCTCCTAAGGTTGGATTAATTTGCTAGAGTGGCTCACAGACCTCAAAGCATTTCACTTACTAGATTGCCAGTTTACCATAAAAGGATAGGACTCGGGAAGAGCTGGATGGAAGAGGCGAACAGGGCGGGGGAGGGCCAGAGAGCTTCCGCACCCTCTCCAAGCTTGTCACCCTCCCAGCATGTGGATATGTTCCTAGCCCTGAAGCTCTCAACACCTGGAGGCTTCGTTACGTAAGCATCGTTGACTACATCATTGGCCTTTGGTAACTCAAGTCAGTCTCCAACCCTTCCCTCTCCCCTCCCAGGAGTAGTGGGGCTGAGTTCCAGGCCTTTCATCACTCCGTGGGTTCCCCTGGCAACCAGCCAGGTAAACAGTAGGACTTTCCAAAAGTCACTCCGTTAACATAAATCAGATATCACTGAAAGGGACTTGTTAGGAATACAAAAAACACACATTTCACTTCTATCTTCTGGAGCTATTTCAGGATCTGGGAACAAAAGAGGCCCTTATAGCTCTTATCATCGCTTAGGGCTTAGGAAATTACAAAGGTTTAAAGTGCTAAGTGCTGGGAACCCAGGATAAAAACAATGATCTATTTCTTATTATGAACCACAATATCATGGGAAAACCCCCAAAATATAGGTACTACAGTTCTAAACTCTTGTTTATTCGATTTTTAGGTTATATTTTCATACACAACAAAATTATCCTGTTAAATTGCCATAAAAAGTTCCTAAATCCTTATGGAAACCAACTTGACAGTAAACTATTAAAAAAAAAAGAAGAACTAATAAATTAAAAAAGGAAAGTTCCTAAATCCTGCTAAATGAACTAAACAAAGAGGCCAGTAGACAGAGGCTAGCAGCCAGTGAGAGCAAACCCAAATGCCTTAAGGCTAAGAAATCAAAAGCTAAGGACAACCAATCAGGAACAACCACCTAGGCTTTCCCAAAGCGTGCAGCCAATCAAATCATTTCCTTGCTTTGTTTCCGCCTTCCCATAGAAAAGTCTCCCTGAGCTCCTGTTGCTGGAATCCTCCCAAACACTTCTGGTCTTGCGGTGCCTATGTCAAATCATTTAAAAAATATATCTTAGTTTATCTTTAACCTCAACTTCTGCTCCAGGCTGTAGACCACATGTTGAGTAACTGTGCTGGAGGCAGTACTGGCCTGAATGGTACCCAGTGTTGGGTCTAGACCATTGCCATCCAACCACACCACGCCTTCTTTTCACACACTACACTCTTCAGCCTGTCTTTCAAAAACCTCCGCGATGTGTCCCACACGTGCTTTTAAAACACATTTTGTTGCTGTATAATTCATACACAAGCAAAGGTGTCCATTTCAATTTGATGAATTTTGATGGATGGGTATACCCTTGAAACCACCACGGATGAGGAACCTAAGGTGAGCTGAGGGCAAAGCACAAGCTAGCACCCCCACACGTGTGGTACTTCGCAGGCTCTCCTGGCCTCCCAGCAACAAAGGACAGGACAGAAAACAAATGGTTAAACTGATAGTGTCTCCATCAATTTACAAATATCTTAGTAATATTATGAGAAAAGGGCAATCTTATCAAGCCTAAAGTACAGGAACTCCCTACTGTCTTAATGTTCATGTTTTGCTAGAGGGAAGAACAACCTTAGCATGACAATAGCCAGACCTCCAGTAATCTATATATAACCAGTCACTCTGCACAACCCCAGTGCAGCTCTTTCTGCCCACGGGTCCTGTCCCTGTGCTTTAATAAAATCACCTTTTTGCCCCAAAGATGTCTTCAAGAATTCTTTCTTGGCCGTCAGCTCCAAACTCCACCATCACCCCAAAACCTCGTCAACATCACCCCAAAACCTCGTCACCACCACCGTACTGATACAAGGCACCTCTGTTACCCCAAAGATATGCCTCGTGCCCCTTTGTAGTCCATTTGGCCACAGTTCTAGGGCCAAACTCACACTGCTCTGTCACTAGAGATTAGTTTTGCATTTCCCTTTCATTCATTTTAATGATTCTGAGGTTCATCCATGCTGTGGATGTATCAGCAATTTCTTCCTTTATAGTGGTGTTCCATCTGGATCCTGCTGATGTTTCTAGTTTTGGTTGCTGTGAATAAGGCTACTGTGAACATCCATGTGTTGGCCTGCTAGTAGACATATGTTCTATTTCTCCCGAGTAAATACCTAGCAGTGGAATGGCTGGGCTGTACGTACCATAGGTGAATGTTGAACTCCACACCCATTTTCCTCACAATTTCTATGTCCTACCATTCCTCCTATGCCTCCTGGAGCCAAACTGAACTACTTTCTTTTTCTCAGACACGTCTGCACCATGCTTCAGGTCACTCCTTTGGCCTACAACATCTCTTTCCAGATCATTCCATCTACCTGAGCTGGGTTCAAGCACCAACTCCACAAAGGTCTCTTTCTTCCTCTCGGCTAGAGGTGACTAGCCTTTTTCTGTGGGAAAGCCCACATTCTTAGAGCTTGCCTCCTATACTCGATTCTAAGGATCCTTGATAGCGGGGTCCAGTTTGGAAGCTTCCCACCCCCAACAGAGCCTAGTTCAGTTCTTTACATTCAGGAAACGTCTGTTGAATTAAGGAACATAATTAGTGAAGCATGGAAAGGGCCTGTATATATGGTATTTGAGAAAAGGGAATAGGTAAATTACTTGGAGAGAAGAAAGCTAATGGAGGTTACAATAGCTCTTTTTGTGACAACCTTATTTGAGAAGTCTGTGTGTGTATATATATATATATTTTTTTTAATGTTTATTCATTTTTTGAGAAACAGAAACAGTTCAAGAAGGGGCAAAGAGAGAGGGAGACAGAATCCAAAGCAGGCTCCAGGCTCTGAGCTGTCAGCACAGAGCCCATCCTGGGGCTTGAACCCATGAACCATGAGCTCGATCATGACCTGAGCTGAAGTTGGAAACTTAACTGACTGAGCCACCCAGGCACCCCGCGACAACCTTATTTGGAAAAAGACTAAGAACTTGTCTACCTTATGGGATGTGTGGTGTTATTCAAAGGGTGGCAAAATATTGTTTCTCTGTACCCCAAAACAGCCCTTCCCCAATTGAACTGCTTGCATATCTGAAATTGCATCATTAAAGATCCGTTCCTATCTAGGATTGAGTATCAACAATTGGTAATATCTCAAATAAAGAGACAGGCAGTCATAAAGTACCTCCTGATGAAAGACAGAATACCACCTATCAAACGGTCTTGTGAAAAGATCTAACCTGAATCTGGTTGATGTGCAACTCTACCAAAGTACTATAACTTCTGGAACAGAAGATGTATTAAATTCCATTACAGAGATTCTGTCACCAAAATCCTGACTTGCAGAATGTGGGGAGAGGGGTGGATTCCAAAGAACAAATAAATTGAAAGAAAAAAGAAAGAGGCACGCTATAGATTAAGAGACTAAAAAGACTCTTAATTGCAATTTATGAACCTTATTTGGATCCTGATCGAAATAAATTGTAAAAAAAAAAAAAAATTATGACAGTGATGATATTATGCCTTTTTTTTCAAAGAGTCTTAATCTTTTAGAGAACATTGTAGAAAAGGGGAGAAGTGTACGGTGATACAGATGAAACCAGATTGGCAATGAGTTGATAATTAAGAAGCTGGATGATGGGTACATGAAGATTTGATACATTACTGAAATTTCCATAATCAAAACTTAAAAAGATAAAAAGACTCCCTTTGGGTCAGTTTTTGGGGGCTCCAAAAGGGTTTTTTAAAAAGGTAAGTCCTTCCTAGTAGGTTAACACATTAACAAATGATAAATCATTAACATTTTAGCCCTTGATGGTTTCTAATGTGAAATGTTCACATTCCTCAGCCCTGCCTTTTACCACCTCAGCCCCCACCTTCTTTAGCTGCGCCCTAACTGACACTCAGCCAGTCCTCCCCACCCCCACTCCCACCCCCACCCCCTTCCTGCACCCATTTCCCTCTGCTCACGCCATTCTATCTGCTGGAATGCTTCCTCTTCCATCCTCTACTTGGCTGAACCCACTAATCTTGAAAGAGCCAGATCAGTGTCGCTTTCTCTGAGTGCCCCCTCATTCTCCTCCATCGGAACAATCACTGCACCCTTGAGACACACCGAAGAGCTTTGATCAAACAGCTGTTACCATACACTCAGCACATTGTGTTACACTGTAATGGAGAATTCGAGGTTCTTCTCCAACTGAAATCATGATAGACATTTTTGGTGGATTAGCTATTTTGGTTAATCTATTCTATCTATTCTTTTTTTTTTAATTTTTTTTATTTATTTCTAGGAGAGAGAGAGAAAGAGAGAGAGAGAGAGAGACAGCGTGAGCAGGGGAGGGTCAGAGAGAGAGGGAGTGACAGACTCTGAAACAGGCTCCAGGCTCTGAGCTGGCAGTCAGCACAGAGCCCGACGCGGGGCTCGAACCCACGAACCGCGAGATCATGACCTAAGCGAAAGTCGGACGCCTAACCGACTAAGCCACCCAGGCGCCCCTATTCTATCTATTCTAATCTCAGTCCGGGCCTAGGGCAGAATGACCTTCATTGAAAGGCAAGGCTAAGGCCTGTCCTTCAGCCAGTGTTAAGCAGGCCTTACGCAGGTTTGATGGTGTGCATGCCTGCAACTCAAATAGCTACAGGTGCTGACAGGCTGTGTGAGGGAAGCAGGCTGAGGAGAGACTAGCAAAACGGAGAGCCTGTGCCCTGGTTGAAAGGTGTTTTACCACCTAGCTCAGTGGGCTGCGGGCCCCTGGGGAAGAGGCCCCAATACTGTCAGGTCTTCTGATTTTTCAGGAAAATCTAGGAATCTTCTCTTGCATAGGCTCCTTCCAAGGACCAAATGTTTTTGTAGAATGTGCAAAAATAAGATACTGTGTCTGTAATCAGTTAAGACTGGTCTCTTTCTGGGGCGCCTGGGTGGCTCAGTCGGTTAAGTGTCAGACTTCGGCTCAGGTCATGATCTCACGGTTCGTGGGTTCGAGCCCAGCATCTGGCTCTGTGCTGACTGCCAGCTCGGAGCCTGGAGTCTGTTTCGGATTCTGTGTCTCCCTTTCTCTCTGACCCTCCCCTGCTCACGCTGTCTCTCTCTCTCTCTCAGAAATAGATAAAACAATAAAAACATTAAAAAAAAAAAACACTGGTCTCTTTTTACTTTGATTTCCTTTATGTCATTTGCCCTCTAAAAGTGGGTGGCACTGGAATGGCTGTAGACATTTCTGGAATCCAAGCACAGGAGAGGGAAGTTGACTTGGGGGTACATGTGGTATGTTTAGTGGGATGTATTTAATCATGGTTTGCAGCCATTTACATGTATAATTCAGTTACTACCAGCCATGCTGGCCTAGGAATAACTTCCAGAAATTCTTCTACCACCCACTGGACAATTCACTAGAATTGTGATGTGTGACTTAAAGATGAAAAGTCAGAGGTGAGAGGTGATATGATACACAATTTTTTAGAAGTTTATTAATATATTTTAAGAGAGAAAAAGTGCCAATGTGGGGAGGGACAGAGAGAAAGGAGACAGAATCTGAAGCAGGCTCTATGTGGAGCCCAACACAGGGCTCAAACTCACAAACCACCATGAGATCATGACCTGAGACAAAGTCAAGAGTTGGACACTCAACCGACTGAGCCTCAAGAGGTGATGTCATATAAACCTTAAGTGACCAACACTGGAAATATGTAGGTGGTGAAAAAATAACAAGATATATGATGAATGGAGACAGAAACTAGTCTATGGAAAAGTAAGACACTCCTTAGATGAATAAAACCCTCTATAAAATTGTGTTACATTTTGTACAAATAGTGGGATAAGAGTCCAGCCCTGTCAGAGCTTTTGATTTTTTTCTAGAGTAATCAGAGGCCCATATGTTTTATAAATATCTGCAGAATGAAATAGTGGCCAATAAAAAATATATTTTTTGCAATACATGTATATATATGGAAAATATTGAAATTGAGAGGCAATTAATAAAAACTGCTACTTTTTAAATATCAGCTTTTTAAAATTAGAAATTAAAAAAATTTTTTTCATTCTAAACCATGGGTTGTTAGCCTTTTTATCTATGGGCCTCTGTGGCAGTCTGGTGAAGCCTATTAACCTCGTCTCAATGTGTTTTGTTGTTGTTTAAAATTTTTTTTAATTTTAATTTTTTTAAGTAGTCTCCATGCCCAACCTGGGGCTCGAATTCATGACCCTGAAATGCACGCCCTATGAACTGAGCCAGCCAGGCACTATAGACTAATGTTTTTAAATGTATAAAATAACCTATAATTACAAAGGACATCACTGAAACACAGTTATCACAATATTAAAGAAACAAATTTATAATATAGTCTTATTTGCTTCTTTATGCATTAAATAAGATTAAATAAGATTCACTGGCAGACCTAATAACTACTGAAATATTAAAGTAATGATGAGTGGGGCACCTGGGTGGCTCAGTCGGTTAAGCATCTGACTCTTGATTTTGGCTCAGATCATGATCATGGTTCATGGGATCAAGCCCCACGTTGCTCTCTGCACTGACAGCACAGAGACTGCTTGGGATTCTCTCTCTCTCTGCCCCTCCTCCCTCCTCTATCAAAATAAATAAATAAACTTTAAAAAAGAAAGTAATGATGAGCATAAAGGATATTTTGAGCTATCTATACAACTGCATTGTCATATTAACAAAGTCAAAGTATTATTAGTATAAAGTAGTTATTAGTATTTGACAAAGTCAAAGTACTGTATTAGTGACAAAGTCAAAGGTGTCACTCTCGGTACTGTGGTGTGTTGCTTGCATTTATAATTGAAAAAAGTACTAATTTTCAGTTAGAAGTTAAAGAAAATAAAGATATGCTTTTTTTCTACCCAAGTGCATACCTCCATAGGAGGGTGGGAAGAGGAGTCCATGGACCCCAGGGTAAGAGCGCCTTAAATTGGCCACTTTCATACCTAACTTTGGAGTCATAATTTTATGTTTATTTCCTTAAATAGGGCCTCTCCAATTATATCAGCTTTAGGCCCTATAAAAGTTGGATCTTTCTTCAAAATAAGCACAGGCAATGATCATTTAGCATCGTCTTCACAGCGAAAATGGGGCCACGCAGCCACCATCTTTCATCTGTCACTATCCGCAGGCTGGCCAACTGCTCTGCCCTGGGCCGGGGCCATTGGTCCATTCTGCGCTGCAGCGGCAGGTGGGCGAGCCTTAACCTCAGTCCCTTCTGTCACTCGTCTCATATCCTCCCACAGCTTCCCTGCTCCGTGGAGGAGGCCCCATGTGTCCCCTCCTCTGTGATTTCATCTCCAGCAACCCTCCTACTCAAACATCCCACACACGTTCCTGGCTTTCTGCTTGCTCCACCCCTGGGCGTCCACCCGGCTTACACTTGTTACATTCCTTCTCGTTTCTTAAGGTCTCTGCTCTCCTACCAGAAAAGACGATCTTTCCTAACCAACCACCTAACAGCAACCCTGCTTGACACAGTATCACCTCCCGATATGCTATATATTTACTGGCTACTGTGTATCCCCCTCCCTGCACCCATTAGAATGGAAGTTCCACGAAAACAGGGACATGTTTTTTGTTTGTTTAGTTTTAGGGTCTAGAATACTTTGCAGTGGGCACTTCATAAATATTTGCTGAATAACCAACAAAACAAGAACTCAGATCAGAACAGAATATGGGCTTAAATTCTAACAAGAGTGTTGGCATTGAGCAACACTCTGTGTGGAAAGAAGAAATGCCAGGAAAAGTCCTAAAAATCACACTTCTGTAAAGCAGGTTGTCCCCTTGGCCCCCAATCTCTGACTTTTTACACAGAGTAAAAGGCCTCAAGGACCATTTGCTTGCCCACTGCCGCTCGCCCCTAGGAGGGACACAAGTCAAGATACTTGTCCAGAAAACTGCCATTATTGTGGTGATAAGTAAAGGTGTTTACCTGTCTGCCTTTGGTGTAGTGCCAAATCTTCTGGGGACATGCAATGGACACACAGACTTTTCTGGAGTGACTTGTGGCTTGGACCCCCTGCAGGTCATCCTAGGGAAAGATCGAAGACCCACCGTTCAGAACCACACCCACAGCACTAGAGAGGACAGATTTTGACTGCCGGAGGTGACTGGGCGCCCCTCGGATGTGCGGCAGCCAGAGGTCCACGACCCTCCGTCCCTCCCCCGCCTCCGTCCGGCTCCCGGGCGATCGGGGGTCCCGGCGCGGCCGCCCTCCCCGCCTCTGCCCACCGCGGACAGGATGGGGCAAGGGGCCGGCTCCGGGAGTAGGAGTTGGGGGGGTTGGGGGGATGGGGGGCCGGGCACTCCCCGGGAGAGGAGACCTTGGCGCCAGGCTCGCCTCGCCCGGAAAGGCCGGGAGCGCGAGGCGGCCGGGGCGGCGGGTCGCGGCGGGAGTCCCGCGGGCCCTCAGTCGCTCGGAGGGCTGGCTTTTAACCAGAGGGTACTGCTGCTGGGGAGGCGCCGCCACCTTCCCAGCCTCTCCCAGTCTGCCTTTGCCTAGCGGGATGCACTCGAACTTGCCCAGAGCCATCAACAATAACCCCCGGCAACTCCTCGGCATTACGCATCTCCGCCTCCCCCGCAATCCTGTTTTCCCGGGACAAAGCGAGGAGCAGCATTTCCCGATTACACAGTGTGGGTCATCGGTTGCAGCCATTGGATAAGCCGAGCGGGTGCTCGCTTTCTTTCGGGAGAATGAAAGTGAAGCCTAACCGCCGTGTGGTTTGCAGCACAGTCGAATGGTCTTGCCTGTGTCCTCTCTCGGTGCGTGCACAGAAGGAAGTGCCGCCGGGAGGGGGCGCCTGCTGCGCGGCTGGGACTCCGAGTCTCGAAGCGTCCGTATTCCTGTAATGGGAGTGGTCCAAGGAAAGAGAAGGAAAGGTCAGGAGAAAACACTCATGAAGAGTATCTTTTTGGTATAATGAAGTTTCCTTCAGAACCAGAACTAACCATTTATATAGCCTCATGGAAGGAGCCCAGACTCGGCTCATTGCTTAGCAATATAAAGTACTAATAAAACCATTAAGGTGAAAATGCACAATAAAAAACAGGTGGTACTAGAGTACATGGATACTGCTGCATCCCATTATTGAAATGCTTGATGGACAAGTGGAGAGAGAGGAGAGAGAGAAAGGTCTTGCTTCTAGATATGTCTTCACAGGAAGCTACGAAACATTCCCTTGGGAATGAATGGAAATGATGTTGTTGGTACATTATATTCAGCCTAATTCTGTTATTGATTTATGGTGTGGGCATTCTAAGATGGCCAAAGTGGTTAGCCTTGAGCTATTATAAATTTATTCTTTCCAAGGATATTAAGTACTATATAAAGCTCTTCATGCACACATCTGCTATCAGCTTTTTGTATCTTTTTGTGACTATTTTGCTTCCTCAATTCCTGCCCTTTCCTAACTCAAAGGCAAATGGGAAAATGATGACCTGGTGGGGAGGGTTAACAAACGGATAATTAATATTTGAAATCTTGCCGCAGGGTCTTTTGTAACCAGCAAAAATTAAAATATAAGAGCAGCTGAGTTAATCATTGCTATTCTAGCTCTCAAGAAAAATTTAACAAACTGTGCAAGCATTTCTCCAAGACTTGCCAGGAGAATCAGACTGGACAGTTAAATTGGTGTGATTTTATTAAAATTTGTATAACCAATTACCATAACCCATTTGTTACACCATTAAGGCATAGATACATGTAGGAAAGAATGAAAAAGACCTGCAACAGGGTAAAAAGAAAAAAAGGCACACAGGTAAAGTTATTCTTTTTGAAAATCACACTGCCCAGCTGCTGCATCCATAGTGTATGTATAGAAAAGGAACTTCTCTAAATTAAATTCCTTTATGGCCAATGTATTTAAAGGGCCCCGTAGGGTTAGGATGGTGTAATTTCTTAGATGGCCACCAGAAGGAGCCCGTTTGGTTCCTACAAAACTTCCAAGTTGTAGTTCAAAAGATTCCCTGAGACTCAGCCCATGACTGTTTTGTCGCTGGGCAGTCTCCTTCCTGGAAAGTGGCACGGAGATGCAGGGCTGGTAACTCTAGGCCCAATGGTGTGAACTGGAAGATGTCTGGGCTAATGCCCACTGTTGGATTAGAAAGTCTTTGACCTTGGTTTTTGTTGTGGTTTGTTGCTGAGGAGGAAGAAGTTCCTTCTCCCCAACCTCTCAACTTATCCATCTCCAAGGACTCTTCCAGTGATGCTGATCAACAGCAGTCCCTGGAAAAGTGTAGTTACAACTTAATGAATAGGTAGGTATGAATGGAAGGGGAGGGTGTACATCCACAAATAAGTGAAATCAGTTCTACATAATCAAAATAACTTTGTCATATGTTCTAAAATTTAAAGTTACGAATAAATACTGGATTCCTTTTATTTTCAAATCCATATGTGAATACATATTCCTTTTATATTCAAATACATATCTTAATTTTTTTAGCCTTGTTTACTGTGACTCACTATTTTATTGCTATGTTACAAATAACACCCAAATTTAGTGTTTTATTTTTTTTAATGTTTATTTTGAAAGAGAGAGAGAGAGTGTGTGTGTGTGTGTGTGTGTGTAGGAGAGGCAGACAGGAGGAGAGTGAGAGAGGGAGGGAGGGAGGGGGAGGGAGAGAGAGAGAGAGAGAGAGAGAGAAATCCCAAGCAGGCTCTCCACTGACAGTGCCCATATGCGGGCTCAAATTCACTAACCATGAAATCATGACCTGAGCCAAAATCAAGAGTAGGATGCTTAACCCACTGAACCACTTAAGCACCACCCCCCCGTTTTAGTGTTTTAAAACAATAATAAACACGTATTATCTTGTAGCTTTTATAGATCAAGAATTTAGGTGTGACTCAGCTAGGTAGTTTTAGCTTAGGGCCTCTCTCATGAAGCTGTCAAAATGTTAGCTGCGTCTGTAATCATGTGAGTCTGGCTGGGCTGGAGGACCCACTTCCAAGAAGCTTATTCACATGTCTGCTGGTAGGGGCCTCAAGTCCTCACCCCGTGGACCTCATCCTAGGGCTGTCGGAGGGTCTCCATGATAGGTAGCTAGTATTCCTCAGAGTGAGAGATCCAATAGACAGCAAGGTACAAGCCACAGTTATCTTTCACGACCTCACTTTGGAAGTCACATACCATCATTCTCTCAACATCCTAACGGTTACAAATGTCAGCCATATTCAATGTGGGAGGGGGGCTGACTACCCAAGGGTGTGAATACCAGGAGATAGGGGCCATCCAAGACCCCCTTGGATGCTGTCTACCACTGGCCTCGTTTTCTGTGTATATTTAAATATCTTTTAAAATGTGGGGCGCCTGGGTGGCTCAGTCTTAAGCGTCTGACTTGGGCTCAGGTCATGATCTCGCGGTTCGTGGGTTCAAGCCCCGCATTGGGCTCTGTGATGACAGCCAGCTCAGAGCCTGGAGCCTGTTTCGGATTCTGTGTCTCCCTCTCTCTCTGACCCTCCCCTGCTCACGCTGTCTCTCTCTCTCTCTCAGAAATAAATAAAACATAAAAAGCTTTTCTAAATAAATAAATATCTTTTAAAATGTACGTTTTACCTTGTTTCATGTTATTTTTCTCGTTTTGAAAATGTGTACTTGAGCCACTTTTTAAATGTATACCAGAAGTTCACTTTCCTATGAGCACAAAGGCCTCCCTCCTCCACAGATGAATGGAGAAATTCACACAATTTCTGAAGATGTGTGTGTTGGGGAATGTGTGTGTCTTTAATAATATAGTGTGCATATGATACCTCACAACTATAAAAACTGATGTGTTAGGGAGAAGTTGTCTGGTATGGAATGTTCTCATTTCTTTCAACATTCAGACTTTCTAGCAAATGACAAGTTAAATTAATAAAATTCAATAAAAGTTATTTGGGGAGTTATTGGATCACTTTGCTTCATAATTAGTAATTCCAAGAATTTTTTTGTATCACCTGACACTAGCCGTCCATGAATGGTGCCCAGAATGATTCTTATATTCTCTTTTCACAAATAAGGGCTCTAAAGCAGAGAGGTTTTAAGCAACCTCAGAATTGGAGATGGGCTGAGAACTTATAGCTCCAACCCACAATGACCTTGGACACCATTAAAAAGTTAATAGGAGAATGACTCACTCAGAAGAGAGCCTCCACTTCTGTCAACAGCAGAGGCAGTGCCCAGGCATCCAACAGCTATGTCATTGATTCCCACACAGTATGGATGCTACAGCAGTTCCAACAGTTTCTCGTGGCTTCAGAAACCTACCTGTGTGCAAAGCTGTTTGTGATGACCTGTAGAGGGAAAGGGCTTCAAAGGGTAATCCAAGCCAAGCCAAGAGATTTTCTTTGTGATTCCAGGCCATCTGGTTGTTTTTTCTTCTGTTTCTTCTTTCTTCTCGACACAAGGTCTCCATGACATGTATACAGGGGTGCCTGGTTGGCTTAGTCAATGGAGCATGAAACTCTTCATCTGGAGGTTGTGAGTTTGAGCCCCATATTGGGGGTAGAGTTTCCCTAATAAAAAAAATTAGGGGTGGGGGTGGTTCAGTCGATTAGTCGTCCAACTTTGGTTCAGGTCATGATCTCCCCACTAGTGAGTTTGAGCCCCGCATTGGGCTCTGCACTGACAGTACAGAGTCTGCTTCAGATCTTCTTTTTAATGTTTATTTATTTTTGAGAGAGAGAGAGAGAGAGAGAAAGAGAATGAGTAGGGGAGGGGCAGAGAAGGAGACACTGAATCCGAAGAAGGCTCCAGGCTCTAAGCTGTCAGCACAGAGCCCGATGCCGAGCTCGCACCCACAAACTGCAATATAATGACCTGAGCTGAAGTTGGAAGTTTAACCAAATGAGCCACCCAAGTGCCCTCCAAAAACATTTAAGTAAAAAAAAAATAAAAGACTAGTAACAAAGATCCTTCTGCGGGGGATGGAGGTAAGCCAATTTCCACCGAAACCATCCACCTTGGTACCCATTCAAGGACAGTTTATCTTAGTTGTTAGGAACATATGGCTTTTGGAATTAGACTTGAATTTAAATTCTCCTGTCACTTCTCATTGGCTCTGTGACCCTGGGTGCCATATTTAATCTAAGGCTCAATTTGGAATTGAGAATATGAATATGAATATAATTATATAGAACATAAAAGTAATTATATCATCTTTGGAATATGAAGATAATCATATTTATCTTCCTGGGCAGTTGTGATGCTATCTGACTGTCTGTATACCTATCTATCTATCTATCTATCTATCTATCTATCTATCTATCTAAAACCAAACATGACATTACATGGGATTTTTCTCAAAAAACTGAATAAACTCTGGGAAAAATTAGGGCAGTGAGAATACATGCTGTCCCAAATTTAGGTCCTCCACATGCTGGCATTTCAGGATCCCCAGAACCATGGCCAGGTTCCCACCTGCTCACCACAAAGCAAAGTCTGTTAGTTCACACATCCTGCCCACACATAAAGCTCCTAATCAAATATCCAATTCCCTTATTTAAAAAAATGTGAGCAAATAGGCAAGAATCATCAAGAAAGCCTGCAGCACAAAAGAGAAAGAGATAATTCACAACAAACAGAAAACAGAAATAATTCAGGGGACAGAAAAGAACAACAAACAATACCCTCTAATTAGTATCCTCAGAGAAATTTGCAAAGGCAGAGCATCTATAAAGGATGACATGAAATTAACAAAAACTAAACAGAGCTCTTGGAGATGGAACAATTTTAATGAAAAAAAAATTACTAATTGAAGGATTGGAAAATAAAAATGGGGACATTTTTCAGAACATATTTTATTATACAACAAAATAAAAAATTGAAAGGATTAGACACTTAAAGAATCAGTCTAGGAACCAACCTCTGATTGACAGTAGCTCAAAAGAGAGAGAACAGAGAAAATGGAGGAGAGGAAATTATGAAAGAAATATAACAAATAATTTCCCTGAGATGAAGGGATATCTTCAAATTAAATGCAATATTGAGTGCTAGTCCCATACTAGACACCTCAGGTATTTCACTATTACGTATCAGAAGAGACCATGTGTCCTAGCATGGGTTACATTTAGTGAAAGTTCAGAACACTAAAGATAAACACAAAATTTTTAAAAATCCAATAAAGAAAATATTGATATTAGTCCCAGGAACTATACACTAAGTACCAGGAATTCTTCAAAGCACTATTCCATTAAGTCACAGAATCGTTAACAACAGCCCTATGAGTAGATGCTATCATCACTCCTACTTCACAGATAAGGACACTGAAGTCACAGAGCCAGCAAACAGTAATAGAGCCAGGGTGGAAACTCAGGGCAGTCTACCGGCAGAGCCCGCCCCTTAGCCACTACACACACCCCCTCGTAGCACGTCACCCACAAGGAAGGAGGTGCAGCCTTCTCCAGCAATACTGCATGCTAAAACAGAATGGTTCAATCCCTCAGTATTTCTGAAGAAAATGATTTCAACCTGGAATTCTATATCCAGCCAAATTACCAATGAAGTATGAGGGAGAAAAAAGACATTCCTAGGCATTTCAGATGGAGAACATTTACTTCCTAAATATCTTTTCTTAGGAAGCTATTTTCAGGATGTAATCCTCAAAGATCAGGGAGAAAACAAACAAACAAACAAAAAACAAAGAATAGTAAGAGAACCCCCAGAATGACAGAGACCTGTAATCCATTTTAAAGAAAGATCACTGGGGCGCCCGGGTGGCTTAGTCGGTTAAGCGTCGGACTTTTGCTCGGGTCATGCTCACGGTTCGTGGGTTCAAGCCCCGCGTCGGGCTCTGTGCTGACTGCCAGCTCAGAGCCTGGAGCCTGTTTCAGAGTCTGTGACTCTCTCTCTCTGACCCTCCCCTGCTCACGCTGTCTCTCTCTCTCTCTCTCTCCTAGAAATAAATAAAACATTTAAAAAAAAAAAGAAAGATCACTGAAGGTTCCAGAGGGGAAGGAGGAACTCTATGGAATTGCTAGTATTGAGAACTTGAGAAAACTTGAGTGTATGTACAGCCAACAAATATACGTATGCCTAGATAAATGTATAAATAAATGTATGGCTAGACAAAGATGCAGAGGGGAAGAAAAAAAGGTACATTTAAACTCCAGGGGGGTCACCTGGCTGGCTCAGTCAGTAGAGCGAGTGACTTTTGATCTTGGGGTTGTAAGTTGAAGCCCCATGTTGGGTGTAGAGATTACTTAAAAACAAAACAAAAAAATCGTTAAAAAAAAAAACCCTCAGAAAAACAAAAAGCTCTAGAAGAAAGTCATGGTCTAGATTAAAAGAGACTGGGAAACGGGAAGTAGACATGGCGTCATAGGTACTGTTGCTTTTCCTCCTAAATCCTCTGTGCTGGTTGATCTGTTAGTCAGATATGGCGTTTTGAGGTCAATATTTATATCTCTATCTAGGTATAATCTTTTTAAGGAGTTGAGCATTCATAGCTGAGTGGGTTGAAATAAGGAGAGGCTGATTCCTTCATGCAGGAGTTGATTCTATAGCAAGATTTTGAAGCAAAACAAAAACATGAATAGGCAGCTAGGAACAGGCATACTTTGAGCACATTTAAACTCTGAGAAGAAAATTTACAAAGTAGAAATCTGACCTTGAATCTAAACCTATTCAGTAAAGGTGAAGAACGTTCACTGCGTGTCTATGTGAAACAAAGGTGGGTCCACAGGGATCGGAGGGGCTGGTGATCCCTAGTAGTTGTGGAAACATGGCTCCTCGTGAACTTTCCCAGCAGATTTGCACACTACTTACACGCTAGATCCTGAAGTAAGAGTGGAACCAGGGTAGAAGTCAGGCCTGGACACACCATGACTTCTGCTGCCTTATACTCATAAAAGACGCCAGCCCCTTCCTCAAGGCCAGTGCCCCATAATCAGGTGGGGCTGCATAGAGCACAGAGATCTACGGGCAAGGATGCTCAGGGCAGCACTGAAGAAAACAAAACCCAAGCCTGGGAACACCCTAAATGTATGTTATTAGTGGAACATTTAAACAAAAATAATGGTACATCCATATCATTAGTCCTGCGAAGCTGTCAAGAGGAGGAGGCTGGGCTGTATTAACGAATATGGAAAGATGTTCACCATGTATTAGGTAAAAGAGGCAATTTGCAGACAAGTATATATACTATAGGTCTATTAAACATATGAATATATACATGCTGCAAAATAACCTCTATACTTTAAAAAACCTTACTTAGTAAAGTAAAATGCATGAGGCCCGTACTTTTGTCATCGGCTTCTCCGGGGAGAAGACGGGAGTCAAGGAAGCAACGAGGCAAGGTTAAAAGACCGGAGAGGGCTGGTGGGTGAACCAGAAAGAATCGGCACACTGGCAGTGAAGCACAGTGGTTAGTGAGGATGGGCAGATGATAAAGGATCCCAGGACCAGTATGTCTGGTGGGACCCAACCTACTTGTCCACCTTCCACTGGGAGCTTGTTCAAATCCAGAGGCACTGTGACCAGCACTGACAGCTCAGCGGCCACTACCAGAGAGATCTTCCGGGGCAGTGTGTGGAAGGGCATGGGCGGGGTGCTGGGCTGGCTGTGGATGACAGTCAGAGCTCTCATGCATTGAGCATCTAATCACAATAACAGTGACCACTTGGTTGACACCAGGGTCTATCATTTGTTATGCCCTACTGTGGGCTACAAGTATTAGCCCATTTTATCTTGGGACAAAGCTAAAAGATAGATGCAGATGTAATTATTAGGCAGAAAGGCTTAGAGAGGGCAGGTAACTAGCCTCAGATCACACAGCCAAAGTAAGAAGCAAAGCTCAGAAACAGATATCAAATGCTAATTTCTACCAAGAGACTTAACTACTCCTACACTTTTCTATACTTTTCCAATTTTCTATAAGGGACACACATTCTTGATTGTCTGGGGTGGGAATCAAATTTAAAAAATCATATCTCAGTATGTTTCAGTCAAGGAAGGGTCCGAGTGGGGAGTTTTTCTACGCAGCTGAGCACAGGGACTAATGTGAGGCTAGGGGAGGAGCCAGGATCTGCAGGAGGTTGGGGGTGTGGGGAGGGACACTAAGGCAGGGGAAAAGTAGAAGTTGGAGACATACAGGAGCTAGAAAGAGACACAGGGGCAGGAAGGGAGGAGACGGAGAGAGGAAGGGCCTTTGTCCCAGCCCTGGGTCCAGCCCGATGCTGGATCATGGCCAGTGGCTGCTGATGCCTCGCTCGGCTCCTCTGCCCTGGGCTGTCCACTAGCGCTGGCTGGATTCCTTCAGTGCAGGGATTGATGGTCAGAGCTGGGGCAGACTCATCTCCCTCTGGAAGACCTTGGTTTCCCCAACACAGGGAAGAATTAACCTTCGACAAGAGCTGCTAGGCACGCAGACAATAGCTCAACTGGGTTTAAAAATTTTAACCTTCCCAAGACTCTCAAGACCCCTCGCCCAGGAAACAGAGCAGGCTCCCGTTCCTCCCGTTTGAATTCAGGGAGACAAAGTCTGCTCTGCTCAGAAACCCATCTGGAGTGTGCTGGGGCTGAAGGCGGTACCAGTGCCCATCACTCCTGTGCAGAGTTCTGGCATGCTGGCACGCAGGAGCGGTGATCTCGGGGCGCTGCTTCAGAAGGGAGGTGGGGCGATGTTTCCACTCTGTTTCTACCCTGCCCAGGCTTCCTGCAGCTCTACATGCAAACACCATTGTCATCATTATCATCATCCACGACCACCTAACTGATAGTACCTGACAGTTTGGATTTACTCTTCTGGCTCATCTCCATGGGCTCCAAGAACCGTCAGCTCTGTGCCCCCAACCCCTATCTCTACATCCTCTGGTCTCTAGTTCCACATCTTCACGTTTAGTGTCCTGACTGTAGTTTACACTCCTCAAGTCAAAATGGAAATTGTCAGTGCTTTTCTACATCAGTCTACAGTAAATAAATACAAAACCACTGTCATTTCATTTTGGATCTTCTTCATTCCTCATACCCGTTGCTGTGCTTGCTTCGGCAGCACATATACCTCATACCCGTTGCTAGCTCTGGTTCTTTCTTTCTTCAGAACATCTCCAGAACTTCTTGTCCATTTCCATCTTTGTTCTCAGCTTTGTTATTTATCGCTTAACAAATAGTTATTAAATGTCTCTCGTGTGCCAAGCACTCTGCTGGACAAAGAGTCAACACCAATCCAAAATTTCAACTTGGCCAGAGGAGTGCCAGACAGGTGGTCTTAACACACGGCAGCAAGGGGTCTCCCTCGCTAGCCCCTGGCCTCCGGTACCCCTGCTGACAAGCCATGCCATGCAGTCTGAGCTTCAGGAGCGGTTCCAACCACACAAATTCTGCCCAATGGTCTAGGAGTTTTAGTAGTGCCACTACTGCATAATTTTCATGTTTCCTATAAATTGTTACTCTAGCACATTTATTTTTTTAATTTTTTTAAGTTTATGTTGAGAAAATATGCACAATCAGGGGAGAGGCAGAGAGAAAGAGGGGGTGGAGGAGAGAGAGAATTCCAAGCAGGCTCCGTACTGTCAGTGTAGAGCCTGATGCAGAGCTTGAACCTGCGAACCATAAGGTCATGTCCTGAGCGGAAATCTAGAGTCAGACACTTAATTGACTGAGCCACCCAGGCGCCCCACTCTAGCACATTTCTTTTTTATAAAAATTTTTAAATGTTTTTATTTATTTCTGAGAGAGAGACAGCGTGAGCAGAGAGAGAGGGAGATACAGAATCCGAAACAGGCTCCAGGCTCTGAGCTAGCTGTCAGCACAGAGCCCAACATGGGGCTCGAACCCACAACCATGAGATTGTGACCTGAGCTGAAGTCGGATGCTTAACCGACTGAGTCACCCAGGCACCCCTCTAGCACATTTCTTAAAAAAGGAAACTTAAAAACATCAGCAAGAAAAACTCTCACGGATCCCTTTGATCATGTTAGTGGAGTGATACCATTGTGGACAGAACTCCTAAGCTTGGACATTTTAGACAAAACAAAAAGGGGCCATCTGGGTGGCTCAGTTGGCTAAGCAGCCGACTTTGGCTCAGGTCATGATCTCACAGTTTGTGAGTTCGAGCCCCGCATCGGGCTCTGTGCTGATAGCTGAGCCTGGAGCCTGCTTCAAATCTGTGTCTCCCTCCCTCTCTCTGCCCCTCCCCAACTCATGCTCTGTTACTCTGTCTTGATAATAAATAAAACATAAAAAAAAAATAAAAAATAAATAAACCCACATCACTCAACTCCAAATTTCATAAAAAAAGAGAGACCACGAAAAGGACACGATAATCACTAGTTATGCATGTTTTGTAAGCTCAGCATTTGTATGGAGTCAGTCTCAGAAGTGATATTCTGCAGAGCATGAGCTTAGTTTCTGAGATAAGCTTTCAATAAATTAGAACACTGTGGAATGAGTGCTCGAGAGATGGGCACATCGTTATACCACTGTTCTTTTCTCCCTTGTCTTAGGGTCCGTGGGGCAGATTCATTCGATTTCTTGCTTCAGCCAGTCCTGTCATTGGCAACTCAAAGGGCCCACAGGAATGAAATAACATTTGCATATTAGCTTATAGGTGATAAACTAGTGTTTTACCTTCACAATAAACAATTCCAGTCAGGCACTTTGGTCGTACCCTCCACTAGGAAGAAGAAAGAAAATGCAGAGAAACATAGGGTGTTCCCGAACAGCTGATGTTTGAACCCGAGTTCCTGCTGCAAAGCCTATGGTCCTTCCAGTCAAATCCCTGCCTCTGCCGCAGACGTTTTGGTTTAAGTGATGGGTGTGGTTCACATTGTTTATATATGATGAATGGAAGGAACGCAATTAGGTGTTTTCAATACTTGTTAATTTGAGTTACATCCACAGTCTGATTTCTTTAGGTCCTTCTAATTTCTTTCAAATTCTAGACAATGGGGCCTGAAGTAATTTTCCAAGACCTCAGACTTTCCTTAACGCAAGTGGTCAAAAGCCTTAAGGTAATATGCTTCGGAGCTCAGCACATCCCTCCCTCCCTCCTTCCTCTTTCTCCTTCCACTCTCTTAGGAAGGAGTTCTTTCTTCATCAATTATCAAGTCTCTCTGCAGCCAAGTGAGGGGACAGCGCCGGGTGCCAGGAGAACTAGATGACATTCCTGCAGGTCTCATTGACAGAGCTTCTAAATTTCCTGTCAGGTCCTTGAAAAATACGCTGAAGAAGACAGTCCCCAGGCTGACCCCACTGCTTGCTTTCGGCCATATAATGCTATTTTTCACCACGCTGAGCTGAGGTCAGTCCCAGTGTTTTCAGCCAGCATGCTAGAGCTGCAATTCAACCCAATTTAACTTGGCAAGGGAGACTTCGTGAGCTGTGGCGTTTCCACCCTCTCCGAGCCCAGAAGTAGATCCTGTGTGTAGGTGTAGCCTCCACTTTGATAAGTGACAGAGCTGTGCGCTCATTTTATATTTTATCTGAGGATGTAAGGCACCGAAGAGCTGTTTTCAAAATAAGGTTGATCATCATTTGGAGAGACCTGGAATGAGCTCTCCTATCAAGCTGGCTCAAGGTATGAGGAAGCAACTGTAGCCCCAAAACAAAAATGTGCCCAGACTCCGTGTCACCCAACAACGCGAGGGGCTCACCGGTTCAAAGACGTCTACGTCTCCTGTGTGTCATGGAAGCTAATTAAGGCACAAACCCAGTAGGAACTCTGAGTGTCACACACTGTTCTATTTTTCATCACTACCCCAAAGCGCGTAGGCCTTAAAGGTGTGATCGAGTGTCTGCCTTCCAAGGGGTGACTGTAAAGAGGCATTTTCTCTGTCTATTCTTAGCGCTCTTAACTCCTCAGATGTAGGAGCCAGACCAAGCAGGGCAAGGAAATCAGAGTAGACATTGAAGAGAAGAAACCAAGGGATCTGAAATCCCAAGTGACTGAGCTGCTATTTTGAAGGGTGAGTTTATGTACACTGGGGCGACAAGTGCTTGCTTCCTCCTCTCACTGCCTGCAACAGGACACTCACCCTAAGAAGGAACCTAATCAGGAAAACTGACAGGAGGTGAGGGAATCCAGGGCTGGCTAGGCGTGGGGTGGACATAACTGCGTGCCCGTTCTGGTGGCCCTGGGGATAGGTGGAGACCTCATCTTGAGGGAGCTGAACCAAGGTCTAAAGCGGTTCAAGGGCTGTAGAGGCCGGTCAATATTTACCTTTTTTCCCAAACTGGAGTTACCATTTGGTCTGTTGGATAAAAACAATTGCCATCACCAAATACTGGCTTTCCTAGGTCCTCAGCTTTTTGTTCCTGGTAACAGCTTTCGGCCATTTCCTATGAGATGGCTAGAAATGAAAAATGTGAAATTCAGGTTCCGTTTACCATTCAGTGACAGCAGCTCTGGAAACATTTTCAACAATAAACGTGTATTGAACATATACTATGTGGCAGGCACTGTGCCACTTTACAAATACTTCTCACTCAACCCTCCTGACTCCCGTTGGGAACACGCTTCAGATGACAGCAGGGAGGTCTCACAAGGTGTCTGGTCACACTCAGTGTGGAGTCATTCTCAGGTTCACAGGGTAGGCTGTGGGGTGTGATGTGTAATAAGTAGATAACACTGTGCTTCTTCAGGAAAGCCTGAAACCTTCCTGTATACAAGCTGTTTGTGGCCAGGAAAACACTACCATCCTTTGAATTAATTTTGTAGTCAAAAATTTTGATGAGTGCGATTATTTCCAGACCTGACTGATCATCAGCAGTAAATGTAAAGCTTTATGAAAATACAGAGCTAGGGCCCCCTCCCCAAGGGATATGTTTCAATTCTGAGAGGTAATGCCTCGTCATCCACATTTTTACTCCCCTACTCCCCCTTGTTTCTGATGACTAGGTAGGTTCGAGAATCCTGGGGCGTGAAGCTTACCTTTCTGTGCCTTTGTTTCTGTATCTGTAGAATGGGGACAGAAATATAGCTGTTGAAATCTTTTGATGTTGTGGGTGTCTTTTCAGTGCTCAGTAGCAATGTGGAGGTACAAGCAACACGTCAACTTTCTCAGGACTGGAGAGCAAATCTTCCTAAATTGTTGCTGATGTTAGGTGTAAAATGTAGATCATGATGCTCCCACTGCAATGTTGATTCTTGCCTCTTATTATGCACTCAACAGATGGGTCCTCTTTACAGCCGGTTTTGCGTGTAGGCATATGATACACACTTCCTTCCATAAGGTTGAGTTTTCTATCTTTACATGTGAATCCCAGGAATTTTAGAACTTGAAGGGCCTTTTCCTCCTGATTTTCACCATTACCTTTAAATTCATTGGTGGAGCTTTTCCCCTAGTGCTCTATTTCTTTAGTTGTGGAACTGAGGGCCCAGAATCTTATAGAAATAACAATGAAAGAATGACCGCAGGATTCTTTTTAAAAGTTTATTTATTTAGAGAGAATGAGAACATACACACAAGTGGGGGAGGGGCAGAGAGAGAGGGGAGAGGATCCCAAGCAAGCTCTGTGCCATCAGCCTGGAACCAGACATGGGGCTCGGTCTCACGAAATGCGAGATCATGACCCGAGCCAAAATCAAGAGTTGGATGTTTAACTGACTGAGCCATCCAGGTGCCCCAAGGCCTCAGGATTCTTATATATATTCCCAGGTATGCATTCCTGAGTAACTGACTCAGTTCGGGGGTATTGTGGTTGCCTTCTGGAGTGCTCAGCTACACATAAGCCCTTGCACTGGAACTCTCCTCTCCCAGCAACTATGGCTGCCATTGGAGGTAGGTTCTGTGGACCTTCATGCGTCTCCCCCACTGATCAGATTAGGGGTGGACACCTGATCAAAACAGGCAGCCATCAGATTCTTCTGGGAAATCTGGAAACGGGACGCAGGATTAGAGCCAGCCAGCTGTTAAGACGTTGAGGTGAAGTCATGCTGAATCGAAGCCAGGGCTGGTACTGGGTCAAGGCAAGACAAAGTGCATGCTAAAGTTCCAGGGGAACATGACCTTGTGGAACCAGGGAAGCCGATCTGCAGAGAACAGGATAGAGTAGATGCATAGAGGCAGGCCAACAGTAAGGATCTCTGAGAGAGGAAGGGAAGAAGGGCCAGTCCCTGGGAGGGCTGTCTTTTCTATGTTTAAGTAGACTTAAGTGGCTTTCTCCTTCTTACAACTGGAAGAGCCCTTAGTAGGAGGGAGCTGAGTGAGAACTGGGTGATAGATTAGGATGTCTGGGTGCAGGCAAGAGTGTGTACAGCAGCAAGCGGGCCTGTAGCAGGGAGCAGGTGATGCTGGGAAGCCAAGTAGTGAATGGTCTTTCCACAGAGCACACACGCCTGTCTGGGCTGCCAGCCTATCCACAGCGGGATGCTTCTATGCACAACTTGGCATGCATGTTGTAGCTGGGTCTGTGCCAGGTGCAGAAGCTCTGAGAGAGAACAGTGAAGCAAACCCCTCTCCGGTCTTGGGAGCAAGCCTGGTCAGGCCCATGGCTTATATTACATTTTAGAGAATCTTTACACACACACACACACACGTAAACTTATATATAATGTATGTCATATGTTATATAACCTTAAAACCAGAAAGGACGTCATCTTTGTCAACCTCTCACCAAGTACAGATACTCTTTTCTGCTGCCCAGCCTCTCTGCAGCCACTTCCCCTAAACCACAAATTTCTCCAGCCCAGATTACTTGGTAACAGCAACTACCTAAAAAGACCTGGCAAAAGTATGTATCAGGTATACCAAACCCCGTTCTAACACATGTGATGCCCCTGCTGGATCGACATACTAAATTTTTTCATGAGGAAATGAACCAGCTGGGCCCAACTGAAGGTTTTTTTCAAAAACTTATTTAAAATAATTCTGTTTTTCTTTCCTGCCCTTTCTCAGTTGAGCATGCAACTGGAGACCTCATACAGAAGAGATGTTTTCATTTCAAGGTACTAAGCTTGCAGGCTAAGATCTGTGGGCTTACAGATGAGTCTTTCTGTAGGTGGTTAACAGAATGTGATCTGAGATGACTGACACCCTTAAGGTTTCACTTGACAATGCTGGCTGAAGGTGATTGTTTTCTTTCCTAGGGGGATGTAAAGCTCGATGAGTAAGGATGCACTACCTCCAAAAGCTGCAACTGAAAAGGTCCATTTGCCTGAGTTCAGTGCGAGGCTGGCCCACACCTGGCAGAGCACAGAGCAAGAGAAAGCACACTCGCTCTCTTCTCTGATCCTTGGCTCCGCGAGGAAGACTCCACATCCAGGCGCATGAGGCCAAGACCAGAGGTGTCATGGAGCTAGCATCATTAGCAAAAGCTTCAGCTCAAGCTGACTTAAGTTCTAGCTTCAGCTGTTCCACAGTTATGCTGTCACATGGTTACAAACTCACCTTGGTTTTCTCTGCTTTAAAAATAATAGATTTCTTACCTCCTCTACTATAGTAGGAAATCAATGCTCAAACTTGTTTTCTCAAACATTCAGCAAATCAAAGAAGTGGTGGGCTTCTCATCCCCCAGTGACATTCATTTCCTGAATTTACTGTGGGTGTATAAATGACTCAGTCCATTGTTGGCTTTTTGAAGACCCTCTCCTACTGGATTTAATTCAAGGCCTCCAGCACTGTACGTACCAGGCACTTTCTTCCCATTCAGAGATGGAATTTACCTTTGTTAATGCCTGGAGAATTTGTCATGGTAACAAAGCAGACTTCTAACACTGTCAACAGGCCCCGGCCAGCTTCCGACCTTCCTGGACTGGAGCTATCTGCAGACTCCTGGGCTGTACCATGCAGGGAGACCGAGTCTCCCCTAGCAACCTGACCCCAGCAGCTGGAGTAGTGGCTTCGGATGCAGGAGTGAAATCCGGTAAGGTCTGATGAGGCACAGTGCATCCTCTTTTACCTGGAGTGCTCTAGGGAAAGGGTCTTCCTTGACGGCAGGACTGAAGAAGGTATTTTCTTTTTTTAATTTTTCTAACGTTTATTTATTTTTGAGAGACAGTGACAGAGCGTGAGGAGGGCAGAGAGAGAGGGAGACACAGAATCCAAAGCAGGCTCCAGGCTCTGAGCTGTCAGCACAGAGCCCGACATGGGGCGTGAACTGCTAAACTGCAAGATCATGACCTGATCCGAAGTCAGCTGCTTAAATGACTGAGCCACCCAGGCGCCCCTGAAGAAGGTATTTTCTAACCCTAATACCCAGGGGGTAGAACTGGAGCATTATTGATCTTTTGAGTGGCCTTACATTTGTTTATTTCATAAAAGGCATGCTCTCCCTTTGGGCTTGATTCTATATATGTATATGCACATATATATGTATTATATACATATAAATTATGTATTATTACATAGAAATATTCAAATCATGAACATACCATCACTGTAAAAATATATACATAAAGAGAAATCTCCCTTGCCCTATCTCCCTATCCTAATCTCCCCAGAGGCAGCACTGTTAAAAGACTGGTGTGTTTCCTGTTTCCCTGTGTTTATAGATGCATGTGCTCCTGTAGAAATATGTACTTTTTATTAAATAAATAGGACTTTACTATTAGGTTTTGAAGCTTGTTTTTTTATACTTCATGAACCCTTTCTAGTCAATATATTCATCTACCTAACTTTTTTAAACTGTTGCAAACATTCCATAATACAGAGGAGTCATAGTTTATTTAATCTTCCTCTGTTGGACATTTGTTTCCAGTGTTCATTCTATTTAAAAATTTTAAGCTAGATCTACTGATGTATACTTTATATGCAGTAGAAGTCACCTTTTTAAATATGTGGGTTGGGGTGCCTGGGTGGCTCAGTCGGTTGAGTGGTTCTTAGTTTTGGCTCAGGTCACGACCTCATGTGGGGTGTGGGGATCTCATCTCGAGCCCTGTGTGGGGTTCCATGCTGACAGCATGGAGCCTGCTTGGGATTCTTTCTCCCTCTCTCTCTCTCTCAATAAACAAACAAAAATAAAAAGTGCAGGTTGACTTTTAATACACACACATTCCTGTAACCACCACCAGCTCAGGACGGCTATCATCCAAAACGTTCCCTGGTGTCTGTAGTCAGCCCCTCGATGCACCTTCAACCCCAGGCAAATACTGACCTGTGTATTTACCCCTATAGTGTTGCCATTTCTGCGATGTCCTACAGATGGAAGCACACAGTATGTAGCTCTAGGAGTCTGTGTTCTTTCACCTGGCACAACGCATAGGTGATTCATCCAAATGGCTATGCATATCAGCAGGTCCTTTCATTTTCATTGCTGAGTAGTATTCTAGTGTGAGACCACACCATAGTTTTATGGAGTCACAAGCTGGTGGACATGTGGGTGTTTTCTAGTTTTTGGCAATTAGGATTAAAGGTGCTATAAATATTTGTATACAGGTTTTTGTGTGCATTATTATTTTATTTCTCTTGGGTAAATACCTATGAGTAGGATTGCTATCTTGTACGGTGGTTTATTGTTTACTAAAAGCCACCCAACTGCTTTCAACATTGCACTCTCATGCGTAACATTAAGTTTAGGTTGTTCTGCATGCTTTCCAGCAATTGGAACTGTAAGTCTGCTGAAATTTTAGCCACTCTAGTAGGCATATAACATTATCCTATTGTGGCTTTAATTTCATTTCCTTCAACAAGTGATGTGGAGTAGCCCTCCGTGGGCTTATCTGACCATCCATACCTTCTTGGTGAGGTGTATGTGTACATTCACTGCCCGTTTTTAAGTTGGCTTGTGTGCTGTTACTGAAATTTGAGAGGTTTTTGTACAGTCTAGATACAAGTCCATTATATGTGTTTTATAAATGGTTTTTCTTTGGTAGGATGTTTAAAGGCTCCCTTTCAACTCACTGATGAGAAATCATTATTTCTTAAGTAGTTCCATGCTATCCTGGTGTCTTTTTGGAGATCCACATTTGGTAAATAATTTTATTATTATTTTAATGGTAACATATTTGATATCTAAATGTTAATTTAAGGTATCCAACATATTGATTTGATATATTAATATACTGTGAGATGACTGTCAATGTAGCATCAGTTAGCAACTTTACTGCATCATTTTTGTGGCTGGAATATTAAGATTTAGTGTCTTAGCAAATTTGATGACTATTATACTGTTGTCTATATTCACTACAGTATGCATTAAATCTCTAGGACTTAATTACTACTTTTAAGTTTGTACCCTTAAACAACATCTCTTCTAGCCCTCACTTCCTTCATCCTCTGGTGATCACTGTTTTGCTCTCTGCTTTTATGAATTTGACATTTTTGATTCCAAATAAAAGTGAATTCTATTTAAGACTATTTGTATTTTTCTCACTGACTTATCTCACTTAGCATAATAACTTCAAGGCCCACATATGTTGTTGCAAGTGGCGGGATTTTTTTCTTTCTCATGGCTCAATAATATTCCTGAAAATATATTTCATATACAGATCACATCTCTTTATCCATTCATCTGTTGATGGGTACTCAGGATGTTTCCATATCTTAGCTATTGTAAATAATGTTGCAGTAACAGGGGCATGCATATACCCCTTTGATATCCTGTTCATTTCCTTTGGGTGTATACCTGAAAGTGGAATTGCTAGATCATATGGTAGATCTGTTTTTATTTTTATTTGGTATGGTGTTGGTTTCTTTTTTAAAGTAGGCTCCATGCCTAACAGGGGCTTGAACTCATGATCCTGAGATCAAGTTGCATGCTCCACTGAGCAAGCCCCCATTTGTAATTTTTTGAGAAAACTCCATACTGTTTGCCATACTGACTGAAACAATTACATTTCCATGTGTACAAGGGTTCCCTTTTCTCCATATCCTTGCCAATGCCTGTTATCTCTTATCTTCTTGAGCTTAGTCATTCTAACAGGTTGTGAGGTAGTATCTAGTGGTGGCTTTGATTTGCATTCCCTTGACGATTAGTGATGTTTAGTATCTTTTCTTGTACCTGCTGGCCATTTGAGTGTCTTCTTCCAGTTGCTCCAGATTTTCCCCTGCAAATGCTAAGCCAGGCCAACTGCCCACCAGTGGCCATACAGTCATTGCCAACAGAGGAAAAGGATAAGGGACTTTTTAGCCTCAGCTCTTAGCTAGGTCCTCTAGTCCAGCTGGGAGTTACTGGGCCTCCATTACTAACGTGAATCATTTGACCCTATTTAGCTTCTGCTATTTATCTTTACTGCAGTGGTGGAAAGATAAAGGACTGAGATCTCAAACCTCTAACATAATTTGTTATGGTTGGTTTCAACTGCCACTTCAAGAGGACTAAATTAATGTGTTCAGGGATGAGTCAAAGTAGAAAAGCATGCCGCAAATATGGAGGCAATTGGGTTGTCTGCACCATTTTGAACTTGCGTGTACAACTGAAGCAGGCTAGTCCTGCCTAGCCGCTCATCCATTCCACCCGGGCCCAGGGAAAGATTACCTGACCTCCACAGTCTTCTATCAGACCAAGACTGGACGCAAGGTGTCGAGCCACACTCCTTTACTACCAAGCTGTGTCTGTTAGTACACTGAAAGTGTGTGTGGGTTCTCACTCTAATCACCTTGTGATGTAAGGCTGCGAGTCTTACTGAACTCATAGATCCCTTGAAAATGCACTTCCGAAACTGCTCTAGGAAGGTTTTCCTGACTCCTCAAGGATGTAATTAATCATTTCATTCTCTGTGCTACTTCCATATTTTACATCTTTTGTATATGATAAAGTGCTTTCTACATATGTAGTGTTTGAAGGACTTTACACATATTGACTTTTAAAAAAATATAGTTACGTTCCTTAACTCCATACAGCAACAGCAGAATGGCACAAACTCAGCTGTGCAACGAAAAGAACCAGCAATTCTTTTGCACTCTACAGTGTAACCAAGAATGTGGGAAATAAAGTGCTGATATATTGACTCATTTAAGTTTCACCACAATTCTGAGGTAGATATTCTTTTCATATCTATTTCACAGATGAGGAAACAAAGGCACAGAAACCAAACAACTTGCTCTCAGGGACATGCTTTGAATCCACATAGCTCTGAAAACATTCTGCCATGTATTTCTACTGCTGGACTTAAGGCACTATTTTGCTTATTTCCAAGTCCTCTTCAATACTGTGAGCTTCTGAAAGCAAGAACCTGTTCATATTTGTTCAGCTCTGCATTCCCGTTACTTGGCAGTCCCAAGCTGATGGACCTCCTTTGTGCTTACTAGGCCATAACAGAGACCCTCAACTGTGACCAGCCAACTTTCTCATAAGTTTGGAACTGAACATTCACTGGGTGGTCTAGGATGTAAATAAATGAAGTACACTGGCCATATGCAGTCATTCCTGGGAAATAACTCATCTGAATCTAGAGCCAAAGAAAGGAACATCATTCCACAAGAAACTCCAGAACCTCAACAAAAATTGAAAACTAAATCTCTAAAGGTAAAACAACTCCAACAGAACCCAGAATTAACTCTTTTTGATTCAGGAAAGATAATTTTTGAGACTCTGCAGCCCATTAGTGAGAAGTCAAACACCGAAGAGTAATATGTCAATTACATCTCAATAGTATTAGTAACAAGAATACAAACAACAAAAAACCAAATGGGAGACTCTGACTGGTGAATTGCAGCTGTGGGCAATCAAGAGCACAGCACCCATAAAAGCATACTTAATGCACATAATAGGAGCTAAGAGCCTACCTGCCCAGTGATATTCTAGAATCTGAATCTGGCTCTGCCCCTGTCTACTGTATGACAGTAGGTTAGGTTCTTCAACTTCTCAGTGCCTGACATTCCACATCAATAACACAAGGGCAAAAACAGAACCCATGTTTTAGCATTGCTGCGAGGATTAAACGAGTGATGAGTCAAATGCTTAGCACAGCACCTGGCACACAGGAAGGGTACAATAAACAAAAGCTTTTATCCTTCCTGCTTCTTTAGTAACACAGGCAGAGAACGACTGGCACATAAGGCACATGATTACAGCCATCACGTTTGCTCCTGGTGTCTGGCACACGGTTGGCATTTAGTGGGTTTTCACTGAATGAAAGAATGAATGAATGAGTGGCCCAAGTGCTTCCCAGGCTTTTGTTCAAGGAGAGAAACTAGAATGGCAATCAGAAATAAGGCTTAAATGTCACGAAGACTAGCCCAGTAAACCCTTCAATTTAGCATTCTATTAACAAGATCGATGTGTTATAGACATCCGCTGTATGTGTTCATAATAATGATCCTTAGGCACTGTATAAATCCTCTTGTGTTTCAGGAATTTTCAATGGTTAAATTACATTCAAAGAAGTTTTAAAATTAAGTATATATTACTGCATTCAAACACTTCAAAAATTGGAAATCCATGTAGAGCATAAATGGCAACAATGAATTAACTGGAATATTCTGATTGATTGCAACACTTAGTTCACACTTCCCTACCCACACGCTGTTGTATCCGTCTACATTCTCTATTTCCCACTAGACTGTGAACGCCTCTTATGTCTAGCACTTTGGTATCCACTGTGCCTGGGATATAATCATGGTCAGTAAATACTTGCCAATAAACAGCTGTCGTGCTCCATAACCACACCACAACACAGTATTTAGCCCAGCAACATATTCTTTTGGTGTACTTATATCTCCACAAAACATAAAAACCTCAGATCTTAAGATTTTTAAATATAAATTTCAACACTGAAAAATACAGTACACTCTAAATCATGTCTTTAAAATTCTAAAATTTAAGACTAAACGATGTGACAGAACTATATCCTTTTTAATTTAGATCTCTAATAAAGTCCAATAAAAGCTGTTAATTTTCTTATAATAAACTATGAAAGGCTTATACTGCTGTCTGGCAGACTGACATCGTACTATTGTACTATGGGTGCTGGTACTTGCTCGAAGACAAGGAAGTAGGAAGAAGAAATGACGGGAGTTTGTGAAGAAAAGGAAGATTAAAAAGCAATCTCTGATTCCTCCTCTTACACATTATGAAAATATTAGGCTCAGAAACCTGCTCTGTACTCATGTCAGAAAGAAAACTAAGTCAAAAAGAAGACCAGCTCATCATCTCCTGGACTCTTGCACCACTGCCAGGGAAAATGGCCAGTGTGCTGGGGCAAAAGGTGGGTGTGCAGCAAGTGGAGTCCGAACATAAGGTGGTACCCCTTCAGCTCAGTGCCCCGGTCACCTTTCACATTCCACGAGGGCCCTTAACTCCTATGGTCTAAGAGAGTCCACTCTAAAGCTGCACCCCCTAACTGGGTACCAAAAGTGTGGCAGGGAATAAAATTTGAGCAAGAGGATCTTGACTTTAAGGGAGAGAGTTCAGGGGCATCTGAGTGGCTCAGTTGTTAAGGAGCAGACTCTTGATCTCAGCCTAGGTCATGATCTCATGTTTTTTTGAGTTTGAGGCCCACATTGGGCTCTGTGCTGATGACATAGAGCCTGCTTGGGATTCTGTCTCTCCTGTCTTCATTCTCTCAAAATAAATAAGTTAAAAAAATATTTAAAGGAAGGAGTTCAGTTTTTATCTTGTCAGTAGAGAAGTTTGTGTTTGTATAAAAGTAGGGATGCCAAAGACAAACTCCCTCTCACAGCTTTTTCTGGGGTTTGTACCAATTTCTGGGGAGATTGTATGTGTGGGGAAGGTTTATGGAAAAGTACACTCTGGTATTCACTTTGCCCCAAGGGCGGAATTCCCCCAAAAGAGGGATCAGGACTCATCACAGTGTGTTGGGCAGGAAATGGTTTTATAAAATGGACATTATCTATTTCTCAGAACTATTTCTGAGGATTAAATGAGGTATTTAACACACTGCCAGGCACATAAGGGCAGGATGTTTACTCTCATTTCACTGGTAAGTACCAATGACGATGAAAATAAAGTTCAAGAAAATTTGTTCACAGACCATTAGGAACAACTCCAACTCTGCTAAACTCTTTTAGGGCTGCTTATGATACAACAGAGCAAAAAAGGTTTTCTTTTTTAAGATCTATTCCTTAGAAGTTACTGTGGCAACAAGTAATTTCAAATCTTTCCAATGCCCAGCAACCAAAATATACTTATTACATTTTGTCAATTAAAACATCCCTTAAGTGTGTGTACTAGCTGAGTTTAACTAAGTCATCTATTAAATACGGCTTTCCTGTGTTTGTTTTTGTTTGTTTATTTTTGAGAGAGAGAGAGAGAGAGAATGTGGGCAGGGGAGGGGCAGAAAGAGAGGGAGACACAGAATCTGAAGCAGGCTCCAGGCTCCGAGCTATCAGCACAGAGCCCAATGCGGGGCCTGAACCCATGAACTGTGACATCATGACCTTAGCCAAAGTAGATGTTTAACTGACTGAGCCACCCAGGTGCCCCTTGTGCTCTTATGATGCAGATGTATGTATATCTCTTACTAGCCTTCCTCTCTCTCAATCTCACAGTGGTTATAAGGGCTTAGGATTCCTACTTCCTAATTTCTGGCTGTCAAAAGCATGTTTACAGAGCAAGAGGGTCCTGAAATAAAAAAATAAAGGAGCCCAGGGAGAGTCTCCTCCATTATCAGTAGCCGTATTTTAGTATTACAGCAATTTCAAAAAACTAATAACAAATGGTACCAGTCTGCTGCCTAGATTAGCTATGCCACTGAACAGATGAAAAGTGCTTAAGAGACTCAAGCAGATAGACAGGTGTGATGAGGTATGAGGTAACTAAAGTAAGCTGAGGAAACCAGGTTTGCAGAAATACCAAAGCATACATAGCTGCAGATGAGACAGAACTCTGTCCTGGAAGCTCTACTAGCAGCTACAAGTTCAATGTGGCAGACCCTATCACCCTAAAAACAAAAGAGAGAGGTAGAGGAGACACAGGTCTGTTTCGGGGCAGACCAAACATGAAATAAAGACAAGGTCTGGGGGAAGACAGATGCTATGAACCAAGCACATGACCGGTATCCAGAGTTCTCAGTGCTATACAGATTTGTCACACCATTACCCATCTGCTTCCTGACGCTGAGTCTCAAGTAATCAGACGGGAAGGTGATGGGGAGCTACGTGGTTCCTGCACCAGAACAAAGCAGGACAGTACAACTCTCAGAAGTGAGGTATGAATGGGACCAGCCTCCCTTGTCAGAATTTTATTTGACAGTGGGAATGCATAGATGAACATTTTCTCAGTACAGTAGTACTCAACCTCAGCATGCTGGTGTTCTCCTGCTGAAAATCAAATAATACAGAAAAATATTCATCTCCATGGATAGGTTTTTCCTTGATTTGCTTTGAGTATGTAACATTTTCTTGAATTGTTGGCATTTGCTACTTCTTGGTTGTGAGCATACAGATGCAGCTGACAAAATGAACAAAAGCAACTTTTTCTTGTGTTTAATTTGTTGAAGTTTCTTTTGTTCTGGTGGTCTTGTGTGTGGGTATGTTTGTTTTTGGGACTGCCTAACACACATCAGCTTCACCCCTATACCATTTGTTGTAGGGTAGTTAATACCTGCCTGCTGGGTGTGAGGTAAAATTCTAGGGCAAAGCCAGTTTCTGGGAAACATAATCTGGATGGGGGAGACCTCTTGGAATTGTTGGAAAAATATTTAATTTCTAATTCTTTTAAAAGCAAATAAATAATACCCACTGGCCAGTTTTTTTTTGTTTTTGTTTTTGTTTTGCAATTCTCATGTCACTAACACTAGGGTAAAATAAGCAAGCTAATGGTGAAAACTGCTATCTTAGGTTCAAACATAAATGCTCTCTTCTTTTATTAATGGGTGTGAATATGAAACATGATCATCTGTAAAAAAAGAAATAAAGACAGCTTTGTTTTTTGACAATTTCAAAGAAAAAAGCAACTTTGGTTTTTTATTCCTTTTAAGATTTTTGTAATTGACTTTTTTCTTGCTTTGCCATTCACTTTGGATTTGCATTACCTCAGCTCCTCAGAGATAAGGACAGAGTGTCCTCATTTAGAACTCATTTCCTAAGTTTACATTTTAAAAGTCAATATTTAAAAAGAAAAACCTTCTTAACCTTCCCAACCCCACACCTGGTCCTGAATAATCTAGTTTAATACAAGCCTATAAATAATTTTTTTCATCAAAAAACACTTAAGCAACTTTACAAGAATTGTTTAAAAAATTTACGCAGGGAAATTAAAGTTCCAGTCATTTTACCCCTATAACAGATGGAACTCAAGTTATTTGCGTCTCAGTGGTGTTTCCTCAGCACATCACTCTTGAGTTGTTCCATCAGCATGCTGGCTGAGTCTTCTTAATCACTCTTTTCTTCTCCTTGATAATGTCTATACTCTGGCTTCAGCTCCCATGTGTTTTTGTGGGTGCCTTTTACATTCTGAACACCAATTTCTTTCAAGATTTCCTTTAGGTACCCCTAAAAACAAAAATCCTCAAGATGAGATTATGAAACAAAATTTAAAATAAAACCATACGTCAAACTACACTCACAAGTAAAAAAATCATCATCTGGAAACCTCAACAAGATTTTTCTACACAGGTTCAATAAACTGCCTTCTGGTTCTTTTCATGCAATACATCACAACTGTGGTGTGTGTGTGTGTGTGTGTGCGTGTGTGTATACATATATATATATATATATGATCATCTGCATTCGAGGGATTGGAAGTCCAGAATGCCAACAACCTGAGAGTTTAAAAAAAAAAAAGATGTCTGGACGAAGATATACTAGAATGTTACTGGCCTCAATGTTTACTAAGATGATGCAGTGTACCAAGTGTAATCTTCCCTCAAGTTCAGTGGCCTTGTTCAGTTCACAGATAGATAGGGTTATTCTCGGATTGCAATCGGTGTTTCAGAAGCAGTAGCATATATTAAAAAATAACAAATATTCAGGTATCCAGAATTCTCAGTTCTAAAGTGACTTTTCAAATGTGCTATTAGGCCACTTACTCTTCCTCTTCTGTAATAAGGAAAGTTATTATTTGTGATTAGTACTGTTTTTATCTTGGCCAAGCCTGCCAAGACAAGGTAAGGCCTAAGAAGTGATAATAAGGCATGCTAAACGCCCACGCCTGCAGCTTTCTTGTGCTTGGCCCCTCCACAGGACAGAGGTGAGCAATGATGTAGGGTAGAACTCTGTCTTATGTTATTTTAGGTCCCTGAAAATTTAATACACATTTACCAAATGATTACTATATGCAGGGAATTGATGGCTGTGATAAATGTATTACCAAACACTACCTTTACATGCCAATGCCCAAGGCCAAAAACCACTCCATTATAAAAGAACCAACATAAATGATAGTACTTCCCTCTTGGAGATAGAGAGGAAAGTTAATTATTTAAAAGTGTTTCTTTTCCCCCTGCAGTACCAATCCAATAATATTTTGTGTATATGCATCAAAGAACCTGTTACAGTATTAGTGACTCATCCTGTTGATAGAAGATGTACTTTTTTAAAAACTGAAATGAGGCACCGATTTAATAAATGGTTGAGAAGCTCCTACATAGATCCTATTTAAGGCAGTGCCTCTCCTCAGTACAGTCCTGGGCCACCTGCATCAGAACTTCATGGGAAACCTGATGCTTAGTTCTCTGAGCCACACAACTGCTGGAGATTGTGTGTTAACCAACATAATCGAACACCACCTTACACTGACTGGTATAATGTCTAACTATTTATAAGATGCTTTCATTCAGGGGTAGGTTGTCAGTACTGAACTATACATGGCTCCTTATCTGGCCCTGGATGACTTTGCTCTCTTACCAGTGTAGCCTTCCCCTTCCAGCAGCCAGGCCCCAGCAGGGGGCAGCAATGAATCAAATGAGGCCTGGGTTTCCCCAGGAAGACGCCTGCTTGCCTCCCACACTTTCTGCAGCTGCCTCCACTAAAGGGTCTGTGCGAATGAGTAAGCATAAAGGCTTGAGACAGCCAGGTAACACGCACATCTGCTATTTGCTACTGCAAATTACATTTTAAAAATGAGACACAGTTCATAAACTACTTTCTAATTAAACAATATTCATAAAGGGAAACTGATGTGCTGGGCACAAATGATTTTCAGCTTAGGTGCCAAGAATGACCTCTTTGTAAAACTCCAAAGAATGATTTATTGGGAGGCTGGCCGCGAACCTGCGCACAAACAAACGACTGTGGACACACTGCAATGGGTCCAGAATGAAGAGAGCGACTGCCAGGAGCGCCACGGTTGTGAGACAGAAGCTCTCCTGGTTTCAAGTGTCCTGCCCACTCATATTCCAGATACACAACATGAAAAGCCTCAAAAGAGTTACACACAAAATAGTAAGAAATTCTCAAATGTAAAAATCCAGCTGCTTTCATGTGTAGTTTATTTTCTTACATCAGTATAAGGTTATGCAGTATTCTGGCTTTTTAATAGTCATTCTTTTTTCCGTCTTTAACAAGAAGAACAGGATGAGATATTCATTCTGTTAATTTGTGAGGGATTAGGAATTTGTGAGGGACAAGATGGGATTAGGGTCACAGTATCTAGCCATGGTACAGATTTCTGTTTTGGTGGAAGGTGGGAAACGGCCTATTTCTGGAGTTTTAATTAGAATGTTCCAAATTGCAACCTACAGCTATTTTACTCTAACCAAACGAATTAACTTGACCTCAAACTATTAGCAAAAAAAGGAACAGAAATGATAGGGAAACACAGGTCACAAGAGTCACTGAAGAGAAGACACAGGTAGGACACAGCGAGATCACGTCATTCCTCTCTTGAAAAATTTTCAGTGACTTCCCTTTCGGTCTACAGGTTAAACTCTAAATTCCTTCACAGGCATCCATTCAGGCCTGCCTTTTCCCTTTGGCCTCATCCTCTACGAATTCCCTGAACACATACTTAGCATTTGTACGTCTACATACTTCTAGTTTTCTCCATATGCTGTTTCTTTTCCCCGTCATACTTATCCCCTTCCCTCAAATCTGAACTCCTCACCCTTGAAGACTTGGCACCTACCTCTTAGATTTACATTTTACACTGTATGTACCTCAGTGATAGCCCTCATACCACATTATAACCCTTTACTTATGTCTCTCTCCCATCAAACATTGTGCTATTACACTGGCTGCCTGCACATCACAGAGTCTCAGTACCCTAATGCTGAATGAATAGGGGATGCTTAAGAGTAAAGAAGGGAATCATATGGGTGCCTGGGTGGCTCAGTTGGTTAAGCCTCCTCTTGATTTGGGCTCAGGTCATGATCTCATAGTTTGTGAGATCTAGGGATTCTTTCCTCTCTCTGTCCCTCTCTCATTTTCTCTCTCAGGAAAAAAAAAAAACAAACCAAGGGAACTAAGGATTTGGGCAGGGGGTGAGGGTAGTGTTTGAGGTGAGAAGGTCCTATGGACTAAAACTATGCTAATTCTAGTTCTTTTCATTTTTAGAACTCAGGCTGTAATTAACTTACAGGGCAATGACCAGGTTTGAGAAATATATGTTGACTGATTAAACTGTATTACTTGAATTTGAATTATATTTATTATTAACCTCTGTATTGTAATGGTAAAATACTGTTGGGGACAAAGCCATCTGGGGGCAAATTTTAAAAGTTCTAACAAGACTGAAGATCAAATGGTAACCTAACTCTCCTTTATAAAAATTCATATATTCACACACAAATATTTATTTTAGACCTACTATGTGCCAGGTAGAATGGCAACAGAGTCAGTCTTCATCCCCAAGAGTTCACAGTTTAAGATTAGGGTGTGAAAATGGGAACATAAAGGCAGAGAAGCAGGCAATCATAATTAAAGCACAGTAATAAGGACATATATACAGGATATCATGGGAGCACTGAGGAGGAGCACTCAGCCCAGCCTGAGTCATGAGCTTAGGTTTTGAGGATGTGTATTTGATCCTTTGAAGTGAACCGCAATTCTGTGCAGAGACCAAAAGATATTAATTCTCCTTTTAAACAATGACTTTCCAATTTAGTCTTTTGCCTGATCCCCTGCATTTTAAACAAAGGATTCTAGAACTCAGTAGAGTATCTTTATGTCACAAAGGATTGGAGAGATTTCTCATTACTGGTATGTGCAGTGCTACAGAACAAGATTTGAAATAAACTGGCTCAGATCTAGAAACTCTTCATCAAAGGGATGTGTGGGAGAGTATTTACAGCAAGTCTGAATTGCAGAGAAAAAAGGGATAGAAATATCACAGCTTCCTTGGAAGGAAAAGGCAAAGCAAATACTGGACCAAAGAGGTGAAGTGATGGGGCGCCTGGGTGGCTCAGTCAGTTAAGCGCCTGACTTCAGCTCAGGTCATGATCTTGAGGTTCGTGAGTTCCAGCCCTGTCTGACTCTGCTGACAGCTCAGAGCCTGGAGGTTGCTTCAGATTCTGCGTCTCCTCTCTCTGCCCCTCCCCTGCTCAAGCTCGGTCTCTCTCAAAAATAAAGAAACATAAAAAAAAAAAAAAAAAAAATTAAAATAAAGGGGGATTTCCGTCAAGTGTTTAGGATGTGGTTTGCCTATCTGTGGGTCAAGAAAACACTGTGGTAGGCCAAAAGCCAGAAATCCACAGACCAAACTCCTATTTCCCCCCCAAGTCTAGACAAACCCATGTGGAGTTACAAGGCACAGAAGCCTACTACTGCAGCCTCTTTCTCCTTCTGTCCCTCTTCCATCTGCCCCCCGCCCCCCCATTTTTTGTACCAACTTTCCCTCCACTGCTCTGGCAACCAACCCCAAAAACCAGGGTTACAGTTAAACATTACATATAAAATAATAAATTAACTATATCTAAATTCCTAGAAATTGGTCAAGAACATGTATCTTTGACAAAGAGGTGATCACCAAGTATTAATGCCTCAGGTAAGCAAATAATATGACCCTATTAGATCACAAAATCTTCCCAGAAAGGTTGGACTAAATATACAATATGCAATCTATACCAAAGATGGCACTGGTTAATGCAGTCACCAATGGGAAATCATTATATGCTTTTTACAAAGTGGTCCAAGGCAAGAGGGGCATTATCAGTTCTATGATAATTTCAAAGTATCATTTCAAATGATTTGTGTGATTAAGTCAGAGGGCTTACTGATGAAGATGTTAGTGGCTCCAAGGCACAATATTATTTAAAAAAACAAACTACACATTAGGCAGAAGCTGTGAATGAAGGCAACATATGTTTTCACTCCATTACATGGAGAAAACTGTAAACAGGATTGGGAAGGTGATGCTGTGAATTCTCGGGACATGGGCCACGCCAGTTATTTTTATCCTCTTTTCCTTCTGGTTTCATCCCCACTTTCCTACTAGGCAGCCCCCTCCTTCATCTTCCTCTCAGGTCACATAGGCTGCATTCCTCCATTTGTGGATGATGCATAGTGAGGTGGCCAAGGCTCAAGTCCTACCCCACCTCAGCACTAACTTATGGATTAATCCAAACTTTGGAAAAGCAGTTTTATTACTGCATGAATATTTGTGTGCTGGTAAATCAACTCACTTTTTTTTTTTTTTTTAACTTTTTTTTAATGTTTATTTCTGAGAGACAGAGCATGAGTGGGCAAGGAGCAGAGAGACATACAGAATCCGAAGCCGGATCCAGGCTCCTACCTGTCAGCACAGAGCCTGATGCGGGGCTCGAACCCACAGACCGCGAGATCATGCCCTGAGTCAAAGTCGGACACTTAACCGACTGAGCCACCCAGGCGCCCCATAAATCAACTCACTCTTATAACACTTCATTTGCCGGGTGCTGGCGAATGATTCACATGTTTGCATATTTCCGATAAACAAAGTTTACCTCCTTTGGGCCAAAACTTTTAAATTTAACTATGTGTTTCAAGATGTAGTTTCTAAACCGTATTTGTTTATTTGTACGCTAAACATAACTTAACCTTGAATACTGACTGCAAGGTATTCCAAGGCTGAGAAATGATGGCTTCCAACTGGGAAAAAAATGTATACATATATAGGTAATGTTAGGCTAACTAAAGTTATAGTTAATTAGGAAAATACAATCAGAAATATCCAAATGCACTTGGCTGGCTCAGTCGGAGAAGAGTGCAACTCTACATCTTAGGATTGTGAGTTTGAGTCCCCTGTTGGGTATAGAGATTATGTAAATAAATAAAATGTGAAGAGAAGAGGAAATAAAGAAAGAAATAAAATAAATAAATAAAAGAAAAATACCCAAAACTTAAACAAAGTAGCAAAAACTAAAATTCCTTCTGAAATTTAAATATGAATTCTTGCATTTTAGAACCATGGCAGCTATCTGTTAGTGCAGTTTCAAATGTACAAAATGTAAGAAGGTATAAATTGACATAGTTATTTTTAGTCTATTTGAAAATATTGTTAGAAATTAAATGGCAAGAAAAGAAACTATAGGTACATATTCTACCAATAGAGAATTTTCAGTATATTAGCTAGCGCTCACAATGATGAAGTATTATTCACCCTGAAGATATCTGTAATAGAGAGTAAAGTTTTACTTTAGGGCAATAGTGGACAGAAGTTTCTGCTGGCTAAGGATTAAAAAAGGACTGATGACTATCTGGCAGTTAGTTCCTCAGGTTATCAAAGTTATGGAGTGACTCAACAATTCCACTCTCAAGAGAAATAAAAACATATGCTCATGCAAAAACCTCTACATAAGTGTTTAGAGCAGCTGTATTCATATGAGCCAAAAGCCAGAAACAACTCAAATGTCTACCCATGAGTAATGGATAAACAAAAGGTTGCAGATCTATATAATGGTATATTAGTTGGCAATAAAACACAAGGAAATACTAATACATGCCACAATATGGATGAAACCTGAAAATATTATGCCTAAATGAAAGAAGCCAGTAATAAGAGATCACATATTATATGATTCCTTGTGTATGAAATGTCCACAGTACGTAAATCTATACAGATAAAAAAGAGATTAGTGCTTGCCTAGGGTGGGGGTGGGGGAAAGGGGAGTGACTGCTAATACATACGGGATTTCCCTTTGGGATGAAGAAAATGTCCTAAAATTGATTGTACTGATGGTTACACAACTCTGTGAATATATTAAAATCCACTGAACTACAATTAAAAAATACAAAAATAACTTGTAATGAAAATAAAGGTTTTAGGGGGGCCTGGGTGGCTTAGTCGGTTAAGCGTCCGACTTTTGCTTAGGTCATGATCTCGCGGTTTGTGGGTTCGAGCCCCGCATCGGGCTCTGTGCTGACTGCCGGCTCAGAGCCTGGAGCCTGTTTCAGTCTGTGACTCCCTCTCTCTCTGACCCTCCCGTGCTCACGCTGTCTCTCTCTCTCTCTCTCAGAAATAAATAAAAATATTAAAAAAAAAAAAAAGAAAAGTAAAAGAAAATAAAGGTTTTAAATTGGGGGTCAGGGGGAAGGAGGTGACCTATCTAGCTCATAACAACAAATTAAGAGAACACCATTTTTATTACCAAATTCTGATGAGTAAAGTAACACTGCCAATCAACAGGGGCTTGCTCTGTGCATCAGTCCATATTACTGGAAAATATGATGGCATCAGAAAATTGGTATTGGGACATTCTAGAAGGAATGGCTCTATAAAGCTGCAATACAGAACTAACACTACAAGGTCTTCTGCCAACAAGCTTATCCTCTGGTATCTCAATTCTCCTGTGAGATAGAGAAACTGGGAGGGTGTGAACACTTATCTAAATCCACAGAGTCATGCTTTCTCTAATGCTGAGACCAATCTAAAGACCAATGCAATTCCTTTCCTGAGACAATTTCCATAAGGACCATAAGCAAATCCTTCTAGCTTGTTCAGGGACTAAATAAAGAAATCAGGAGAAGGCAGTTAATAAGCTTAAAAATTTACTTTAACTACCCTTCAAATCAAATGGTGCTGATGGGTGGGGAAGGAGATTTTATGAGTAATGATATTGTTCAGATTAAATATAAATTTTATGGTCTATTGCTTAATTAAAAAGTCTATGTAAATTTTGTATATAAAGACAAAATTCTCTTTACTGGGTGTTTATGTTAAAAACTGCCTTTATCTACAAATATTTACCTCATTCAGAAATATGGTTAAAAAATGGGGGGGGTGTATGAAACAAAGCCTATACGTTGAAAGAGAAAATGTTATCACCTATTATAAACTTGCTGGTAGATCTATTAGTTATTAAAATATTCTATAAATATTAAAATTTCATAAATATGTTTAAATTTCATCCATTTATATTCAATACAATTCAAAGAGTTGATTTAGTATGACATTTCATATTCTAAAGCTTAAAATATATTAGGTTCTACATCATTAATTAGCAAATAATTATTTTTTAAAACAGAAGTCTTACAAAAGGCTGTTATTAATGTGCTCTGTTGAGAATTTAGTGGTCTTTATTTTTTTTTAATGTTTAATTATCTTTAAGAGAGAGGGAGAGAGACAGAATGTGAGCAGGGGAGAAGCAGAGAGAGAGGGAGACACAGAATGTGAAACAAGCTCCAGGCTCCAAGCTGTCAGCAGAGAGACCAACATGGGGCTTGAACTCACGAACAACGAGATCACGACCTGAGTGGAAGTTGGACATTTAACTGACTGAGTCACCCAGGTGCCACCACCCAGTGGTCTTTTTTTAGTAGTATCATTCAAAAATAAAAACTTCCATTTATAGGAAAAATGAATTAAAAGGGAATATGTGAACAGAAATGATAAAGATTTCAGGAAAAAAAAAAGGAAAAAAAGGAAAGTATATTCAGAACAAAACAATATAATAAAAACACCATGTATTAAGTAGTAAATTTGGGAATAAGCTTCAGACATTAAAAATACCTATTTTTATTTTGGATTAGGAACTGAATGAACTAAGATAAAGCTTAGATCCCATTCTCTATGTACCTGGCTTATATCAATGATGATGATTCTTAATAATATAAAAATGACAAAGCCTGCCTGAGAGAGACATTAGTTTTTCCCCCCAATAAAGAAAGGGGTTATGGGGCACCTGGGTGGCTCAGTTGGTTAAGCATCCGACTGCGGCTCAGGTCATGATATCACGGTTTGTGGGTTTGAGTCCCGTGTTGGGCTCTGTGCTGACAGCTCAGAGCCTGGAGCCTGCTTCGGATTCTGGGTCTCCCTCTCTCTTTGACCCTGCCCTGGTCACGCTGCCTCTCTCTCTCTCTCAGAAATAAAGAAAACATTAAAAAAATTTTTTAAAAAGGGGTGACTGTTGTCAGAAAAGTACTTTCCTTGCTTATCTACATATACAAGCACATGTCTGAATACAGAAGAGGCAACATGGTAAGAGATATTCCTAGAATGAAGTCAGGACAACTGGATTCAAGCTACTAGGCAACTCCTGCTCTGGGTCTACAAGTGAGAGAGACTAGATAATCTCTAAGATCACTTTTACCTTTAAGATCCTGAGTCAGATACACACACACACACACACATACACACACACATACACACACCCCCCCCCCGATATCTGTATATGTACATATGTAGATAATTTATATGGTATATATGTATCATCATTTATAAGATCTGTATGTCATGAAGAGGATACAGGAATATGGTTTTCTGGCTTGAACAATTTAGGGAATAGTGGTGTCAACTACTGAAATGGGGAAGACTGTTAGAAGAGAAAATAAATCAAGAGTTATGCTCTGAACATACCAAATGTGGGATAACAGTGAAATGATTAACAGTGATTAGGTGCTAACTTCATTAGCACCTAATGTGGGACAAAGGCAGAAAAGGTAGTGGGCCCTGGATGGCAGAGTACCCATAACTCCAGCCTCTTGGTTTGGAAATGGACACACAACCCCCACCAGGCCAATTAACATTTTCCCTGGGGCTTTGATTAAAATAGTTAGGGCAAATATTCTCTTTTTGCTTAGAGGCTGCTAGCTGTGAAGTGTCTGAGGAGGCCATTTTGGCTATCATTATGGCAAGATCCCACCTAAGATTAAAGATAACACACAAGAAAGAATAATGAGGGCACAAATGTGAAAAGATGGGAAGGGACAGTTCTAAAGTTCTAACTAATATTAGTAGTTCGATCTAGTAATGTCTAAAGGTAGATGCATTCCTGAACTTCCCAGCTACATGAGCCAATAAATTCTTTTTTTGTTTAAGTTAGTTTGAGTTGAGTTTCTGTTTTTCTTTAAAGTTTATTTATTTTTGTGAGAAGGAGAGAGAGAGAAGAGAGAATCCCAAGAAGGCTCTGCACTATCAGTGCAGAGTCCAATTGGGGGCTCCAACCCATGAACCGTGAAATCATGGCCTGAGACGAAGTCAGGCGCTTAACTGACTGAGACACTCAGGAGCGCCTTGAATTGAGTTTCTATTCTCTGCAACTAGAAGGGTCTCAACTAATTCACACACACACACACACACACACACACACACACACACACACAGCATAGACATGGCTTTTTTTTTTTAAAGTAAGCTCTATACCCAACATGGGGCTTGAACTCATGATCCCAAGATCAAAAGTCACATACTCCACTGAATGAACCAGCTAGGTGCCCCTATAATAGCATATACTTAAAAATTTTGTTTCAATTTTTTTTAATGTTTATTTATTTCCGAGAGAGAGACACACACACAGCATGAGCAGGGGAGGGTCAGAGAGAGAGAGGGAGACACAGAATCTGAAGCAGGCTCCAGGCTCTGAGCTAGCTGTCAGCATAGAGCCTGACACGGGGCTCGAACCATGAACCGTGAGATCATGACCTGAGCATAAGTCGGACGCTTAACCGACTGAGCCACCCAGGTGCCCCCCCAAAATTTTTGTTGACAGGAGAAATACTCAGTAGGCCATATTTTCTAGTCATTTTATCCTTAAAAAAAGCCTATCTTCTTGTATCTTACTGAAGCCAAATTTTGCTTCAGTTACCTCTGTTCACACCTTTACTTTAAGTCTATCTGGAAACAAATTCTGAGGATTAAGTTAACATTGCTTTATTGCTGAAATGGTTTTGTTTATTGAAAGCCCTCTTTGTGAAAATAAGCAACTGCCTGTTGAGTATTATTTAGTGTTGGGGACCATGAAATATGGACACCAAAGTCCTTTGAAGTCAAAGCCACACAAATGTTTGCCTAGTTTTTCCTGTTAATTTGAACTTACTTTAATAAAAAGCATGCAAATTATATAAGTATACAATGGTCTGCAGGACTGACATAACTGGGGACGGCTGATTTAGAAAGAAATATCAATAATTAAAGATAAACTTCCCTAGATCATGCCTGGAAATTGGGTGGATACAGACAAGAAAATTAAAGAGGTTTGGTTATAATCAGAGCTGATTTTCAAGATACTCTTGGCAGAAAGGTATGGTTCAAGGAACACTGGTCAATGACTGCTACACTAGAGAACAGGGTGTCAGGGCTCAAAATGGTCTTGGCAGTTTGGTGTTTCAAAGGGAGCAATTAGGGGGCGCCTGGGTGGCTTAGTCGGTTAAGCGTCCGACTTTCGCTTAGGTCATGATCTCGGGGTTCGTGGGTTCGAGCCCCGCGTCGGGCTCTGTGCTGACTGCCAGCTCAGCGCCTGGAGCCTATTTCGGAGTCTGTGTCTCCCTCTCTCTCTGACCCTCCCCTGCTCACGCTGTCTCTCTCACTCTCCTAGAAAAAAAAAAAAAAAAAAAAAATCAAAGGGAGCAATTAGGTAAAGTTCTGAATGATTTAAAATTTGAAGGAAATGCTGTATATGCTTCTATTTTACAGATCTAGTAAGATATGAAAAAAGGCTAGACATAACAAATTCCAGGTGAAAGATCAAATACTCCATGGGAGAAATAATAGGTATCCTCTGGTATTTTACATTAATGGGGTGTGTATGGGGTGGGGTGGGGGTGGGGCTAAAAGCCCAAATTTAAACCATATAAAAACATCCCTTAAAATGGGAATCATGTTTCTAACTTTACATCAGTTACTAGAGCTTGGCCTTTTAAAATTGGCTTATTTACCCTTGATGAGTAACTTTAATTCCTTGATTGTTCATGAAAGTCACACACTAACCCATGAGAGAAAAGGTCTGTCCATAAGGACAGTTTCTCTGATCAATAATTTTGCTCACAGAAGTGAAAGTTTTTAGGAAGAAGAATATAGAGAGGAAAGAACTGCAAAAACAAGAACAATACCTCAGGTTCACTCAGAATGTGCCAAAAATTACACTCTGAAGGTCAGAAAGCAGATGGTAACTTAATATGGTAGCAGTGTTAATGAAAAAGAGGATGTGTTAAAATGCCAGAGTTCATGGTTAGAAATCTGTTATCAGGGGCACCTGGGTGGCTTAGTCGGTTAAGCGTCCAACTTTCGCTTAGGTCATGATCTCACGGTTCGTGGGTTCGAGCCCCGCGTCGGGCTCTGTGCTGACTGCCAGCTCAGAGCCTGGAGCCTGTTTCAGTCTGTCAGAGAGAGTCTCCCTCTCTCTCTGACCCTCCCCTGCTCACACTGTCTCTCTCTCTCTCCTAGAAATAAATAAAACATTTAAAAAAAAAAAAAAGAAATCTGTTATCAAAGAGGGCACTGGGGACCATCAGAAAATGAGAGAAAGTCATTAAATGTATATACTAAATAAGTGATTAACACAAACAAGATCCTTTTCCTCTTTTACACAGGGGCTCAAAAATTGGTTTGCATTAAACTTTAAATGTATTTAAGTACTCTGTACAGGCTAACTGGCAGAGCTGGGACTTGAATTGAGATCCATTACTCCAAATCCACCATTATTTCCATACCAGGAAGCCCCCATTCTGGATCACTGATCTTCACGCTATACTGGGTTCTTTCATTCTCCTGGTATTATTCAGATTAAAATCAAATTAGTAAGGGTATACTGATGACCATGAGTACAGATTCACTTATGTCCAGTGAACCTTTTAAAGAGTATAGTTATCTACATGGAGGAAAGCTGAACTTGGTCCACTTTCCAGGTCAATGGGATTTGCTAATTCAATTCAAATATGAGAGGGAGGTGGACAGGAGATAAAACAGGAGAGAGAGAAAGAGAGAGACAGGAGAGAGAGAGAGAGAAAGAGAGAGAGGAGAGAGATCGGGTTGGAAGGGAGTACAGTGATTATCCAGTGTTCCTCAATTTTAGGAAAGGAAGTACTTCCCCAGATCCCAAAAGGGTAGGTAAATGGCAGAATTCGACCCATGCTGACTCCTTTCTGCCCCTTCTTCTAAGTGGAGATAAGTATAACCCTGGCGTTCCACACTTAACTAGAGACCGGTTCTCTGTCTCCCTTCTCTTGCCAAAAATGACATGAGGCCTGTCAAATCTGTCTGAAGAAAATAAGGTAGTCCATGGATACTGAGGATGGGACCTTTTTTTTTTTTTTTCCAAATCAATTCATCTAATGTTTACTGAATTTCTACTATGTTTACATTGTAGAGCATGTGGATATCTAAGACTATGACTAAAACACAACGCTCCTTCAAGAACCTTATGCTTGCTGAGGCAATTCAGCCTCTAAATAATAAGACTATTATAAAATAATTTAATTTATACATCAGTGGTTCACAAGGTCTTTGAGGTTCCTAGACCCTCTATGAGAATCCGATATTAACTATGATCTGCTCCCTAGGAAAATCCACATATTTTTGTACATATGCAGAAGACTGATGGATCTCCTAAAGCTCTTCCACTGACCATGAGCTAAGTAGCTTGCTTCTTTTTCTTTTCTCTTTTCTTTTTGTTTCTCTTTTCTTCCTCCCTTCCTCTCTCTTTATATTTATTTTTGAGAAAGTGAGTGGAGGAGGGGCAGAGAGAGAAAGACAGGATCCGAAGTAGGCTCAACACTGTCAGCACAAAGCCCGATGTGGGGCTTGAACCCATGAACCATGAGATCATGACCTGAGCTGAAGTTGGATGCTCAACCGAGCCACCCAAGCGCCCCGAGCTCTAATTTTTTTTTTTTCTTTACGGTTTCTTCATTTATTTTTGAGAGGGAAATAGAGGGACAGTGGGGATGGGAGTGGTGATGGCAGAGAATCCCAAGCAGGCTCCACAGCTGTCAGTGCAGAGCCCGACATGGGGCTTGAACTCCTAAATCATAAGATCATAACCTGAGCCAAAACAAAGAGTCTGACGCTTAATAGACTGAGCCACCCAGGTGCCTCTAAGCAGCTCTATTTTAAGAGATTCACTGAGTACCCCTACATAAAAATTATCTGAAACATCACCAAAACTGAGAGAAATACTAGTTACCCCTTTACTTTGACACAAAATGAATTTTAAAAAAAGTGTGTTGGGCGCCTAGGTGGCTCAGTTGGTTAAGAGTCCCACTTTGGCTCAGATCATGATCTCACAGTTCATGGGTTCGAGCCCTGCATCGGGCTCTGTGGAGCCTGTTTCAGGTTCTGTGTCTACCGCTCTCTCTGTCCCCTCCCCCACTCGTGCTCTCAGTCTATCTCAAAAATAAATAAACATTTAAAAAGGTAAGAACAATTTAAAAAACAGTAAGTTGGTCTATGTTAAGAAATTGGAAGGCAGGGGCGCCTGGGTGGCTCAGTCGGTTAAGCGTCTGACTTCGGCTCCGGTCATGATCTCACAGTTTGTGTGTTTGAGCCCCGCATCAGGCTCTGTGCTGAATGTTTGCTTGGAGCCTGCTTCAGATTCTGTGTTTCCTCTCTCTGCCTCTCCTCCACTCATGCTTTGTCTCACTCTGTCTCTCAAAAATAAATAAATGTAAAAAAAAAATTTAAAAATAAATAAATCAGGCTGTTTGTTTAAAAAAAAAAAGAAATTGGAAAGCAAAGAAATTGTTTTCTCTAGTATCATCTAAATGTCCTTCTACAAATGCTTATTTTCCTGTATCTAGTGTGTGTGTGTTATTCCATAAGAATATACTGCCTGCATTCAGTTTCTGGAATGGCTTCTGTGCGTGTGTATGTATCTATGCATGTGTATATATATGACACGAGAATAAATTTCATTAAATACAGAAAAACAGCTTAGCTAATGAATTATTCTATTTCAAGTTTTTTAAAATCTAGTTTGAAATGCTGTGTCTAAGGCTTAGAAGCTGAAGGGACTGAAGTCATTAAGAGGAGCTGATAATGCTGCAGCATAAGTACGTGCCTCTTCTCTATTAAAAAAAGTACTTAGATCTTTTGCAATTTAATTTTTTAATAAAAAAGTGAAAGACTGAAGTGTAACAGTGAAGAAATCTGTAGAAGTGGGAAAACTACAATCAATATTGGAATTTCATTAAGGTATTTCCTAAAGCTTTGAGTAAGTCAGAAGATAAAAGGACAGAAAATAAAAGACATTCCATTTAATTTTTTAAAACCCTATAAATAAGTATTGTTACCATTCAATTCTCTGCTTTGCTAATGTTAGGTGTAAGAAAGTGAAACAGAAGGAAATGTGACTCAAAGACTGAGTAAAAGGGATTTGGATTCCTTATTTGTTACCAATGTTTTAATAGATTAGAAATACAAATTATTAGCAAATAGGCACAACAGTGTTGGGGGCCGTTTCTGAACTCAGGTTGAGAAAGAACTCCCTATGAGGTTAGGGTCAGTTGTATGGACTCTTACCATCAGACGGTAACCCATATCCACCCCCACCCAATTGTTTCTGCTTGAGCACCGACCCCCAAGGCATCTTGTGATTGGTATTGGAGTGACTTATTCTGGCCTTGAATATGTTGATTGCACCCTGTGAAGGAACCTATTGTAGGAACTTCTTCTCTTGTGATTATGGGAGCAAACATTTGTGTTTCCTGAAAGACCTGTTTTTCTTAATACTTCCCCTTAAACAAACAGGCTATTGACCCCTGCCTGCTCACAAAGAACTAACTTTGCCTTTTTTATGCTAAAAACATTGTCTTGTATGCTAAAGATACCTCCCTTCCCCATAGGATAAGCATCTAAATCACCTACCTCAATCACTATTGATAAAGGTTATGCATGAGTCTCCTAAAAATCTATGTTCTGGGAAATTCTTAGATATCAAAGAAATTTATCATCAGAAATCACTGTCTAAGGCAAATGCCGCTTCTGTGCCATCTCCCAAACACTTAATTATAAAATAAAGTTAAGCCCCAGTCAGAGCAGAGATGCCTGCCTGGTGGCTTTCTTATCCCTCCCTCGCCGACAGCGTCCATCCTTCAGGGACCCCTGGACCTGGCCGGAGCAGGACTCCAGCACAAAAGTCTGAAGCAGGGATTAAAAAATGATTATTTATAGTACAAACTTTCTAAAACATCAATTTAATAAATTTTTCCTTAAAAATAGAGAATAGGCCATCCTGACCACAACCTCCACCAACACTGTGGGGCAGTACACAGCTCAAGTGTAAAAGGATCTAGTTAGTGGTAGGTAAATTTTGATTAAAAAAAAAAAAAAATCCACCAAAGCACAGTTCGTGTAACAGAGATGAACACCCTCATCATGACAAATCAGTATGGCTCATACAGGAATGTGGTTCTTCTAGGAGGCACATTTTCACATAAATAAAAGAAGCTGAGTGTTTTTGGAGGGAGCTATGGGAACAAAAGAAAGACTAGAAAATGATATAAACAAAGATTTCAGGCTTAATGTCAAGCATCAGTCAAAGGAAGGGTATATCTACTTTTTCTTCATATGGAACTGTTAACATTAATGTATTTGAAATCAAAATAATGAAGCTGATGTTCCGAAAAAACAAAACAAAACAAAAGGGTATTGAGACATGTTTCCTGAGTGTTGAAATAAGCCCCAACATTAGCCCAGGTGCATGTGAACTTCTTCACATATGACCCTTCTCTTCAGTAACGTCGTCTAACTGAAGCAGGACATAGTTAAAGGATCAATGTGAGCATATACATACCACAGGTTGTTTTGTGATGTCCACCAAGTCCTTAAGATTGTAATACTGATGTTTCTCAAATGCTGAAAATAGCATGTCTAAAACGTGTTGTTTATCAGCTCGAGCTCGTTTTCCATCTTCTTTCTTTTTCCTTTCATATTCAATCTAAGTTCAAAAAGCAAAAGTAATAAAGGCATTAATCCAACATACTCACTCTGAAATACAGGCATTCTCTTTTTATCACCCAAAAATATGGTTAATTTCAAACTGTAAGGCTATAGTTTAAAGAGCTGTGGCTCCTCAGGAGCTCCTCAGACCTTGAAGGCTCTAAGAGGTATTAACATGCCATCCGTAAACCACTTTCATTATTTCCAAAAGCTTTATATAATGCCTCCATTTGCCTCCAAATAGCTTCTCTGCCAAATTAGAAATCAGTGTGGCTCTGATGAACTCATGTTGATTAGAAAGTCCAACTTGCAGCTCCTTTGTTTTTAATACAGTAAAATAGTTTATCTAACAGATACAGTTTGGTAGGCAATATCTTTCAAAATTGAGGTTTCTGGGGACAGACAGAAGATTAAAAAGCAGGTAGATTATAGAAGAGGTTCTCTAGGAAAAGTATGAAAAGCAGTGGTAAAGAGAAAAGAGTGTGGACAGTGACCTCCTTGAACATATATAATGAAGTAAGCTTACTAACAGAAAATGGTAATAATACTCAGTACTCAAAGCACAAGCAAACTATTTTTCCCCAAATCCCTATTTTATCTTAACAATTCGTGTGAACTCTAAATTCACCTGTATAATACACCTTTATTTGTAATATAAAAATAAAATACCTTTCATTCAAATAAAAATGACACTCTAGGATCAAGGGGTATGTTTGTCCTATAATTCTGTGTAGCATTATGCATGCTAGATTGAAAGCAGTGGCACTAAGAGAAGATATAAACTTTCTCCTAGCGTCACCATCCAGAGATTTCATCAGTTGTAAAAAAATTACTTAAAAATTTTTTTTAAATGTATTATTTGTTTTTGAGACAGTGCAAACAGGGGAGGCGTAGAGAGAGAGAGAGGGAGTAAGGGAGAGAGGGAGTAAGGGAGAGGGAGGGAGGGAGGGAGGGGGGGGAGGGGGGGGAGGGGGAGACAGAGGATCCAAAGCAGGCTCTGTGCTGACAGTAGTGAGCCCAATGTGGAGCTTGAACTCATGAACTGTGAGATCATGACCTGAGATGAAGTTGGAAGCTCAACTGACTGAGTCACCCAGGTGCCCCCCAAAATCATTAAACAACCTACTAAATGGGAAAGATGTTTGCAATCGATATGTTAGATAGGGAATTAGTATCCAAAACATATAAAGAACTTTTAGAACTTAACAACAACAACAAAAACCCTAAATAATCCCCCCAAACACCAATCTGATTAAGAAATGGGAAGAATACTCTAACAGACATTATTCCAAAAACATACACATGGCCAACAAATACATGAAAAGATGCTCAAATACTAATCATCAGTGAAAATATAAACTAAAACTACAATGAGATATCACCTTACACCTGTCAGAATAGCTAAAATCAAAAAGACAAGAAACAAGCAGCATTGGTAAGAATGTGGAGAAAAGGGAACTCTAACGCACTGCTGATAGGAATGTAAATTGGTACACTATGAAAAACAGTATGGAGGGGCGCCTGGGTGGCTCAGATGGTTAAACATCCAACTTTGGCTCAGGTCATGATCTCATGGTTTGTGGGTTCAAGTCCCACACTGGGCTCTGTGCTGACAGCTAGCTCAAAGCCTGGAGTCTGCTTCAGATTCTGTATCTCCCTCTCTCTCTCTGATCCTCCCCTGCTCATGCTGTGTGTGTCTCTCTCTCAGAAATAAATTAAAAAAATTTTTTTTAAATAAAAAAAAGAAAAACAGTATGGAGATTCCTCAAAAAAATTAAAAATAGAAATACTGCATGATCCAATAATTCCATTATTGGTTATCTACCCAAGGAAAAAGAAAACACTAAGTCAAAAAGATAAATGCATCTCCATGTTTACTGCAGCATTATTTACAATTAGCCAAGATATGGAGGCAACCTAAGAGTCCATCACTAGACATATGAGTAAGAAAAATATACATACAATGGAATATTATGCAGTCATAATGTCACATCATTATGCATGATGAGATCATGCCATTTGTGATAACATGGATGGATCTAGAGGGTATTATGCTAAGTGAAATAAGTCAGACCAAGAAAGACAAATACCATGTAATACTCACGTGGAATCTAAAAAAACAAATGAGTAAACAAACAAAAAGAATCAGACCTATAAATGCCAGAGGGGAGCAGGGAAGGAGATGTGCAAAATGAGTAAAGGGGAGTGGGAGATACAGGCTTCCAGTTATGGAATGAATAAGTCTTGGGAGTAAAAGGTCTACCATGGGGGGCTGCCTGGGTGACTCAACAGGTTAAGTGTCCAACTCTTGGTTTCAGCTCAGATCACGATCTCACGGTTTGTGGGTTTGAGCCTTAACTGGGGCTCTGTGCTGACAGCAAGGAGACTCCTGGAGATTCTGTCTCTATCTCTCTGCCCCTTCCCTGCTTGCTCTCTCTCTCTCTCAAAATATATAAACATTTATACATATTAAAAAAAGGCGTAACACAGGAAACACAGTCAGTGATACTGTAATAGTGTTGTATGGTGACAGATGGTAGTTATGCTTGTGGTTAGCAGAGCATAACGTGCAGAGATGTTGAATCACTATACTGTACACCTAAAACTAATAGCACTGTGTCAATGATACTCAAAAGAATTTTTAAAGACTTACTCTTTATTGAAAACAGGCCACTTATATTCACTCACTTGAGTAGGCTAAGCTTTTAATTTTTAATTATTTTTTATTTTAAAAATAAGTTTATTTATTTTGAGAGAGAAAGGGAGAGAGAGAAGAGAATCTCAAGCATGCTCCACATTGTCAGCACAGAGCCTGACACAGGGCTTGATCTCATGAACTGTGAGATTGTGACCTGAGACAAAATCAAGTCAGATGCTTAACCCAATGAACCACCCAGGCGCCCAAGCTTTTAATGTTTTAAAGAAACACAGCCCACTTAGTAAATAAAGCATCAGGAGGCTCAATGAAAGCTGCCAGAGAACATTCTCCTCTGCATCACTTGGAATTAACTATAATCTAAGCAGTAGCTTAAAAAAAAAAGAAATGTATTTCAAAACCTACAGCTAAATTACTGCATAAATGCCATCCTCATATAGTTTTAGGCTTACTCTCTATTTTTTTTTTTTTTTTTATTTGTAGGAGAGAGAGAGAGACAGCATGAGCAGGGGAGGGTCAGAGAGAGAGGGAGTCACAGACTGAAACAGGCTCCAGGCTCTGAGCTGACAGTCAGCACAGAGTCCGATGCGGGGCTCAAACCCACGAACCGCGAGATCATGACCTAAGCGAAAGTCGGACGCTTAACCGACTAAGCCACCCAGGCGCCCCTCTATATATTAACAATAGAGATTTGTTAGAAAAGAGATAAAATTTAGTTTTTACTGATGTTAAATAGAGAAAACTAGTTATGTTAAATAGCATAACTAGAAGAGCTAGAAGCAAGAATGGAGAGGACAGAGACCAAAGTAACTTATGATCAAGGAGAAAATCCAAATCTTCCCAATATGGGGAAGACAGAAAAACAGATGAAAACATGCATTTAAGGGCAAAGGCAGAGTAGAGTGTCTGTCCCAATTCAGTGGGAGATGCACAGATAGCAAAGACTGAAAGGGATGGATCTTTGGTCCATTCAAGAATTTTCTCTCTTTAGGATCAAAAGGAGGATAAAAATAGGGTGCCTGGTTGGCTCAGCTGGTTGAACATACAGCCCTTGATGTCGGGATCATGAGTTCAAGTCCCACCTTGGGTGTAGAGCTTACTTAAAAAAAAAAGAAGGGTAGCAGCAAGAGGATAGGTACATTATGGAGAAGGTAAGCATGAAGACCAGGACAAAACACACAAATCCAAGCAGGACCGTCTTTGGGTTAAATAGAGAAATAACATGGAATGCCTTAAGGGATTAATATTTTAAGCCACGCTTTTTTGAGCAATGTCTGAAATATATATGTTGCCTGTTTACAATTGTACTTAGTTTATATCCTGAAACCCCCTTCCACTCTTGCACCTCATTTGAATGGTTTTATGTTTTGTATTAAGATGAATAATCCAGGGGCATCTAGGTGGCTCAGTCAGTTAAGCATCCGACTCTTGATTTCGGCTCGGGTCATGATTTCATGTTTTGTGAGTTGAAGCCCCGCATCCCACTCTGTGTTGGCAGTGTGGAGCCTGCTTAGATTCTTTGTCTCTGGCCCTTTCCCACTTGTGGTGTCTCTGTCTCAAAAAAATAAATCAACGACAACAACACACACACACACACACACACACACACACACACACACACACACACATGAACAATCCAGAAAAGATGACTGCTAAAAAAAAAAAACCCCAAAAAAGTCTGGACTAGGAGATGAAGTTGTTATAATCTTTTACTCTTAATCAAGTGTGGGATAAGAATAACTTAACTTGGATTTAGAAAAATAAAGGGAAACAGAATCACATTAAGAAAGGGTGAAGAAAGCCTACTGCCTTCCCATAGGCTTTAGTGGGATGTGGGATTTCATTTAGCCAGAGGCCCCAGGTCCTCAAGAAAAATATTACCAAAGTGAGGACTGAGTGAAGGTCCAGTGTGAAGCTTCTGTACTCTGTGTGGAGCCACAGTTGCAGGATATTCCAGGTGGCCTCCTGTCCCAGCTTTTTAAAAAAATTTTAAGTGTTTTTTATTTATTTCTGAGACAGAGAGAGAGACAGCGTGAGCAGTGGAGGGTCAGAGAGAGAGTGAGACACAGAATCTGAATCAGACTCCAGGTTCTGAGCTAGCTGTCAGCACAGAGCCTGATGTGGGGCTCAATCCCATGAACTGTGTGATCATGAATTGAGCTGAAGTTGGACGCTTAACCAACTGAGACACCCAGGTGCCCCTTACCCATCTTTAATTTATGCTGAGAGAAGGCGGAAGAGTTAAATTCAGGAAACAGTAAAGAGAAGTGATGGCACATTCAGCTTCCACCCTGAGGAGACTCTTCCTTGTGTGAAATGCCTGGAGAAGCTAGGAAGGTTAACAGGAAAATGTTTTGAAATACAGACAACCCCCAACTTACAATGGTTTGACTTAGGATTTTTCAACTTAATGATGGTGTGAAAGCAACATGTATGCAGTAGACACTGTAAGTGGATTTCTGAATTTGGATCCTTTACCTGACTGGCAACATGCTGTGCGGTCCTCTCTCTCGGGGTGTGCGGCAGCAGCCAGCTGGAGCTCCAGGTCAGCCATGCCACCACCAGAGGAAAGAACCCTTACACTTACCACCACTCTGTTTCCTACTTTCAGTACGGTACTCAATACATTACGTGAGATAGTCAACACCTCATTATGATCTGGTGGTAGAGGATTCTGCCCAAATGTGGAGAGGCTAATGTTAGTGTTCTCACCACATTTAAGGTAGGCTAGCCCAAGCTACGGTGTCGGTAGGTTAGGTGTATTAAACATATTTCCAACTTACGATATTTTCAATTTTGACTGAAACCCCATCAAAATTTGAGGCAGATCTATAAAGAAACCTGCTGATAAAGCAAGATGGTCCACTTCAGAGAGGGTACACACTCTAATTGGTAGCAGAGAGAAAATCCTTGTACGTGTTTGCCATCAAATTGTTTCAACCCCAACATGTCAGATCCAAGAGAGCCTCAAAATGACTGTATTCACTGCTGGTGCTTTCCTACTTTAGATGTGGGGGAACAGACGAGGCGTGTGCTGTGTTAACGGTGTCTATCGGTACCTTGGCATCTAGGGGCAGAGCAACTGAACATTACGCTTGACTAGTGAAATAAAAACACTTAAAATTACAATCTGAAAACCCAGGCACATAAAATAATAACAGCAACAAATTGGCAATATTAATCTTCATTAGAGAAACTAAAGTAACAGAAAATTTAATTTATTTAAACACAAAAAGCAAAATAGAACATGTCTCTAATGTCCTCAGGGCCTACACTGCGGGATAACTCATAGAAAAAGACTGTTTTAAAACAAAATTTTTGTAGTTTAGCATTAGTTAAATCTTTTTTTGGTAATGTCCAAGACAGGCTTATAATCTAAAGTTTACTCTGTGGAAGCAAGTAGTTCCAAGGGATGTATGTGAAATTATAAAAAAGGGACTGAAATGATTTCCATAGTCAAATTATTAATGACTAACTTTATACACAGAACAAAACTAAGATCCTGAGGTAACTTTTCTTTTTAAAACTGAACAGCATAGAAATGACAATCTTAATACTGTAGTACTTAAAATGTTGTATGTTGTACAGATAAAATTAAATCTACAAATAAACTACAGATGATATGAACTAGTCTATTAAGGAGAAGACTATAATGTTATTTCTTCTCTTTTTAGCTCTTTTCCATTTGGGCATTTTGTTTTGTACTGGCACACCAGCCTTGTAAGCAAATGGTGATACTCAAAACAGCCCCGCATTTAACTCATTAGCAGCCACCATAATATATTAGAGGTATAGTTACTGGACTAGAAATGGCTATTATGTGAATTTTAATTACCGGTATTATATCTGATCCAGTGATCAATGCACAACCAGCTGTATAGAAATAAATGTCAATTCATAAAGGACTTTAAACTTAGTCTCCAATTAAAAATTTTACAATCCAAAAAAATCTATCATACACAATTTTTCATTCACAACAGAAAACAAATTATTCAGGACTAACATGCAACCAATTGTTGAAAATCCATTGTGCTTTGGTATAGAGATACTCAACCATCATTACTGAAACCTTAATCACTGAAAACAATTATAAAAGCCACCCACTGCCAATTAAAATACTACAATACAGATGTCTGTAAATTTCTAGATTGTTGTTTGCAGAAATACTTTGATTGCTTTGTCAAGGCAGTCTTTGTGGAAGCTTTTAACTTTTGAAGTGAGCATGACAGCCTTGAATATCATGGTTTGCATTTAAATTCTTATAAAGATCCTCCTCACCCCTAATGCTTCTATTTTTGCAGTGTGTTGTTATCTTCTGGGAGGAAATTAATTCTTTAGAGTCAGTGAGTTCTTGGTGTGCAAATTCAAATGGACAAAGCATGTAGCATACTTATACTAATACTAGGCAAATACTGCTGAGAAGCCTTTATGATACAGTCCTACAGGCATCTATTATTCATTTAGCAAAATTCCAAATTTATACATAAAACTAAAAAACCCAAACCACTACAACAAAAACAAACCCAACAACCATAACACAGTTGGTCGCCACACCAAAGGAAATAGAATGTGCATAAAAATAAATTTTCCTCCTAGTTCCCAGGGATACCCTCAAAATTTTATGTCATCATGTGAATACCTCCAACAATGATGCTCTAGTTAAGTTCTTCTAATTCTCTATTACTTTTTGACCAACAGTTGTTGCCAGGAGAAAGAAGGAACAGAAAAATATTCTTTAAAGCTGGGGACCAGATGGGGCGCCTGGGTGGCTTAGTCGGTTAAGCGTCCGACTTTCTCTTGGGTCATGATCTCGCGGTTCGTGGGTTCGAGCCCCGCGTTGGGCTCTGTGCTGACTGCCGGCTCGGAGCCTGCAGCCTGTTTCAGTCTGTGACTCCCTCTCTCTCTGACCCTCCCCTGCTCACGCTCTCTCTCTAGAAATAAATTTTAAAAAACCTTAAAAAAAAAAATTTAAAGCTGGGGACCAGAGAGGATGATAAAAACAACAAAATATTAATTCTTTATAATTCCAAAACCTTAGGTTTGGTGGAAAGAGACCTCCTGGTCTCCTCTCAGGTATTATTTTTGCCCCTACCTCCAACAGGAGATGGCAGACAAACTATGAAGTCCATGGCTGCATGCTATAATTACCCAGGGAACCTGAAAATTTTTAGGATAGTTGGCCTCCACAGGAGATCAATTAAAATCAATCTCTGGAGATATTTTTCTTTTTAAAAAGCTTCCCAGGGGATTCTAGTGTACAGCTAGCACTGAGAACCATTATCCAGACAACAGAAGACTGAATTTCTTATGAGAAAAGGCCTAAAAGTGCAGACTATGTGTGAGAAGTCTGTGAAATTTACCCATGCTAGATGATGTCCACAAAGCCAGTGAAACCACATACAGAAGCACCCTTACTTGCAGAGATGGAGGGAGCTGGCAGGAGTCTAACATATCAGCTAATCCTATGTGTATCAATCTGTGAATTGTAAAAATGTACTATTATATTAATGTGCATGGATATTTTAAAGCACACATAAACAAAAAAATTTAAGGACATGAAATAAAAAACAAAACATTATTTTAAGGGTAAGTTTTTAAAATTTTTTTAAATGTTTTATTTATTTCTGAGAGAGAGAGAGAGAGAGACAGACAGACAGAGACAGATAGAGAATCTGAAACAGGTTCCCAGGCTCTGAGCTGGCTGTCAGCAGCTTGAACCCACGAGCCATGAGATCATGACCTGAGCCGAAGTCAGATGCTTAACTGACTGAGCCACCCAGGCGCCCCATAAGAGTAAGTTTTAATTTGTCAAAATTATAAAATACATTTTGGTTTTGTTCTGAAAATACAGTATTCACATTCTGGATGCTTAATTTTTAGGTGAATTCCAAATTATAGTAGGTTTTGTTTTTTTTTTAAATAGTAGCTTTGTACCAGCAATAGCTAATATAACGTAAGGTCCAACACACACACAAAAGTTAGGGTCACTATGTCAGTTATCTTCAATGAGCCTTCAGCCCCAGGCCTTGGGAGGTGGTGTCAGTAGGGGACCTACAGGTTACGCTTCCAAGAGTCCCTTGCCAGCTGGTTTCCAGCTGGGGCTCTGCCAACGGGAGAATCAAAGTGGGAGGGAGATTTCTGCTTTTTTGTGTCTTTTGTACACCTCCCAGCAGCAGCAGCTTCCTTGTCTCTGATCACCAATGGCTCTCTCCCTTTTCTAACTCCAGCCTTCCACATTGTATTTGTAAGCCATTTGTAACCAATTCCCCACGTTAAATCCTTCCTGCTTGAACATCTAGAATTGGTTTTGTTTCCATGACAGACACTCACTGAATCATCACCAAAGACAGGGATGACAAGCCACATTTAAAATGATATTGCTAATTTCCTTTTTGGAATTCCAGGGCCAAGTTCTTGTCACATCAGATTTACATTATCATTGTTTCTACCTCACACAATGACTGATAAAGAGGTCATTTTAGCTAGAAGTGTCAGTTTTTCCACTTTCTTGTTCATATATATTTGCATTATTAGTATATTATCTTTACAGGAAACTTAACCATTTGTTCATTTTAATATTAAAAAAATTTTAATGTTTTATTTATTTCTGAGAGAGAGACAACATGAGCAGGGGAGGGTCAGAGAGAGAGGGACACACAGAATCTGAAGCAGGCTCCAGGCTCTGAGCTAGCTGTCAGCACAGAGCCTTACATGGGGCTTGAACCCACGAACCCTGAGATCATGACCTGAGCTGAAGTTGGACGCTCAACCAACTGAGCCACCCAGGCGCCCTCTCATTTGTTCATTTTAGAAGACTGACTTTAACTAATAATAGGTACTATAATATAAACCTCTTAATTTAGCATCGGACCTAAAAAGCTGAAAGCAAATGAAAATGTGAGGTGCTGGAAATACCCCTGTCAAACCATCGGTGTTACAAAATTCTTACTCTTCTGCTGAAAAATGACTAGCATAGGGACTGCATGAGGGTGCTAGGGTCAATCCACAGTATTTTCTAAAGCTCAATTTCTTTCCTTTATTGCATGAAAAACAAGATAAATACAAGTTCCAATATTTCTCCCCTCACTCAATGGCACTCCTGTAAATCCTACTTTGACAAGCCATTTTTTCCCAAAGTTTGTTTTCACAAACACTTCAAAGGATGGGGAAGGAAAATTTAATGTTCATATGTCTACAAAATATAGAATTAAACAAATTCCAAGGTCCATAATTTTAATATATTTAAGTGTTCATTTCAAGAGGAGAATATAATCAGAGCCTATAATCTCTTTTAATACAGAATCATTTTACACAACTTTTTTTTCCCAAAAAAGACTCTGACAAAAATTGGTGTTTCAAAATTTTGAAAAATGCTGACCTACGTGAACTAGTTTCAAGTTTCAGAAATGTAATGAAGATGGAAGGTACAAGAAAACTACTTACAGAGAAACCTAACAGGTCATATGTTACAGGTAAGGCAAGAGTTTTCAGGGCCAAGTCTTTCAAGGAAGGAACATTCTAAATTATAATTCTAATCATATATTCTTTTTGGCCCAATAAATGCTTTCTGAATGGCAAGTATGGTAGACGTTATATCCCATATAGTTTGTGAACTAAAGAAATAAATTTGAATTTAATGATTAGAATAGCTCCATGTACAAAGTGGGAGCTTATCAAATATTTGGAAATGACAGGACTCTACCCCCAAAACCAAGAGCACACGGCATACACTGTATGTTAGCCTACTTGACAATAAATTATATTTTTAAAAAATTGGAAATGATTACATATGTATTCTACATACAGTTTACCAGACTTGAACTATGTGGATTTTTCAATAAATACAATACTGTAAATGTATCTTCTATTCCTTGTAGAAGAAATTATTTTCATAATAAGTTTCTTTTGTCTACCTTACTTTACTGTAAGAAAACAGTATATAATACATGTAATATTCAAAATATGTGTTAATTGACTGTTTATATGATCAGGAAGGCTTCCAATCAACAGTAGGCTATTAGTAGTTAAGTTTTTGGGGGAGTCAAAAGTTATACATGGATTTGAGTACGGGGAGTGGGGTTGGGGAGGAGTCAGTGCCCCTGACCCTCGCATTGTTCAAGGGTCAACTGTGGTCATTTGTAAATGTATTTATGTGCTACAGGTGGGTGGAAAAGGTTCTGGGGTAAATGCAAGGTGGGTTCTTTCTAATCAAATATAGTTTTAAAAATATCTATGTCATTTTCCAACCCCTCTTTTAGTTTTTGTAGAAAGTTTTTTCCTTACATTTATCCTGAAAATTGTATTCGAAGATCCTCAACTGTTACAATGAAATACCAGGCTTCATGTTTACATTGCCCACTATGTTTGAAATGTCTGAAAACAATTCAACATTACATGGAATTTAAAATTTTTATTGAATGTCTTGATTATATACCCCCTAAGTCATTTTGTTAAATTATGTTAATGTTTCTCAAACCACTAAAAAAATCAAAGTGTCCTTTTAATAAAAATAACAAAAGCTTTATACTCTATTTATTTATTTTGAGAGACAGAGCATGAGTAGGGGAGAGGGCCAAAGAGAGAAGGACAGAGAATCCCAAGCAGCCTCTGGGCTGTTAGCAGAGAGCCCCATGCGGGGCTCGATCTCATGAACAATGAGATCATGACCTGAACCAAAAAGCAAGAGTCAAGACACTTTACTGACTGAGCCACCCAAGTACTCCACAAAAGCTTATACTCTTTCTATAGTTGGTATTATACTATAATACTGAATATCTTTTTAAAAGCTATGTAGGTGCCCCCATTCATTCTGATATACTCCCATGGGGGTAAAGAATTACTAAATATTCAAATAATGCAAAGTGATAGATTAGAGTCAATCTTCATTTTTATATAAACAAAATCTTTCCAAAGATTACTATATGGCTCATTACTATAACTACATTAGAATAATGTCTCACCAATGCTATGACAACCTTAATAAAGGTTGATACCATGAACTGCAGCTTATTGTTAAAAAGTCTTAAGGCAGATGTTTTTTATCATTATGTCCTAATAAGGAGTTCAGAATATAATGTATTCATAGTTACTTTAGTTGCAAAAAGAAAATAATATAAAAACATCCTAAAAATATGAAATTTGGGATATGTCTTCTATACCTGCCAGGTGGAGATAATGCCAATGCCGCGAAGAATATGAACTTTGATACCAGCAAAGTGCCAGCTTTGACTGATTTTCCTTTTGTCTTATAAACAGTGGTAGGAGATCATCATGGCCAGGTACTAATACTCTTTCCTAGCTTTCTTACTTTTCTTTATTCCAACAAAAAGCTTTACTGCCCATTGTTAACAATTCAAACAATACATACTCATTATACTGATTCCAACAATTCACAAAGACTTTATAAAGAAGAAAACTAGGATAAAATCATTCTAGCTCCTACCATCCCAAAATAACAACTGTTAAAGTATTTAATCTTAATTTTGGACATTTGCTTCCAATCTTTGCCTGTCTTAAGCAATAGAGAGAAACACTACTATATATTTAACTTTGGGTACTTGTCTTTCTATGATACATCCTTAGATACAAGACTGCTGAGTCAAAGGATATATTCTTTATAGTGTTTTTGATATAAATTCTCAAACTTCTCTCCAGAAAGGTTAGATCTCTTTATAGCTTATGAAAGTATGGTCTTTTGTTGTCCTTACTGTGATAATGAAGACACCAAAAAGGTAGATTTTTATCTACATGTCTCAATCAACAGACAACATAAAATATCCCTCTTGGATTATCAGACACTGATTCAGCCTGTTCTCTTCTTTTAATTTACATTTCCCCTAAAGCATAACCAGAGGCTGAGAAATGAAAGCCTGGCTGGATGCAAATGAACTTTGACTTGATTACTTAATCCACACAACGTAGCAATTTTTAAAATCTGAATGTCTTTAGGAAGAGGCGTGTGCACTCCAGTTCATCACAGCCCCTACCATTTCACCTTCAATTTCAGCATCCTGCTCACGGAAGATGCCTAGTTGGCTCTACAGGCATTTGCTACCTCTCATGTAAAATAACTCAAATATCATCAAGTAGTGGTTTGATAGATACTGACCTGTGACACCTAAACCTGTATACTTAAGGCCAGTCCTAAAAAGGGATTATATCTTCCTAAATATTGTATATCTAGAGAAATGTTAAGCAACAAAGTAGGACACAAGATATCAACTGTTATCACTTGACTTAATTCAGGCTTCACTGTATTTTCAGAAAATCATCACATTTTCCCTTATGTCTCAAGTATTTCAAGACCCCAAATCCTCAGCCCTTTTAGTATTGCTAACGACCTGCAACAACATAGCATAGTGGTAAATTAACAGCATGGCTCCTAAAACAGACTACCTGGGTTCAACACCTGGACTGGTTAGTTACCGGCTGTGCAACCTCAAGCTAACATCTCAGTGTGTTAGTTACCTTCTGTTAAGTATGAAGACCAATATGTTATTATGAATCACTCAGAACAGTGCCTGGTACATAACATGCATACAATATGTTTGTATATAACATAACATAATATAACACATATAGTATATGCAAGATATATTTTAATAAAAATGGTTTAAAAACATATACCGGCAGTCCTCACTTTCCATGGTAGTGTGAGACCATAAAAATGCCTATGAAAGTTGAAACTGTGCAAAGCAATCCTTTTTGTTTTTATAATTTTTTAAAGTTTATTTTTATTTGAGAGTGAGGCAGGGAGGAAGCAGGGGAGGGACAGATAGACAGAGACAGATTACCAAGCAGGCTCTGCACTGCAGCACAGAGCCCGATGTGGGGCTTAAACCCACAAACCATGAGGCCATGACCTGAGTTAAGTCGAGAATCAGATGCTTAACCAAGTGGGCCACCCAGGCACTCTGAAACTATGCAAAGCAATTTTAATAATCAATGGGAAAAATTACCATTGTTGCAAACTTAAAATTTCTTGTTAATACATAAAAATTTCCATTTATAAAGGTATGGAAAAATGGGGGAAAAAATCAAACTAATATTTAAGTAGATTGTAATTTAAAACATTGGAAACACTGAAAAATGAAGTGTTTTATTTCTTTGAAAAATTTATCAAGAGTAGTTTCAATAGTAGTTGTCGTCTTCTCATTATTTTACTTAGGATACAGAGTGAACATCTTCTCCATGCTGGGCAAACTGTCATATTCCTTCCTCAGTCTAGATAACCCAAGCACCTAATAGCAGGTACACGACTGCTAAGGTCCTTTTAAAACCTAAGAGTCTACAAAACTTAAGAGAAGAATAAAGATATAACAGAATGAAGAAAGACATGAAGACTTACATTGTACTGATGATTAGCAACAGGTTTATAATTGGTTGTTACAACTTTGTCCAGCTGTTGTGACAACCTTACAGGTTTGGAAGATTCTTCTATTTGCAACCTGAAAAAAAGAAGGCATTATTAACAAACTTATTTATTAGAGGGAAACCTGAAGAGTTATTCCTATAATTCTTCTTACTCAAGAACACTTAATATATAAAAAAGTAACCTCAGAGGATACACTAAGCCTTAATATAATCCTTCAAAAACACACTGAATGTGTATGACAGTAATGCACAAACCAGAACATAAGCTAAACACATAAATTTATCTCATAATTCTCCAACTTGCTTCTAATTTTACACTGTACAGTCAAGTCTGAACTACTAACGCCAAAGAAGCTAATCAGTTTTAAATTTCTGGGGGAAAAAAATCTACCTGTAAAAATGAACTATCTTAATTACATGGCATTAAACTAATCAAGCTATTAATTCAAAATTCTATTCACTTGATAAGAGATAAAGATAATATGTTGACACTCAGGTCTAATGATTGCTTTATTAGACAGCACAGATATGGAACATTTCCATCATCAAAGACACTTCTCTTTAATAGAACTGGCAAAAAACTATTGCAGACCTTCATCTAAATTAAATTATAACTCAAAATACCACTTTTTGGAAAAGCTATACACAAATGACTTTAAATCCTCTTGTTTAATAGAACAGGGACTAAAAATAATTTTCATTTAAAATGTATTTAAAAACACAACTCGCAGTATAAAAAGTACCTGTTTTTATAAAACACTTATTACTTTATTCCTTGCATGAACTTAGTATCTATTTGCGTCTGCCCTTTTTTAAGGTATGTAACACCTAATTACTCAGAAGAATTTAGATTTATACCAACTGCATTTTTAAATGTAAATTTATAAATATTATAGGTTTTGATTTTACTATGATTCCCAAACTCAATATAGTAATTCCTGTGTTGAAACACACATATTCAAATTCTACCAGTTATTTCTAAATCTCAGCATGGAGCATAGAGCCCAAGGTGGAGCTTGAACTCATAACCCTGGATCCAGACCTGAGTTGAGGGGGACCTGGGTGGCTCAGTCAGTTGAGCATCTGACTCTTGACTTCAGCTCAGGTCATGATTCCAGGGTCATGGGATCAAGCCCCGCGTCAGGCTCCGCACTGGGCATGGAGTCTGTTTAAGATTCTTTCTTTCTCGGTTCCTCCGTCCCTCTCCCCTACTTTCATGCTCTAAAATAAAAACCAAAAAAGACCTGAGCTGAGATCAAAAGTTGGATGTTTAACCCACTGAGCCACTCAAGCACCCACTCAAGCCACCTCAGTGGCTTAACCCACTGAGCCACTCAAGCCACTCAATCATAAAATGGTTATTTTATGAAACATAAGAAAAGTACTCGAGAAATGTCATTAGAAACTTACTGTATATGTAACCATAAATCATACATACAATGTTACTTTGCTTTTCATGAGCCAAATATACTTTCTATGAACCAGGAAGAAAGTACTAGCTAGAAGTCTAGAAGGGGGATGTCTACCCAAAGATGGACTTGGACTTCTACTCCTTCAGTGGCCTCTTAACTGCTCTTGGACAAAGCACCAGCTCTTTCAAATGACTTCATGTCCCTCTGGGATCTAGTCCCTGCTTATCTCTCCAGCTTTATCCACATTCTCCCACATCTGTACAGACTGCAGCTTTGCCATGACCAGAATTTAGTGGAAGCTTCTTGCTGATAATCATCCAGCAAGTGTTTACTGGGTGCCTATCTCTGCCGGGCACCGGGTTAGAGGCTGGGAAGGTAGCAGTAAAGAAAAGACTTGCTCTAATGGAAGACCAACATTAAACAAATGCTTACCTATAACTCATTAACTGCAGTACTAAAATGGAGCAGGGGACTGGTATTATGACAACTGACTGCATGATGCTATGAAGTAAATATTAACCCCAATGTGTGCACTTGAGAGTAAACTAGAGCAGGACTGCTCATGCTTTCAAGAGGTGAGGCAAGGGGCACTTGAGTGGCTCAGTCAGTTGAGCATCCAACTTTAGCTCAGGTCATGATCTAACAGCCTGTGAGTTAGTTCAAGCCCCACGTCAGGCTCTGTGCTGACAGCTCAGAGCCTGGAGCCTGCTTTGGATCTGTGTCTCCCTCTCTCTCTGCCCCTCCCCTACTCATGCTCAGTCTCTCTCTCTTTCAAAAACAAAAAAAACAAAACAAAAAAAAGAGGTGAGGCAAAAAGACTGAGTGGAAATGACTCCTCTAAGCTGAGAAGATGTCTCAAAGTGACTAAGAAAAAAGTGATTGCACACAAGTGTAGGAATGTTTACAGGGGTTAGAACTAAGAATGTATGACTCCTTGGGGGAAAACAAATAATCAAGTAGCAGCCTATTTCCGAAAACCTTTGTGTTCTAATCTTAGCCCTACCCTTACCGGAATCAGTTCTCAGGGCTTTGGCCTCTGTTAAATGGTAATCTATCTGTTATACTGCCACTAAATTGTCTTCCTTGTTTCAATCATCGCACTCCATAATTTGATCTTATGAGACATTCAAGGAGGGAGGCATGTACTAGCTCCTTCCTCCCACATTAAATGATTGTTCCCATTACTTCACAATTTGAAAATTCCTTGGGGTTTCAGTTTGTTTAGGTAAGTGTGTCTTTATAAGTGGTAACTTATTCCTGTCATACTCTTACACTTGAATTTATTTGCAGGCACTGCATCCTGATTCAGGTTCAGGTGACATACTTCCCTTTCAATTCTAGCACAAAAGCTCTAAAAGCCAATGCTGTCATCCACAGAGGGTCATGACATTTTTATCCTCAAAGTATTTCATCTCTTAAATATAGAAAGGAAAACAGTGAATTAACTTTTTAAAAATAAAGAACTCATATAAAAACTTAACCTTCTTATTATGTATTTAAAACGTCAACTTCAAGGGTTTTGTTTTAATTAAAAGAGGGTATCTTGTGATTCAAGACTCAAAACATGAATCTAGGGACTGAAAATGTAACATATTTTTAAAGAACTAAGGCTTAAAATACTTTAATAAACCTGAATACTTTAAAATACGTTGGCAGGTTTCTTACCTAACACAAATAAATTCATCTAACATTATCTCATGAAGTGTCAAAACAATTTGCAACTCCATTTCACCACTGAACAATGTCCTTAATTAAACATCACAGACCTCAATATGCCTTCAAAGTCTTGGTTTATCTGGGTTTGCACAAAATAACATAATTTGGAAATATTTGGTTTGTAAAGCTGAACAGCAAAGTACACACAAAGGTTGTGGGCTGGACTGAGAGCAAACTAAAAGCTACACAGACCCGGAGATTTAAAAAAAAAAAATGGGTCTTAACTTTTTCAGGAAAATTTTAAATATGGTGTTATTTTCAAGAAACTGTAATGAAACTGTGATCATTTCGATGCAGCCAGGTCTTGTTATACCTTTGCTTTATAAACCATTAAAAAAATACGTAGTGGTAATTACTACCAACGCTTCAGGACAATTTTGAATACAGTACTTCCATTCTTAGAAAGCTCGAATGATTACTAGTCTTTCTGGAATTATTAGCTAAAGAGCCAGTTTTATCTCTTATTTCTTACTATCAAAGTAAGAGCTTGAGATACTAACAAAACAGTAATAACTATCACAAGTAATACTGAACATCTAAAGAGCATTTACTACGGACTGGAAAGAGTGTTAAAAGCTTTATCTAGATCACCTCCATCTCACTGTTTCTTCATAGTATGCAAAAATAGAGAAACCCTTTGCTACTAATGTTTTTCCTTTTTCTTTTTTTAAACTTTTTAAAATGTTTGTTTATTTTTAAGAGAAAGTGAGAGCAGGGGAGAGGCAGAGAGAGAGGGGGAGACATAAAACCCAAAGCAGACTCCAGGCTCCATGGGTCAGCCCCAATGCAGGGCTCAGACCCATGAACTGTGATATCATGACCCAAGCCAAAGTCGGTGCTTAACTGAGTGAGCTACCCAGGTGCTCCTGCTTATGCTTTTCCTTTTATATGCTTTTCCTTTTAATCGGATACTCTAGTCACTATTTGAGTACAGACAAAAAGTAGAAATACATGAGTGGGGGAAAAAAGGGTACCTAAGCAGGGACCATTTACTACTTCTCAATACATGACCAAAAACTAGCTACTGTTTCTATGTTAGAAGTGAAATTATCCTAAACTTTAATGCATGGTGAGAGACAAAAATACTTCTATTTCATTCCCTAAGATCTTTTCATTTTAGGTGTGCTTGGGTGGCTCAGTTGGTTAAGTGTCCAAGTCTTGATCTTGGCTCAGGTCATGATCTCATGGTTTATAGAAAGAAGCCCTACACTGGGCTCTGTGCTGATAGTGTGCAGCCAGCTTGGAATTCTCTCTCCCTCTCTCTGCATCTCTCTCTCAAAATAAACAAACATTAAAACAAAAAAAGAAGCCCTTTTCATTTTATTTCCCTTCCTCCAACTCCAGTGAAGGTAAAAAGCCTAAATAATTTGGTAGAGTTCCCAGGAGTGTGGGCAAAAGCTTATATATCAAAAAGGTTGACCAGTATTTATAACTCAATATTCAAAAGAGCAACAAAGAACTATCATTTGTATTCAGATTCATGCCAGTAATTCGCATTAAAAAAATTAGAGAATAAAATCAAACCTCTGGCATATATATGCAAGACCTTGAACAATGCTTAGTCAGAAAGAATGTACCATATCATGTATGATATGGTAGGGTTTGAAGCCAGACTCTGATCATAAGTTCCAGTCCTATCACCTGGTATGACCTTGGACAAGTTAGTCAACCTCTTTGACACTTCGTAATCTTGTGGGGAAAACTGAGGATTATAAAAAAAAGAAATAAGGGAGATAATCTGTATAAAACACTTGGTGGATAGCCTGCCCCAGAGTATGCATTCAGTACACGATAGCTATTACTGTAATTACTGTTACTAATCAAGTAATCACATTGAACAGAAATGTATGGGAGGTCCTTTATTTATTCCAATAGGGTAATTTGGCTACATCAGATTAAAAGCACTTTCTTTGATCTCCTCTGATGTTTTCAAGGATAAGAAAATTTCTTCCTAAATGCCATGTAATGGCTCACAGAAGTCTTAATTAAAAAACTTATTAGGAGTGCTCAGTGCTTATTGGTTTTGGCTCATGTCATGATCTCATGGCTCCTGAGTTTGAGCCCCATACCTGACTGAGCTGACAGTGCAGAACCTGCTTGGGATTCTCTCTGTCTCTCTCACAAAAGAAATACACATTTGAAAAATAAAACAAAAAATAAAAAAACTAATTATAACTTAACCGCAGCATCAAAAGACATAAAAATATGGTAGCTTACAGTTTTGGGTAACTATGCATCTGACTTTAAAAATTGACTGAATTATTAGATGTAGTCAAGTATTTTTGGAATTCATCTTTATAGGACACTCAAATCAATGTCTCATATATGACTTTCAACCAGAAGTGATTAGAACATGTATCTAAGTTTAACAAAAGTAGAAAACTATATTTGAGTAGAACATCTCTAAGTTATACAGATAACTCATAACCATTCTTCAACTAACAGTCTCAAAAATCATCTTTCCCTGTCTTCGTCATCATATTAAAATACGATTCAAGGAGGTTTTATAATATTCTTCCCAGAGGAAAGGGCCACCTTTAGAAAAACCAGAAGGTGGGTGCAAATGGCTGGAATAACTGTTTTATTCCTCACCTTCCCTTCATTGTGTCTCTGTTGGCTAGGATCCCTGTTTGTTTTACCTCCTCGACCTTTTTAGTTGGTTTTCTCCATATTTTCTATCTAGAGACCATTTCAAATACATTATTTTACCTCAAGGACCAAACAGGCTAATGCCTCAGGAAACATTAAACAATAACCCTTAGGCCCTTTTCTACCCTGTAACCCCTAAGAGTTCATTTAGATTTTCATATCTGAAAGAATGCTTTGCCCAACACTTACCTACAATGACCCTCACAAATTTTTGTGTATGCATTTAGAAATCTTCCTGAAACCACCATTTTACTCATGCAATTTGGCTTTCCCCATCCAATTTCTTCTCCCAGATTACTTTGAAAAACAGAACGTGAGTTTTGCCTAAGTACTAATTCTAGAGAGTTCTGTTGTTTAAAAGCTCCCACTCAGCTAAGTAATGGACTTTAGCCTTCTGCTTTCCCGCATTTTCCCCACGTACAACCAGAGTCCACGGACTCCCACAATGACGTATGACTCAGAGGAATGACTGGATGAGAGAGCTGCAGGCCAAGTAGTCACCGTGGCATTCAATGTGATATACTGGGGACTGCCAAGCCCTTGAATATTCTCCAATCACATCATACACACCTTGACTGAAAATAGTTAAAAAAATGAAGTGTTTAATTAATAGGATGCAAATTTCCTTCTTTTCATTAAAGATCAAAATGTATTCATTAATTTAAGGCTGTAATGTTTTTAAGAGCTTCAAGTCTCACACAGGTTTTACTAAAGTGGATAAAATTCTTTACAAACTAAAAGAAAGGGGCACCTGGCTGGCTCAGTTAGTTAAGCCTCCAACTCTTGATTTTGGTTCAGGTCATGATCTCATGGTTGACGAGATAGAGCGCTGCAGTAGGATCTGTGCAGACAGAATGAAGCTTGCCTGGGATTCTCTCCCTGCCTCCCTTCTGCCCAAACTCCACTCACACACATGTGCATGCTCTCTCTTAAAATGAGTAAGCTTTAAAAAAAAAAAAAAAAAACCAAAAAAAAAAAGGGCAGTCTTTACGGAGGTCAGTTTATTTAAAAAAAAAGATCAAAAACTAAAAGAAAAATAGGAATTACCATTAATAAAAGCAATTCAGCTTCATAACAGAAAAACTAATAATGCTTTTATGTTCACCATTTTGATAAAGTGCTGAGAATAATTATTACACTAAGATTTTCTATTTTCACAATTTTATCTGTTCATGTTGCCAGTCCTCTCAGGAGACATTCAACTCCAACCACTATTTTGAAATCTCCCCAACCTGCTTCTCCACTGGCTGACAAATAGGCTTCTGGTTTGGTATTATTTGGTGGGGAATTCTACAACACTGACAGAAAGTTACCTGTCCATAATGCAAATTTTCTTTTACATAAAACCTATGGATAGATTCACTAAGAACGAAGTCTATCATTTTATGGGTATAATGCATTTTTTTCTTGCTATTAATAGAAGGAGAAAAGCATTATAGAAATGTCTTAATCTGGTTTTTCAAAGTACATAAAAAACTACCTGGTTCAGTGCAAACCTAGGATTTTTACAGCTGGTCTCAGTACAAAGACAACAACTTGCATACAGGAAAAGGGTTTCTAAACAACATGGGAGTGAAAACAGTCCTGATGCTTCATGGATTTAGACTCTACGCGTTATTTTATTTGCACTGTTAGCTCTACTTGAAAGCAGCTTCATCTGAGTCACTTATTTCATAACCTGTAATTCCTACAAACTATTAGGGATATCAGGCTATTCTTCATGTAGCTCTGGTTAGTCACAGAATGACTACTATTACGGGCCCAAAACAAATGTATAAAAATGTCTTCTGCATCATCAACATGCATGGATGATACAAATTATTATATAGGCTACTTATGGCCATGATGTTTATTTGCGAGAGATGCACAAAATCCATTGCTTTTGATATGATAAGCTGGGTAATTTATCTTTGTAAATGTCACTGTGGCAAATCTCTTTGATGAGGGGAAATATCAGGAAAAAGGATGATGAAATGAATACCAGTAAGAAATCATAATAAACTACTATATGATTTTTTCCAGTTGTGGTAATGGTTTTATAGAAGCTCTCTTCTCCAGTTCCCTCTAGTGTTGCTATCTGAAAGCTAGCTCTGTCCACAGAACAGCCCGAGGTAACACTCCCAAATGGCAACCAACCCTACGACTTTGGTTTCCTAGCACTATGTTAGGCAGGAACAAATGAAAAAATATGTATGTATGTACATATATGAACATATATATTTGCATGAACACATTTTAAAACACACCCATGTTATGTTTCTCCCAGCTCAATATTTAGAGCCAAGAAAGAAATTAATAGGATCTGAGCTTGCTGTATTTTTATACAGATCAAAATGAGACTATAGATGACTAAAGGGAAGTGGGCGTCTGTGGGCTTAATTCATACACGAAGTAGGGGTTAAAGTATGGAGTATGTTTGACAAACGCAATTTAGATGTGAAATGAACTTGGTGGTTTAAGTGAGCCTTTACATATTTTATAACAGATTGCACAGCAACAATCTTTACATCACGTAAGATTAAATCAGATTCTTGGAACTGTGAACTCTATCACCACAAACAAGCTACACTATTTTCTCCAAATAATGTATATTAGAGAATGTGTATTTTCTGTAAGGTGCATGTTCATAGTATGTGATTTCTGAAGGAAACACATTTTAAAATGAAAATAAATTTATGTAACTGTTACTTTAAGTAGTGACTAAAGGAACTTAGCACCCAAGATTATCAAGCAGCCCCAACTGCTAACCTTCTGATCAATTTCTTTGACTCCTAAAATATTTAGGTTAGGGATTAAATAAGCTGCTTATGGTGACAGAAGCAATGTTTCTCTAGCCAGCAACTGTGATATATACTGCAAGTATGAATCACTCTTCCAAATTAAAATTTCTATGATCCTATGACTACATGATGGGTGCCAACAAAATACACCAGTGGGATCAAACAACTTCTATTCAGCAAATTTAAAAATTCAATTCTGCAAAATTCCAGTTGCCTCTACGTAGAAATCAGAATTATTAGCTGCATATCATGTCAAGCTGTAGGAAACTACCCAAGCGTACACTACCCAAGACACTGTTGCTATGGTGACTAAGCAAATATAGCAAATGGCTACTTCATTAGCGACTCCATAAATGCTGGAGTAATAGATGGGAAATGTCTGACAGTATGTGGCCACCGATGTGTGCTGAGACTCAGAGAGAATTTTTGAAAAGAAAAGGTAAATTTCAATATGATATTTTAGCAACTTCTGGAAAAATTAAGAAGAGAGATTCTGGTGCTAATTAAAACCAAATCAAGCCAGGGGGGAAAAATTACAGAAGGAACAGGAAGGCTCAAGGGAGAGTGCTCCATTTCGTATCAGCTGCTGTGACGCGGATATTGATATTAGAGACTGCAAGTCATTTGGACTGTCCTTTAGGACAGCAAAGCAAGGAAGGACTCCCCATTGATTCACTGTAGCAGACTTTCCACTGTGAATGGGGTTTCAGGCCATATGGTCTCACTTTCTCTTCATCAAGAGGATAAATAGAGGGGTTGAAAGAAGAATTCTGCACATGCTTCAACTTTTAAGAATTCATACTACTCTTACTCCAACTTCATAAAAACAAAGGCTATAAAACTAAAATAAAAAAACAAACCCAAATGCTTTTTTCTCCCCTCATAAATTTACACTAGCACTAAAAACGTTTGGTTGACATTAACTTATATATGGACTAACAAAATATATGCTTATATTTTAGTATCTATTGCTTGTTATTAGTCATGCTGACACACTATTAGTTATAAAATTGTCAGTTATGTTATACAATCATGTTAGTTATACAAATGATTCTAGTTACACTGTGACTTTTTTTTTTTTACAGTTTGTTTTCATTTATCTTGAGAGAGAGCATGTGTGTACGCTCCACATTAGGATCTTCTGATGACACATTGCCACAAAAATAAAGTCCTAGTTGGTTAAGTGTCTGACTCTTGATTCCGGCTCAGGTCATGATCTCATGGCTATGAGATCAAGTGTCAAGTCCTCTGTGTTGACAGCACAGAGCCTGCTGGAGATTCTCTCTCTTTCTCTGTTTTTCTCTGCCTCTCTCCTGTTCTCTCTCAAATTAAATAAATAAACATTAAAAAAAAAAAAGTCCTAGTTCAAAGTAAGGTATTATATATAATTTTAAGACATTTAGCTAGTTATGTATAGCGCATTGTTATGAACAATTACAGCAGCTCATAAATTTACACTGCCACTAAGATGGACAAGTACATTGGCAATATTGGCTCAAGTTATTTTATCTTATTTTAGCAAAACTACCATTACAAGTAAAAAAGCAATATACAAAACTGTCTGACTTCTATTAAATACTAAATGCTATGCTTGCTTTTGTCTTGCTTTACTCAGTATAAACACCAGAGTGTAAAAGCCATACCTATTAAGTACCTCAATTTGTCTTCCCAAATTTCTATTCGGATCTTCTAATCCTCGGAACTTGGGCACAATACACCACAATAGACTCTTCTCTTACTTTCTACCTGAATGGCTTTTTCATCAGCATTGCTTAAGATATACAAATGCATATTAGAATTACCTTTCTTACCATATTCAAGCACCTAACCTCACACATATTGCCATTATTAAACTTTTACTACAATTTAAAAAAAAAACAAAAATTTTTACTACAATTTATTAATGTATCTATCTTACCCCCTTGTCAAATTGTAGAGTTCAAAATAGTACTTAATTAGGTGTTCTATTCCTATTTTTTCTTAAATGTTTATTTATTTTTGAGAGAGCGAGTGAGCACAAGTGGGGGAAAGGCAGAGAGAGGGAGACAGGATCTGAAGTTGGTTCTGCACTGACAGCAGAGAACCCGATGTGGGGCTCAAACTGGTGAACCCTAAGATCATGACCTGAGTCGAAGTCAAGAGCTAGACACTTAACCGACTGAGTTATCCAGGTGCCCCTATTCTATATCTAAAATAAAGAGATGACCAAAAAAAATTCCATACATCATCATGTTTGCTCTTCTGACCAGATTCCTTTCTGCCAACAGCTCTCAAACATTTCTCTCACCTTCAACATTTTGATGTTTATACATAAATCTCTTTCTCACCCCATCTTCATTCTTCATTGCACTGTATTATAAACAATACCTCCAATTTCTTCTAAATATATATGTTTATACTATCTTCTCACCAGCCACCTTCCAACCGCAACAAAAGCCTCTATTTCAACATGATTATCACATCGCTACCACCTTTCAACAGATTGTCAGCGGCAAGTCACACTGTATACAAATGCCTGTTCTTAATTAACGGAGAAGACAAACGGATGAAGAGGTAATAACAACTTACGGTAGAAGGTGCAATGGAGAGATGAGTAAAGCACACGGGGAAGATGGGGCAACTGCCTAGAGGGGTAGGGAAAGGCTTTTCTGGGGATGTGAAGGCCTAGTGAGGAGTCTGCTGTACAAAGTGGGGCAGACAGAAGGTGACAAATTCCAAGAATGGAGAGGGTGGGGGAGGGTGAGAGAGGAAGTAAGGGAGGGAGAAGAAGGAGGGAAGGCAGAAAGGGGAGAGAAGGGAGGGAGGGATGGGAGAAGAGGTGAAAAATAAGTGGTAAAAAAGACTTGTCAGGTTACCGAAGCTCTTCTACACCAAACTAAGCTATTAGCAGTCGTGTCAAAACAGGGTGACCACAGGAAAGGGCTCACTTTATTTATTATTATTATTTATTAACATTTATTTATTTTTGAGAGACAGAGACAGAGCATGAGTGGGAAGGAGCAGAGAGAGAGGGAGACACAGAATCTACAGCAGGCTCCGGGATCTGAGTTCCAAGCTGTGAACTGTCAGCACAGAGCCTGATGTGGGGCTCGAACTCACAAACCATGAGAGATCATGACCTGGCCTGAAGTCAGATGCTTAACTGAGTGAGTCACCCAGGCACCCTAGGAAAGGGCTCACTTTAAAATGAAAATTAACTCTGACCACAATAAGGAGAATGAGCCAGGATAAGGAGAGAGGGATGTCAGGGAGAACAATAAACAAGGGATGAAGAGAAGCTACACAGTACCAGTGAGTGGAGAGGCAGAATGGTATGTGAATACAGTAGGTATTCATTTGATGCTGAATTCCAGAGAGTTCTGGAGACCTAATACAAGCAAGGCCCAGAAGCAGGTACTGTGGAAGAAACCAAAATGAAAAAGCTACGAGCTGGTGGAATGGGCAAGACAAATACCCAACCAAAAGAGCTTCTCGAACTTCAAGGACTCCTCACTATTCCTGGAATTTGTCACCTTCTTTGAAACCCTTCACTCCCAGTTTGCCTAGCAAACTCTGCCCTGGGCTACGCCTCCCAAGCAAAGCAACCCCTTACTCCTCAAGTGAGTGGTGGTTGCTCCATTCCTCATCCTTTACTCACCACTCTCTGGCAACTCTCACTAGACTACAGTACTCCCACAGCCAGCTAAAGCCAGTGCTGCAAGCGCTACAAGCGTGTGGTGTTCAAGAAGGAAAACAATCCAATATGTTACTCAGTTCCAGTCCATCTAATACATTCAGAGTGTCTATGACTGTCAGGGACTATGCTAACTACTGATCTAGTCTACTGAATATCAGAAACTATTCTAGAAATCTTCAATGAAAGCAAACAAAGGCAAGACTATCAGAGAGGAAACTTAACTCAAGAAAAGTCTGCTATATATATTATGTTTATTTTTTGAGAGAGAGAGAGAGAGAGAGAGAGAGAGAGAGAATATCCCAAGCAGGCTCCATGCCCAGTGCAAAGCCCAATGAGGGGCTTGATCTCACAACTATGAGATCATGACCTGGGCTGAAGAGTTGGTCACTTAACTGAGTGACACAACCAGGTGCTTCTGGGTGTTAAGTTTTCACAAAGACATATGTCTGTGCAACTGTGTGATACTTGTTTTTTAAAAAAATGCCCAGCAATACCTATCAGAACAATACCAGCACTCTTCACAGAGCTAGAACAAACAATCCTAAAATTTGTATGGAACCAGAAAAAACCCCAAATAGCCAAAGCAATCTTAAAAAAGAAAACCAAAGTTGGAGGCATCATAATCCCAGACTTCAAGCTGTATTACAAAGCTGTAATCAAGACTGTATGCTACTAGCACAAAAACAGACACACAGATCAATGAAACAGAATAGAGAACCCAGAAATGGACCCACAAAAGTATGGCCATCTAATTTTTGACAAAGCAGGAAAGAATATCCAGTGGAATAAAGACAGTCTCTTCAGCAAATGGTGCTGGGAAAACTGGACAGAGACATGCAGAAAAATGAACCTGGACAACTTTGTTACACCATACACAAAAATAAACCCAAAATGGATGAAAGACCTAAATGTAAGACAGGAAACCATCAAAATCCTGGAGGAGAAAGTAGGCAGAAGCCTCTCTGACCTTAGCCACAACAACTTCTGAGACAAGGGAAACAAAAGCAAAAATGAACTACTGGGACCTCATCAAGATACCAAACCTTCTGCATGGCCAAGGAAACAATCAGCAAAACTAAAAGGCATGGTTCTCTCTGCTGTCAGCACAGAGCCCATTTTGGATCCTCTGTCACCCCCCATCTCCCTCTGCCTCTTCTCTGCTTGTGCTCTCACTGTCTCTGTCTCTCTCAAGAATAAAAATTTAGAAAAGAAAGAAAAGTAAAACTGCCCAACCTTACAACCTAGGTTCCTCAATGCTCAATTTTGTTTTTTCCATGAAAGAATCAGTAAGCCCAAACTGGATATATTTTTTAAAAGTTATTGTCTACCTCTGATCAATAATCTCAGGAACTTAAAGACACATAAGTTTTATTTTATGTTTTTAATAGAATAACAACTATGGATATGTCCATTTATAGAATACACTTCTAAATTTCATATGCTACTTTTTAAAATGTCAGTATACATTTGCAAACAATATAGTCATATCCTTAAACAAAAAAGAGAAAAATTTGATAATGACAGACTAGAAACAGTGCAAATATACAAAAGTAGATTTCCTATATTGCAGCTATGTAACATTTTTTATAAGATTTCTATTATAGGTAAACTCTACTCCAAACGTGGAGCTCAAACTCAAACTCACAACCCTGAGATAAAGAGTCTCATGCTCCACTGACTGAGTCAGCCAGGCGCCCCAGACACATAATATTTTTTATTTTTATTTATTTTAATGTTTTTTAAAAAATTTATTTCTGAGAGAGAGGGAGAGAGAGAGAGAAAGAGAGCGAGGGCACGAGCGAGCAAGCGAGCAGGGGAGGGTCACAAGGAGAGGGAGACACAGAATCTGAAACAGGCTCCAGGCTCTAAGCTAACTGTCAGCACAGAGCCTGACGCAGGGCTCAAACCCATAAACCATGAGATCATGACCTGAGCCAAAGGTGGATGCTTAACCAACTGAGGCACCTAGGTGCCCCCATAATATTTTTTAAAGAAGCATTTGCCATAGCAACAAAATATAAATACACAGGGCAACCTTTATGAAAAATGTTCAACCTTCTATGAAGAAAACTAAAAATTATTACTAAAAGATATAAAAGAAGGTTTGAATAAATGGAGAAGACAATTGTGTTTGTGAACAGGAAGATTAACTATGCGAAGAAGCTGATTCTCCCCAAATAACAGGCTTAAAATTAAAAAAAAAAACAAAAAACAAAAAACAAACCTCTTCACTGGAATTTTTTCAGCTTGGGAAACAAATTCTAAAATTAACATGAAAGAACAAATGAGTAAGACAAATTCAGAAAAATTTTTGAAAGAACAATAATGCAGGTCATGATATTCTAGGCATTAACATATATTACTAAGCCACAATAATTAAAATGGCACCTTTCTGATATAAAACTAGAACAATGAAGTAGAAACAGCTTATGATGTGTAAAAATGAAGTTTATGATAAAGTGGTGTCACAAACTTCTGAAGAAGGAAGAGTTAACTCAAAGTGCTTAGCAGAGGAAAAGCTCCACCCTCTATTATATAATGATAGAGCTGTCAAAAAGAGGAGGTATCTATAGTGAAACAGAAATCAATAGTATACATTTAGACCTAAGGTAACAGCATAACTTTTCAAATTTATTTTGGATTAGGTAATGCAGTCACATGATATAAAAACTGGTAAGGCACAAAAGTAATACATGATTAAAAGTAAGTCTCCTCCACACATCTAGATCTTTCTCTCTGGAGGCAACCACTGACAATGATTTCTTGGGCATTTGATGACATTTCATTTTTAAAGAAGTTGGGAGGAAATGTTTTGCCTTTGCTCTACCTGTCAAATAACCACAGCCTCTTTGAGACAGCTTGCCATAGGGCAATGTTATTCTTATGGAAAAGATTAATTTGTTGGTGGGTTATTTTTTTAAAAAGTGTTTTATTTATTTCTGAGACAGAGACAGCATGAGCAAGGGAGGGTCAGAGAGAGAGGGAGACACAGAATCTGAAACAGGCACCAGGCTCTGAGCTAGCTGTCAGCACAGAGCCCGATGCAGGGCCTGAACCCACAGACCATGAGATCATGACCTGAGCTGAAGTCGGACGCTTAACTGACTGAGCCACCCAGGCACCTCCTGGTGGGTTATTTAAGAGATAATAAATTAGCATGCTTAGATTTAATTGTAGTTTCCAGTCCTTTCATCTCAACATAAAGGTAATAAGTAGAAACATAAGCCAATGATTTAAAAAATACTTTTGAAATAGTTTACAGATGAAATAGCAATCAGGTTAAATACAGCATTATACTGTTTTTGTCCATGTTATTTGAAAAAGTCCTTATCTACCAAACTAGAATTTCTTAAAATGTGTTCTGAGGACCATTACATCAGAATCATCAGGCTGCCTGTTAACAGTGCTTATTTCTAGTCCTAACTCAAAACTTAGGAGTCAAAAATTCTAGGGGCTAGGCCCAACATTTTTAATGAAGTTCTCAGGTGATCTACATACACATGCTTAAGTTTAAGAAAGACTAGGTACTGGGGCGCCTGGTGGCTCAGTAGGTTGAGTGAATGACTCTTGATTTTAGCTCAGGTCATGATCCCAGGATCATGGGATCAAGCCCCGCATCGGGCTCTGCAATGAGTGTGGAGACTGCTTGGGATTCTCTCTCTCTCCCTCTGCTCCCGCTCTCTCTAAAATAAAATAATATAAATAAATAAAATAAAATAATAGGGGCACCTGGGTGACTCAGTCAGCCAAGTGTCTGATTTCCGCTCGGGTTGTGATCTCGTGGTTTGTGGGTTCAAGCACCATGTTGGGCTCTCTGTATTTAGCACAGGGCCCTCTGGATCCTCTGTCCACCCCTCCTTTGCTCGTGAGCATATGCATACACACTCTCTCTCTCAAAAATAATAAATACATATTAAAAAATAAAATAATGATAATAAAAAGACTGGGTACTATTTAAAGCCATTACCACAGAAACCCTGTCTTTCTTATTCATTGTAGGCATAGTGCCTAGCACAAGGCCTGACAAAGAAGGTATCCCAGAATATATGGTGAAGGTTTAATGAATGTATGTTGGGACTGACTATAGAACACCTCGCTATGTTATTAACACTCAACTGATTCTGAAACTGCATGCTTCATCAATGACAGAAATTTGAATAAAGAGCAGAGAAACAAGCTTCGGCAATCAACAGCTTAAATAGAGTTCATTTAGTTGCATGACTCAGTTTCATAGCAAAGCACTTGCAAAGATGTCAGGGAATTTAATTAGCAATACTTTATTATATATCTGAGTTTGACACAGATGTTACAAGTGTATAATATTAACAAGGACCAAGTGACCCAAGGAAAAGTACCAAAATGAGATATTCTACATATTTTCTATGTAGTAAGTAGTGACATTTGCCCTAACCAGAACTAAGAAAGAAGCAAAAAAGAGCATCTCAGCAACCAAAACAGATGTCACAAGGCCAAGCATGACAGCTTTGGGCACTTGACTCACAGGCAAGCCCATTAGACCTGCACTCAGAGTCTATTCAGTCTACTTTGGCACACATTATTCATTTTAATAGAATTTTAAAACTGGTTTCCTAGCTCACAGGAAATTAAAAACACTAAATCAGAATCAAGAGAGGGGCTGCAAGAGATAGTACACCATCAACATGACAAAATGAGAGCTGTTAAAAGGGGAGTGAAGAACTATATAAAATAACAAAAAGAACTCACAAAGCCTACTACTCTGTGGCCCTCTTATGAAAGAGTAAATAACCCTTCTCTTTTTGACAGGATCTGAAGACATCTACTATAGTATAACTCAAAAACAGGTGCTCAAAAGAAAAATTAAGTTAAAGAGAAGGGCTAAATTATGATCCCAATAAACTGTATATGAGGTATGGATGCAGGGATAATAGGTAACATTTCAGAAAAATTTCCATTAATTAAAGCTTGTTTAAAGCTACGAACTTTAAAAAAGAATTGAGTAGTAGCTAGTTGGAAAACTGAACTATTAGAAAAAAAGCATTCCTCTAGAGTTCCAGAAAGGAAAAAGACACTACTATACCAAACCAACAAGAGGTAATTTTCAAAACAACATGTTCTTGAAAAAAAAAATTCAGTTATTTGTTTGATCAAACAACTTCTTTGTTGATGTGGTTAGTAATATTATTTTCTGTATTCTAATGGTGACTGAATGACAGTGACAGTTTATGTTCTCGATACGTTCTGTATATACACGGTCACTCAGTCACCATTAGAATCCACCTGGGGATTACTGATGGAAAAGTCATGGTGCTGCTTTCTATAAATTATGCTCATTTTGAAAGATATTTTTTATCATTTAAAAAGAAGTATCTAAAGTATATATTATAAAAAAGAGCACTACTGAAAGGCACTAAAGATAACACAAACAGAAGTATAAACTCCTAGTAATTTAATGAGCTGCAATAAAACGCCATATGGCATTCAATGTAATTATGTAATAAGCACTGTAAATTCTGTGAACAATAGCATTTGGCCATCACCACACCCACCCTCTCCAAAATTGGTGTGTGTACCAGACAGTACTGGTAAACAACAGATTTGTAAATTAATTTTAAATATTTCACATTCATGTTAGCTTCATAAAGTGTATATGTGTGTGAGTGATTCTTCCAGAACAAGTCCATTATTTTGGGTTGTGCATTAAAGTTTTAAAAGCTAGAAGACAGAGTATATAGTTCATGAAGCAGACTTAGTATTTTTCTTTTTGAAATCACAGAATGCTGCATATCAAAGAACAAATTATCTACTGTGAGCAACTATCTCAAGGGCAGGAAAAACGTCTTATTAACCCTTTGTTCCTGAGTGTGTGGTCCATAATAGGTACTCAGTGTCTACTGAATGAATAGGTTTACATATTGTAAAGTTTGAGCTGTGAACCTTTGGTATTATGATGTAAAATACTAATGGGGGTGGGGGAACTCTACTCACTCCAGAGTATAAACTTCAGTTCGTTCGTTCGTTCGTTCATTCGTTCGTTCGTTCCTCCCTTCCTCCCTCCCCCCTCTATTTAAATTTACATCCAAGTTAGTTAGCATGTAGTGTAATAATGATTTGAGTAGAATCCAGTGATTCATCCCCTACATATAACACCCAGTGCTCATCCCAACAAGTGTTCTCCTTAATGCCCCTTGCCCATTTAGCCATCCTACCACCCACAACCCCTCCAGCAACCCTCAGTTTGTTCTCAAAAAGTCTCTTATGTTTTGTCCCCCTGCCTGTTTTTATGTTATTTTTGCTTCCCTTCCCTTATGTCTATCTGTTGTGTGTGTTACATTCCACATATGAGGGAAGTCATATGATATTCGTCTTTCTCTAATTTTGCTTACCATAATATACTCTAGTTCCATCCACGTTGTTGCAAATGGCAAGATTTTTCTTTTTGATTGCTGAATAATACTCCATTGCATACACACACGCGCACACACACACATATATACCACATCTTTATGCATTCATCTGTCAATGAACATTTGGACTCTTTCCACACTTTGCCTAATGCTGACAGCATTGCTATAAACATTGGGGTGCATGTGCCCCTTCAAAACAGCACATCTGTATCCTCTGTATAAATAGCTAGTAGTGCAACTGCTGGGTCGTAAGGTAGTTCTATTTTTTATTTTTTGAGCAACCTCCATACTGTTTTCCAGAGTGGCTGTACCAGTTTGCATTCCCACCAGCCAGGCAAAAGAATGTCTTTCTCCACATCTTCACCCACATCTGTTGTTGCCTGAGTTGTTAATGTTAGCCATTCTGACTGGTATGAGGTGGTATCTCACCGTGCTTTTGATCTGTATTTCCCTGATGATGAGTGATGTTGAGCATTTTTTCATGTGTCAGTGTCTTCTTTGGAGAAGTGTCTATTAAAGTCTTTGGCCCATTTCTTCATTGTATTATTTGTTTTTTGGGTGTTGAGTTTGATAAGTTCTTTATAGATTTTGGGTACTAACTCTTTATCTGATATGTCATTTGCAAATATCTCCTCCCATTCCCTCAGTTGTCTTTTAGTTTTGCTGATTGTTTCCTTTGCTGTGCACAAGCTTTTTATCTTGATGAGGTCCCCAATGTGTCATTTTTGCTTTTGTTTCCCTTGCCTCTGGAGACATGGTGAGTAAGAAGTTGCTGCAGCAGAGGTCCAAGAGGATTTTGCCTGCTTTCTCCTCGAGGATTTTGACGGCTTCCTGTCTTAGGCTTAGGTCTTTCATCCATTTTGGGTTTATTTTTGTGTATGGTATAAGTGGTCTAGGTTCATTTTTCTGCATGTCGCTGTCCAGTTTTCCCAGCACCACTTGCTGAAAAGACTGCCTTTATTCCATTGAATATTCTTTCCTGCTTTGTCAAAGATTAGATGGCCATACTTTTGTGGGTCCATTTCTGGGTTCTCTATTCTGTTCCACTGATCTGTGTGTCTGTTTCTGTGCCAGTAGCATACAGTCTTGATGATTATAGCTTTGTAATACACCCTAGACTCTGGAATTGTGATGCCTGCAGCTTTGGTTTTCTTTTTTAAGATTGCTTTGGCTATTTGGGGTTTTTTCTGGTTCCATACAAATTTTAGGATTGTTTGTTCTAGCTCTGTGAAGAGTGCTGGTGTTATTTTGATAGGGATTGCACTGAACATGTAGATTGCTTGAGTAGTATTGACATTTTAGCAATATTTATTCTTCCAATCCAGGAACATGGAATATTTCTCCATTTTTTGGTGTCTTCTTAGATTTCTTTCATAAGCTTTCTATAGTTTTCAGTGTATAGATTTTTCACCTCTTTGGTTAGGTTTATCCCTAGGTATTTTTAAATTTCAGTTTCAACAAGCAATAGCATCTTTAATGTACTGTCCAAATACAATACATGTAAGTATGTGTCATAACAAAAGTGTGCCATTTAAAAAAAATTTTCCTTTAATGTTTACTTTTGAGAGAGAGAAAGAGAAAGAGAGAGCGAGTGCATGAGGGCGCGCAAGAGCGCACAAGCGGGGAGGGGCAAAGAAAGAGACATACAGAATCTGAAGCAGGGTCCAGGCTCTGAGCTGTCAGCACAGAGCCTGACGCGGAGCTTGAACTGATGAACCAGGAGATCATAACCTGAGCCGAAGTCGGACACTCAACCGACTGAGCCAGTCAGGCGCCCCCAAAATGTGGCATTTTAAAGAGAAAATAATTTGATATTTAAATTAACCTTGGAATACCTGTAAGTTAAATATAAATAATTCAATTTTATGAGACTTCAACAAATAAAAGTTTGTTAAAATTTAACAAAGGAAAAATAAACCGATTACAGATAAATCTCTAAGAGGCTCAAAGAATTATAAAAAAACATTAATTCATGAAACATTTATTGATCCTTATCAAATGACAGGCACCGGCTAGATGACAAGAGTAAGTCAATAAGTAATAATTAATAATTAAGAAAAATAGTGCCTCACAGTAATAAGTGCTAAAAATATAAGAAAACTGAATAATGGCGTGGCATGTAACTAGGCCGTGGTGGTGGGGAGACAGCTATATTATTTCACCCATGAGTGGTGAGGAGAGGCCTATCTGGAAAGGTGGCATAGAGCCTGAGGACTGCCTGATGGAAAGGAGGCTAAGACCTGGTGAAAAACTTGTGCTTATACTGAAAGATGGGACTTGTTCTTGTTCTGAGGGACAAAGAAGGGGCCATTCTGGCTGCTGCCTAGTTCATGAGAACAGGAGTGTGGTGGGAGAGGAGGATGAGGAAGGTTCAAGGTCAGAGCACATAAAGCTCAGAAGGCAGATCATACAGGATCTGTACTTTCTAAGTACAGGGGAGTGGTACGGCGCCATCCATGCTAACGACTACTATGTGAGGAATGGCCCATAGGGGGAAGCAGGGAGCCACTAGTTAGAAGGCTACTGTAGTAGTAGAGCCAGTTGCAAAGGCAGGAGCACTTAGAAGGGTCTTACACTTGATTTAATGCAATGTTGTCACTGTTTTTGAAATTCTTCCTTTCTCAACAAGGGACTGTGGAATTTTGTTTTGCAACAGGCCCTACAAATTATTTAGTTGATCTAAAATACAGGTAACTAAGGCAGCTTAGACGTGTATAGTAGCAGGAGTGATAAGTAGGGCAATGAGTATAGAGCTGGTACAGCTGACAGAGCCTGAAGACAGTTTAGATGTGTCTTGTCAAGAAAAGAGGACTGAATCATGGATAACTCCTGGGTTGTTTTTGTTTTACCTAAATGAGTGAAAACGGGGAAGACTGGGAAAAGAACTGCCTTAAGCGTGGGAAGGTGGGTAACAATCAAGAATTCAATCTCAGGGATGTGAGGTTAAGAGGCCTATCACGCATCCAAAGGGAGCTTTCAAGTGAACTGTTGGGAATATATGGGTATGAAGGCCCGAAAAGAGGTTTTGAACCGGATACACAACTTCCAGAGTTGTGGTGTATATATTCTTAATGTGGATGGGATCACTTAGCAACACAGAAGAGATAGAGTTCAAGAGGCAAGGAGAAGCTACAGAGACTATGAAGACAAGAGGAAAATTAAAGAGGGTCACAGTAACCAAGGGGGGAGAACGTGCTAAGGACAGAGCCCTGAAGGACAATCTGATAACTTCCTTCAGAGTGAAATATGCTCAATCTGTGACACATTGGTTCATCTACCTGTTCAACCTAACACTGCAATACCCTATAATCAGCCCTTTGTCTACTCAATCATACCAGGCTGATTTACTATGTTTCCTCAAACACTCCTATTGATTTATCCCAGATTGTGATATGCCTGTTCCTCCTAGAATCTCTCCCTCCTGTTCTTTATCTATTCAAAGCCTATGATTGTTTTCCCTGACTTCATCAAATCAGCATATTCAGAAACTTGGTATTTAATATCTGTGTCAGCTTCCTATGTTGTATATAATAATATACTACCCTAAATTATTATTTAATACACATCTATGAACCATTTCCCAAAACAGATAAGCTCTAGTTCCCTTTTAATGTTACACTGTGTAGTATACATCAGATGTAATATACATCTGTCATATATATCTGTAACAGATTAATATATACCTGTTGAACAAATGAGTAATAAACAACACCTTGAAGCTATGAAATATGAGGAAGTAACAAGTAGATAAATCAACCTGGCATGTAACAGCTTAAAAAGAAATGATTCATTATGATCTAAGTCCTGGGCAGCCTGTGAGACAAAAGGCATAAAACCTAAATCTCATACCTTTCATTCTCTCTTCATTCAACAAGTATTTATTACACACCTACTAGGTGCCAGGCACTCTTCCAGTTATTAGATACACCATCCAATAAAGTAGACAAAAAGTCCTGCCATCAGGGAGCTACATTTTAGTGGAAAAACCATTCACTGGCATGTTATGTTTTGCATGAGCTTATTAAGCCCTCACCTTCCTCTCCTATTTTCCCCACATGCCTACTATTTTTCAGTTTGAGAAGTTTTTGCCTGAACATTATTTTTTTATTATTAGCATTAATTCCATCCTTTCAGTTTTTCTCAAATATATCACACATTACAAGAGAAGGGTTTTATACATTCTGAGGCCCTCAATGTTGTAAAAAAATCACTACATGGTATATGACCACTGTCATACTAGGATATGTTATAGAGAAGCACATCTTCAAAAACAGCACAACCACTAAGTACATCAAAACTACCCAAAGCATTACAGATTTCACATTAACTTCACAAAAGTACAGTAATATTCTCCACAGACATGTAAAATTATTGAATATTCTACCTCTCCTCTGCAGCTATATGGAGCTTTAAAATTCAATTAAGTTATGCTATCAGGATCTGAAATTAGATAAAAATTCTATAATGAAACAGTTACATAGCTTATATATATCCTATAAATGTTATCCTACTATTTATTTTATAATGTAACAGACCCACAGTACTAACAGTATTAGTTTAAGTTGTAAGGCATTAGGGTAAGGATCATCCTATACAAGAGAGAAGAAAAACAGAACCAACTCCCTTCCCTTTTCCTACTGATAAGCCAAGCAATGTTTTGAAAATACTATGGCCAGAAGAGGTACTCTGTCACCTAATGGACTAGAGTCAACGGAATCTGGGTTCAAATTTCAGTTGTGCTATTTATGAATTGAGCCTGGGCAAACCACTAAACTACAACTCGCTTTTTTCATTTGTGAAAATGGAAACAAAAATTTTTTTTAAAGTAACTAAAATGAACATCTAATATAATACAAAGCCATTTAAGAGTACATGACCTACCATGTGGGCCAAGCTAAGCTATCTTGCCTGAAAATCAGTTTTCCTAGGCAGACTTTAATAAAAGTTTTTTTAGACATTATCTTCTCTTTCTCAACTTACCTAGACAGATACCATATGTTTGCATATATAAGTGGATTAGGAGGACCATGCAGGAGAAGAAGGGGAAAAATAGTTGGGGAGAGGAAGGGAGGCAAACCATGAGAGACTCTTGAGTACTGAGAACAAACTGAAGGTTGATGGGGGTGGGGGAGAGGGGAAGGGGAGCAATGGGTATGGGGAAGGGCACTTGTTGGGATGAGCACTGGGTGTTACATATAAACCAACTTGACATGTAAACTATTTAAGAAAAAAAAAAGTTTTCTTTATAATATATCTGATGGCAACTTCATTAAAGTCTCAAGCAAAAGGGATACTCGATTAAGATGTTTATGAGTAAGGTCTTCTTATACTCAATGCCTGATCATCCCAAAGTCTAAATCAGTCCCTCCTAGTAGTAAGAGGCTTGATTATCATCACTCTTGCTGATTCAATGTACTAAATGGTAAATGGGACCTTTGTTCCCTAAGAAAGGAACATGTGATCTTTCCTTAAGTGCTTCAGAAAATCAAAGACTAAGGGTCAAAAATTTCAGTGCTGACAAGGACCAGACAAGCAACTTCTACTTTAAGCCAATTGGTAAGGCAACAGGACACATGGGCCTGCAGCAAACCAGAGAGTGCAGTTCATTCCCAGACTGCCCATTTTGCAGTGCACCCCAGTGCCACACGGAAGGGGCACATTCAAAAAACAGCAAAGATTTGTAGAATTACTGTGACAATTTTCTGGCAGATGGCAATAATGTCATTTAATAAAACATGTAAACTGCCATAATTTTCTGACTGATAAAAATAAAAACACTTAATGGGGGGTCACCTTTTGTAAATTTGTACAAAGGCATATGGACTAGTGATGGACCTGATCCTGCGTAAGGCAATTTGGCCATTTTGGGGGTCACATTCAGCAGCAAGTTTTAGACCCTCAGAAGAGGCCTCCAACAAATGCAGGCAGGCCAGATCTACCCACTCGGTCCAGGAAGCAGAGATGGTTGTCCTGGTGACAAGTCCACCATAAACTAAAAGGACTACTCAATTTTGTGTTTAGGGGCAACCTATACACAGCGTAATTTCAATGATTTTTCTTCCTTTTCCATAAAAAAAAAAAATCTGCCTACTCAAATACCTTGAACAGGTAATCTAATGGTTATTATTTCAAATGTGGTAATAAAAGGTCTAAAATCAAATACCCACTTTGAGTTATGCCTATTCATTCTCAAAATGTATTCAGAATTGAGAGAACAGAAAAGATCAGAACATGATAAAAAGTAGATGCCTAAAGATAGACATTACCAAGAGGGAAAGGAGTGAAAAAAGGAGATGCCTGGATAATAAAGATAAACTTTCCATACTTCACAGTTTTACCTAAGGTTAGCCCTGTTGATTTTCAACTGTGAGCGAACAAAGAGAAATTGTATACTGAAGTATTTTTATCCTACAAAGCTGTGAGGCTTTGTAGAAACACCACCACATGCCAGTACTGCTTCTTAGGACTTAACAATTTAAATTTAAACAGTGCTAAGTACATTGTTAAAAGTGTATTAGTTCTGAAGAGATTCATTAATCATAGCAGAACTAACTATAAATCCTTAACTTTAAAATGCTGGGTTTTGGTCAATTATGAGAATTTACTAAACAAAGCTGTTAGCACAAAGATGAATCAGATCTATTTCCTGACCTCAAGGAGCTCATTATCTAGTAGAGATAAACCAAAGTAATAGAAAACAAAATAAAAAGCAAAATGTGATTAGCAGTTTATTAGAAAGAGTGCAGCAGGAGTTTGGTGAAGACGGTGATTCTCCTGCGTGGAGGAAAATGGCTGGCAACATTTCACATTTGAAATGAATCTTAAAGGATAAACAGGCATTCTGGCAAGCAGAAACCCAAGAACAGAGCACAGCAGGCAGACGGCTATGACAGGACACACCTGGGAAGAGTGAAAGGGACCGGTTTTGATATACTGCACACCTGAGTCGGAATCGGCAGTATAATAAATAGGGGCTGGAACCCTGAGGAAGACCAAAGGAAAAGGCAGACAAGGTTTGTGAACTTGAGCCCTGAGACGGGCTCTGGACTGACAGCACAGAGCCCGCTTGGGACTCGAGCTCTCCTCTCTTTCTCTCTCAAAATAGATAAATAAACCTTTTTTTTTTTTTTTTTTTTAAAAAAAGAGGATTCTTACCATGGACTAACAGTCTTCCTTGCACCAAACAGCATTCCCTATGAGGAGCTGTTTTAGTCTTTTTAAAAATTCTAAGTAAAACACCTTGCCTAGTTTTTTATGGTAGTTTTATCCCACTGATATTTTTGTACTTTTACTACAGCTACCTATTTATAAAACATTTAAAAATTGTATTTTAATGATGATGACATCAGCTCCTTTCACATAATCCTTCACTTAAAGTGATAATTAAAAAGGAGCAGTACAGGGAAAAGGATGTGAGAACAACAGCTCGCTGAAGGCAAAGAGGGACAGCTGCCTTCTTGGGTTAGCTCTTCAGAAGGACTTCCTGTTCCCTGGCACCTAAAAAAAAAATCTGATTGAAAAAGATTTATAGTTCCACATTTTAAAAATCATACATTTGGGTACCTTAGGAGAGTCATTAGCCCAAGCATCACTGTAGGAGAGGAGGATAAGGCTGTTTACAAAGAAAATCTGGGAAAATGTCAGGATTATTATCCCTCATGCTATCCAGGAAGATTCTGAATATCCAGATTTAGAAACTAAAAACCTATGGGTTTCTAATATATACATGTAATTTATGGTGGCCACATTAAGGAGTCCCTGAGGACAGAGAAAAAAGTAGATGAAAAGACTATGAAGGGGGAGAGTTTAACTTAGTTCCCTGAGTCTGAATCTGGCTAATATCTAGATAGTTCTAAACTACCACTTTATGATTTTTATTTTGAAAAGAGATTATTCATGGACTCCATACCAAAACCTTCAGATTCTTTCTCTCAGCTCTAGTTCTCTTTCTGTTCCAATTTAAGCTTGATTGAAGTAATTTATCTATCTCAAGGCAGGGATTCAAAAAGAATTCTTGTTGCAAGTCTCTTAAAATGAGAACTAAGACAGACTGGATAGGGTTGGAAATACCTCCAGCAGAGTTTTAGGACAAGAGTTCTTACTCAGGTTATTGTTGTAAGTGTAAGAGTTCATTAATACTTACTGAGTACCTACTCTGTGTCAGATACCTCATGTGCAATATAGTTTCATTTGTCTTTATCATAACATATCAAGCCCACTATCCTATTTTACAATTGAGAAAACAAAGGCACAGAAAAGGTCGTATAGCCAGTGAATGGTGAAGCCAGTCTTTGAACCCAAGTTGTCTGACTCTAGAGTCCAACCTCTTAACTACCTAACCCTATTATCATCTTAATAGATACAGATTTGCTTTCTAGTAATAGTCTTGATCTTCTTTTTGAGAGGATAAAATGGTTATTCCTCAAGGAAAGCAATCAAGAATGTGAATGTTCTTGACAACTGTCTCCTATCCCTAAGATGCTTTCTCAAAAATGGTTTTGCTGTGGACCTTATAGTTATCTCCCTAGCATTTACTTTACCTGCTCCCTACTGAGAAGCACATTTTAGATGGAACTGACCCTACCTCCAACACATTTCCACAGGTGGTTCCCAACTGTTAACCCACATAGTCCATCTTCACCATTCCATTTATTGATTCACGGATAGACTCAGAACTCATGTTGGCTCAATGAAGGAAGTGAAGGCTCTATCTGTTTAATCACTGGTTAAAGACAAGATCACACAATTCTTGGGGCTTCATATGAAATAAAGAGGCAGATAATCCTGGGAGCTGCAGGTGGCCATACTGCTACCAGGAGCAATAGTCAAGTTTGAGAAAGACCCAAGAAAATTAGAAGCAGAGCTAGAGCACTGATGATGGGGACAACTTCTAGATGAAGCATGGCTAAATCCCACAATACCACTGGATTTTATTTATGTGAATCAGTAAATTTATTTTTAAGCCAGTCTGCCCTGAGTTTTCTGATATCAGCAAATGAAAGTTATCCTAATGGATACAAATATATTAATCATTACCACCAATATTCACCAAAAACGGTTTTATTATTTTTTAATATTTTTTTAATGTTTATTCATTTTTGAGAAAAAGAGAGAGAGAGAGGCAGGTAGGAGCAGAGACAGAGAGAGAGGGAGACACAGAATCCAAAGCAGGCTCCAGGCTCTGAGCTGTCAGCACAGAGCCCCACGTGGGGCTAGAACTCACAAGCAGGGAGATCATGACCTGAGCCGAAGTCGGATGTCTAACCGACTGAGGCACCCAGGTGCCCCCACACCACCCAAAAGCTGTGTTTTAAATGAGACTACCATAAAGCTAAAATCTAATACAAAAAAAAATCTAATACTACATTTCTCTGGTCATAAAATTATAGAATTCTGAGTTGCTGTTATGACCTCAAATTTTATTCAGGGTTAATAGAAAAATGAATAGTGATTTTGCTGTTTAATAAACTTCATATAAAAATTTACATGGAAACATTAACACAGCACTATGCTATGCCCAACTTGCTGTGGCTACTGGGAAATGTACAAGGTTTACATTCAGTCATAGCAGTTTCATTTAGTCTAGATTATCTGGTACTGTATACATTTCTGATCTGCCAGCACTTTCATTATTTGACTCTTACCTTTTAGTTCTCAATTTAAAAGGTTAGCATTTCATTGTATCTGGGCTATTCATAATAAGGGTGACCTTATATCCCAATTTCATCTGGGACAGTTTATACTTCCACATCTCAGTGTGGCATCTTCTCCTGTTACTGCCTGCTTTCATTCTCAAAACTATCCTGTTTTGAATGATAAATTATGTGATTACCCTACTTATAATTCACCTTGTATTTCTTTTTTAAATATAAAGGGACACCGCTATAAGATAATCATCCTAACATGTAAGAAAAACCACTTCAAAAGTAATTATTCTTATTGAAATTTATCTATGAGGAAGAGTCAAAATTACAAGAACTAAATATGTTCACATACTAGATTAAATGTTGTGAAAAGAAAATACTTCGGTGTTATGATTGCATTGAGCAAAAATTTTATTTGCAGAAACTTCTTCAGGCATGAATCCAGTTCACCTATATGAATCACATCACCCACAAATTACATAAAGATCTACTGAGTGAGGGGCTCCTTTTCCTCTTCCCTTGTAATAAGACATTCTAAGATGTCTTTTATCATAATATGAGGCATTAGAAATCTAGGCAGGTACAGCCTGGTAACCTCTCCCCAGGAAAGAAAGTGAATCACAACTTGCTTTCTGCTATCTGGTGTCTTAGCACAGAAAAAAGACTGATTTTTCTCTTTTCCACCTCTCCAAAGCCAAGTTCTGTTCCCAAAGAGAAAAGCTTTTCTTAGGTTTTTGAAGAAAGTCCACAAACACTGAAAGAATTAAAAATAAAAAACTTTTGAGACAAGTATTTTTAGATGAGTTGGTGACATAAACATGCAGAAGTTAAAAAGCCACATAATTTCCTATCACTATGACTTTCCTACAAGAAAACACCCACTAGGGTGATTGCCTTATATTTATGTCCCATTATATTTTAAAAAGTACAACATTAATTATAAGCAGGGTAATGTATAATTTACCATTTGATTATTTAAAAAGTCTTGAGGGGTGTCTGCCTGGCTCAGTCGGTGAAGCATGTAACTTGATTTTGGAGGTCATGAGTTTAAGCTCCACATGGGGCACAGAGATTAGTTTAAAAAAGAAAAAAAAAAAAGCCTCACGATCCTTAAAGTTATACTTCATAAAACACAAATTAAATTTAAATTACTATACCAAATGTGAGCTGATATTAAATATGTTCACATTTACTAATTCAAAATAAATTCTCTCCTAATAAAAAAATCACTTAGATCATCCAAATTTATGTCAGATAAAGAGAAACTAATAGAAGCAGTGGAATTGTTTCCCATTTTTGTTTTCTTGGTGACTAAATGGATGCTCACACAATTTTATATTATGTGATGGGATTAGACAAAAGAAAATTACAGCACAGGATGAATTTCTTCCTTGGCTTGAATTTTATTGGCTAAAGGGGTTCCCATATTCCTTGGATTTACTGTGATACTTATTTCTACCATGGGGCGCCTGGGTAGCTCAGTCAGCTGAGCATCCAACTCTTGACTTTGGCTCAGGTCATGATCTCACAGTTTGTGGGATTGAGCCCCACGTTGGGCTGCACACTGACAGTGCAGAGCCTGCTTGGGATTCTTTCTCTCTCTCTCTCAAAAGAAATAAATAATAAAATACTAATTTCCACCTTTATCTAAATGAATGAGAGAATCTTATAAACTAAGAGAATCTTACTTACATATGATTAATACAGCAGCTGTAATTCTCACCACGTGGCTAATTTATCAGCTAAAATTTAATAGCAGACAACTATAATAAGCATTTATTACAAAAATTAAATTTCCACTAAAGTAGCACTGATCATTCTTACAGTACTATATGTAAATATAATATACACTTTGTAATATACTCATTTATATTACTAAAAGTGTAGGTCAGCCACTATTTGCAAATATAATACAGTAAAAACTCATGGTTAAAGAAAAAAGCGTCACTGACTTAAAGGTCTTCTTTGATAAAAAGACTTCTCTTCCAGTCCTCTGTAAATGGAAAACTATTTAATTCTTACTTTATATTTTGAAAACCTTTTTGTTGTTGATGAAATGTTTCTATATTTGTTTTATCATCACTTTCCCCCTTTCAAAGGAAGATATGTATGTGTGTGGGTGCACATACGCATGTGTAAATTAACTGAAAAACCAAGTCCAAGTTTCAACTGCAGCTCTGAGTAAAAAAATTAAAGCTGGATGCTGTTGATTCCTATATTTCTGCACCTAGTTTTGCCATTCCTTTTTATTTCTACCCAACACATACTTCTGGGTATTTAATATTTGTAATGCACTATGCTAAGTGCTCAGAACAAAAAAAGGGGGAGGGAGGGAGACAGAGTGAGAAAGAAAGAAGATAAAACCTACAGTCCATGTTCCCATGAAGCTCATAATCTTGTAGAAGGTGCCACCATGCACATTTAAACAGTGGACCACATAGACATGTAGGGGCACCTGGGTGATTCAGTCAGTTAGGCAACTGACCTCGGCTCTGGTCATGATCTCACTGTTTGTGGGTTCCAGCCCCATGTCAGGCTCTGTGCTAACAGCTCAGAGCCTGGAGTCTCTTTCAGATTCTGTTTGTGTCTCTCTCTCTCTCTCTGCCCCACCCCAGCTCACGCTCTGTCTCTCTCAAAAATGAATAAATGTAAAAAATAAGAAAAAGGAAAAAAGAACACAGACATTTATTTATACCATTAAAGAAAAATAAGTATGTGGGAATGTGGAAAAGGGTATGGCAGATCCTAACTGGAGTGGGGAATGAAAGACATGATAAGGTTTCACTGAGTAAAGTGACACCTGGGTTGGTTTTAAAAGCTCAGAAGGATCTTGGCAGAAGTGAGACAAGGCATTCTAGGTATAGGACGCAGCACGTAACAAAGGCATAAAGATTTTAAATTTTTTTTTTTCTAATGTTTTATTTATTTCTAGGAGAGAGAGAGAGAGACAGCACGAGCAGGGGAGGGTCAGAGAGAGAGGGAGTCACAGATTGAAACAGGCTCCAGGCTCTGAGCCGGCAGTCAGCACAATGCCCGACGCGGGGCTCGAACCCACGAACCGCGAGATCATGACCCAAGCGAAAGTCGGACGCTTAACCGACTAAGCCACCCAGGCGCCCCAAGCATAAAGATTTTAAAGTGCCCAGCACAGCCAGGATAACAACATGCAGTGTGACAGAACTAGCTGATGTCTGTCGAAAGTAAAACAGCTAAAATTAAAGCCAGATTATCCAAACAATTGAATGTCATTAAGGACCAGGCAGTCAGCGGGCCCTGAAAAACTTTGACCATATGTGTGAATATCAGGGCCAGTGTATCTTAGGTACTGAACTGCCAGGTCTGCTCTCAAACATTTCTACTTTGAGATCTCCTACATCTGGAAATCTGCCTTTCTGTTTGATCAATAGTGCCACATTTCTTTTTAAAGTCTATTTATTTTGAAAGAGAGGGAGGGAGGGAAGGAAGGAGGGGTTAGTTAGAGGGAAGTCAAAAGTTCTACACAGACAGAGAGAGACAATCCCAAGCAGGCTCTGTGCTGCCAGTGCACAGTATGACCCAGAGTTCGATCTCACAAATGTGAGGTCATGACCTGAACCGAAATCAAGAGTCGGACACTAACCGACTGAGCCAGCCAGGTGCCCCAGCACCACCACATTCTATGCCTCCTACAGTATCAGCAGTAAATAGATCTTTTAGATAATCGCGTGTGTGTGTGTGTGTGTGTGTGTGTGTGTGTGTGTGTGTGTGTGTGTTTTCCCTCAGGTTACAAACAGTAAATTCTCTGGAGCAAGAGCAGTATCTAGTGATTTTTTAAAATTGAGCCTTACCTCAGTGATCACATTTGGCATTTGAAAATGTTGAATGGCAATAAACAAAATACAGGTTGACCCTTGAATGGCACTAGTCTCAAGTGCACAGGTCCACTTATACATGGATACTTTATAGTACAGCACTGTAAATATATTTTCTCTTCCTTATGATTTTCTTAACATTTTCTCTTCTCTGGCTTACTTCATCACAAGAATACAGTAATAATATACAGACCTTATAAAATATGTTTAATCAACTGTTTATGTTATCTGTAAGGCTTCCAGTCAACGGTAGGCTATCAGTAGTTGTTTTGGGGGAAGTCAAAAGTTCTACATGGGTTTTCAACTGTACAAAGGGTCGGCACCCGAACCCTTTCATTGTTCAAGTGTCAACTATACATGAGCTACAACTTATGACTCATGTTACTTTCCTATTTTAATAATTTACCCATCACTATTCTTGCAGTTCAAGTACTTTCTGCTTTTTTAGGTTTTTATGTAAACTGTCAGCCAGGATTTAAATTAAAATGGACATGGGGTTTATAAAGCCTCACACCTCCTTTCATCAGTGTTACCATCCTGTTCTGTTGTACAGAATCAGTCTGAGGATTCGTAGCAGAAGTGCATCCAAGCCACCCACCATCAGTCTGGCTCTAGAGAAATTCCCTGTCCCACAACCACTTAAGTAGAAGATGAGTTCATTAAATCCTCTCAACTCTACCTCCAAATATCCTCAAAACCTAGTCTTTCATCTCCCTTCTGAAGAGAACCACTTTAATGTTTGGTCATTCAGACATTTTGTACCTGGGTTATTACATCCATCTCTAGCTTATCTCCCTGGTTTCAGGCTACATTGTGGCCAGAATGGCTTATCCAAAACAAATCCCTCTGCTTTCCATGCCGCTTAGAATCCTTCAGTGCCTCCCTAATAGCCACAACACAAAGTCCAAATTTCGTACCACAACCCAGACTCTTTAACAAATAATTTAGCAAGAATATAAAGGTATTTCACATTTTAAACCTTATCTCCTGCCATGAACTTGCTGAACAGATATGTAGTACCTACTACATGTCATGAACTATTCCAAGCACTTGGGTATATGTGTGTAACAGATGATTGTGTACACGTGTGAGCACATACCCACACACCAAAGAATCAACCATGGAAGTTTAAACTACACTAAGGCAAAGTTGGCAATAAATATAAGTAAATTATATAGTATATTAGGAGGTGATATGGACTATAAGAAAATACAAGTATAGAAAGAAGTAGGTTGGTCAGGGTAGGCATTACTGGAAAAGCAGAATCTGAGAAGAGACTTAAAAAAGGCAGAGTGCCTGCAGCTACCTGCAGAAAGGATGTTACAGGCAGAAAAGAAAATCTGGTGTAAAGGCCCTAATATGGAAGTACCTGGAGTGCTCATGACTATTGGAGGAGGTCAGGGTGAGTAGGTGAAGGGAGCAAGTTGGAGGATATAAGGATGGGGAGAAGTGGGAAGGAGCAGGAGGGTGATCATGTGGATCCCTGCAGGTGACTGTGAGGACTCAAATTTTATTCTGAGTAATAGAGGAAGCACTGGAAGTGACCCAGGAGCAAAGGAATGGCATGACTTGACAGATCCGAGAACTGGTCTGACAACTGTGCCGACAGCTGACCACAGTGGGGCAATGACCGGAGCAGAAAGTGTGCTAGGAGGCTGCTGCAGTGATCCAGGTGAGAAATAACGACGGCACGGCACATGGGTGGGGGGAGACGGTCAGAATGTAGATGTGTAATATTTTGAAGGAACAGTCAGTAAGATTTTTCTGACACATTGGATGTGGGGTGTGAGAGAGGACTCAAGTCTTTATGTATGCATGTCTCTCTGTTTAGAGAGTTCTTACTCCTTTTGCACTTGATCAAAAAAATCTCAACATTCAACTCATGTCCCGTATCACCTACTTTATGAAACTCACATGATTATCATCTCCTTAATCACTGTTTCCGTAGGTCACGTAAGTAACTGAAATATGTAATGGCTGGTCTTTTAGCAAGAGTCAAAAGGTTAAACAATTTTCCTATCTTTCTGGATCAGAAAAAAGCAGCCATTTCATTAACACAACAGATGACTTGCCTAATCGCATCATCAAAAAGCTTTAGAAACCTTCAGAGAAAATTAGGACCACAAAAAAAGAGCTTGGCAAGCAGCTAAATAACCAGATTTTGGATTCTCAAATTTCAGTAGTTATTTGAAGATGAGTCTTCAAAAAGACTCACATCGTGTGTTCAACTTTATTGCCATACCCAAAGAGAGAAATGTCTTCTGTCTATGCTCCAAAGTTATTTTCTGTCATAAAAAAGTCATTTTGATGGTCATCCTTTTACTTGCCCTGGGAAGGCATTTAAATGAGAAGAATTATTGGACAAAAAAACCAGTCTTTTTGTTTCATTCCTGAGAGACACACAATAATCTAATTTAGAAGGTAGGGAAATTAAAAAGATAGTGTGACATTAGAGAGGATGTGGCTCAAGCAGCCACTTTAAATGGTGAGAACGCTGATGTGCAGAGAGGCTGCTGCTACCGCCTGCACAGTGTGCCCCCCGCTATGTGCTGTGCACAGCTGACATCTGCTAACATGTAAGTTCCCCGAGGGCAGCGAGTTTTGCCTGTTTTGTTCACTCCTCTTTCACACGGTAAGTGCTGAATGAATGAACAAAGTTATAATTCTAAACTACATAGGGTTGGAAGACATTCAATAAAAAGCATAAAACAAGGGGCACCTGGCTCAGTCAGGGCATGTGACTCTTGACCTCAGGGTTGAGAGTTCGAGACCCATAGGTGATATGGAGTTTACTTAAAATAAAAAATGTTTTGAAAAGTGTAAAACAAGAATATTCCATTTTTCGGCGTTGAAAAAATTGCTCTTTGAAAGACAAAATTTGGACTACTGAGAATTTGCGATCATCCCTCAGTATTAATTGTAAAATGTTAACTATATACCACAGTGGGGAAGACCTTATGCAAAATCTCTAACAAGGCAGTGAGTTTATAAAAAGTTCTTGTAATCAAGAGAAAAGGATGATATTCCAGCAACTATTACTTGCTTTATCCTGTATAGTAATTTAGACATGTTCATTACAGGAAAATTATAGCCTCTGAAAATAAAACAGTACAAATATCTTATTACATATCTTTAGAGAATTAAGATCTTTAAAGATAACTAGAAAAAAGAAGTATAAAAAGTTTGGTTTCAGGTTATCTTAAGAGAGTAGCTTAAAATATCCCCAAATAAACAGCTCAGGCTGTGAAAGTTCTCCTGCCAAAGAAACTGTTCTTGGGTTTTTTCTTTAATTGAAGTATAACGGACATATAACATTATAGTAGTTTCAAGAATACAACATAATGGTTCAAAATTTATACACATTACAAAATGATCACCACAGTAAGTCTAGTTAACTGTCACCATAGTTACAGTTTTTCTCGTGATGAGAACTTTTAAGATCTCAGCAACTTTCAAATATGCAAAATAATAATATGAACTATTGTCACCATGCTGTACATTATATCCCGGGGACCTTAGTTTTAAAACCAAAGAAACTCTGAAGACAATACTTGCAACATAACTATAGTTTTAATGTAGTCAATAAGCAATCTAATATATGTATTTCAATCCCCAAAAGGAAATATCAGGTATTTTAAAGTTAAAAAAACCAACCTCTTCAATCTCATGTAGTTTTCACTGGCAGCAGGTCGGCATTCAGCTCTTTGTACGACTATTCCTTCCAAGGAAAGTTTATCTTGAATGGAAAGATAAAAAAAAAATCAACAAATGTATTCAGAGATTACACTGATCATTTTTAAGATTTCACTTTCACACACTAACCACAGTAATAATGATCAAATCATTATTAATCAAATATAATGATAAAATTCAAGGAAACAAAAGGAATACGTGTAAATTTAGTAGCATCATTAGTCAGAATAGACAAAAACCTTACTTTTGGCTAGTAAAAAACTAAGCTTGTCTGGTTTACTGGGCTGCTGCAGCCCCTTGCCAATAACAACTGTTATTCTGTTTAGTTAACTCTTTCTAGAGAGGGTGACTTAAAGGAACATAAGACCAAATTTTTAAAATTTGAAGGGTGTGGAGGCTATATCATCTTTGGCAGAGAAGTAACTTCTGAAAACCCAGCCAGCTAGTCTAAACCACTAAAATCAAAGATAATACATATTTGCACATGTGGGTGTGCATGCTCACACATATATGTATGCAAACAAAATTCTACAATATACTATGACTAGAATAACTAGCTCAAAAAATACTGTGAAATTGAACAGGTCATTGTCCAGGTTATACAGTGTACCAGTTCCGCCTGCAAGTTGCTCTGACTTTGATTTTTAAGCAGAATTATTAACTTGGGTGTATCCAAATTAGAGCTTCAACTGCTACAGACATCTGTCCAAACAAAAGGGCAAATTTCCCTACCATTTGTAAGAATTCTTATAGTGACCCTGACACAAAATTCAAGAGAAACTGAAAAAGTAAACAAATGTTAAGCACTTACTACATGACTACCAGGCACCAAAGATTGCTGTAGAGTCACTTACAGCCCTTCTTTTATTTGATAGTACATATATGACTCTCCCTTGATGGCACTAGCTTTCCTACAGTCTGGAAATTTATGACTATGGTTAGGAAGTTATGGTTCAGTCTTATCTCTGTGAAAATTCACCCAGGTTTTGAGAAGAAATTCAGGAAATCCTGTGGCTCATCAGCAATGAATTTATGATTCATCTCTTCAGGGTGAGTGACTTCATGCACTCCACTAACATGAACTAAGTGCCTACTAGGTAAAGGGCACCATTTAGGCATTTGGAATCAAAGGTGATTAAGAAATGGTACTCTTTTCAAGAGACATACAGTTCACTGGGAGGGAGACAGATAAACTGACCAAAATGTAGGGTGCAGACAGTACCACACCCACATGATTTATATTAGAAAATCTTCCTTATGGTGACTTTTCTTGATTTTGTCTTCAAATTCCAGGAGACTCCTTACTGTAGTCCCTAACCTGTGAACACAGGCATAATTCAGTGGTTGAAGAGTCCCTCAGTGTAAATATACACAACAAATCTCAAGTACAGACTAACAATGTCTGGAATAAGCAATGACGAGAAGCATGCCTACCTTATACCAACATATGTGAAGAAGGAAATAAAGCCATAAATATTTCATATTAAATTTGAATGTCTAAAAATAATTTCCTCTTATCAATTTAGAAAGATTGAGGTTAAAAATCTGAATTTCCAAAATCTTATATTTGAGTTTGCCTCTCCACTGAAGATGAACATTCTATCTAGAACAATTACTGTCATAACAATACCAAGATTTGGGAAATTCCTGTGTATAAAGTATCTGAAGTGCATAAGAAAGTCCTTACGTGCTTATGTTTCTATTGAAACATAAATCAATCCTTTTTAAAAAACAAATTTAGAATACCCCACCATCCCTGAAAATAATTCACTTTTATATCCATGTGTCTATTAATGTTGAATACTAAAAGAGCTACCTGTTAATACTCCCCACTTATTTAGCAGTATCTGCCGCAGGTCAACAGGCTGAATTTAATTTTTAGTTAAAGGATTCTGCTGTCAATGTTCTCCATATAATACCTGAAAAGGGTAAGAAGTATCCAAAGCAGCTGCCTATTTCAACTTGGCCACTATGCTCATCACTATTCTTTAATCAAGGTCACTCTCATAAAGCAAAAAAATTCACTTCTCCAAACCATAATTTCCTGTCCATCTTATCCCCTTTTCAAACCTAAAATAGCTTTCCAGTGATTCTCAAGTGAAAGAAAAGTCTTAATCATCAGCAATGAATTTTCCCACTGATTGGCTGCTCTTAAATAACCCCACATCTCTGTTAGCTCATTCTCCTTCTCCTCTTAAATACAATTTAAAAAGCCAATTACTTATGATAAGGCCTCCTAAGCAAGATTTAAAGCCTTCACACACACTTTAAAGCCTCATAGGAAAATGTTTTCATATTCTTTCCACTAACCATGCTTTAAATATTGCATTATTATTTTAAAGGCATTTGAAAGCACCCACTTGCACACCACTGATCTGTAAGATCATATTCATTAATACAAGAAAACCTTACTTAAAACCACTTTGTTGGGGGTGCACGGGTGGCTCTGTCAGTTAAGTACTTGACTCTTGACTTTGGTTCTTCAGGTCATGATATCACGGTTTATGAGTTTGAGACATTGGGAGGGAGCCTGCTTGGGATTCTCTCTCCCTCTGCCTCTCCAGACACTCTCCCTCTCTTTCTAAAAAAACAAAACCAAACCACTTTGTTGGTCCAATTTAAAAGACCATAAATACTGAAATGCATCAGTAATAACAAAAATAAATGAAACAGGACTCCTGTCCTCAAGGAGCTATTCAAATGATTCTCTGACATATATTCTTAAGAAGTACTGAGGGCCCCCAAAGAGCTTTTATGTGAGTTTAATCTATTGCTATTGATCATATTAGAAATTAAACTAAGGAATGTTTAGAAAATCAGAATTGAAAAAGGCAAAAAAGCCTTGGTGTTATTATGAATAATAGTTTTGATTTCAGAGACCCCTTGAAAGGGTCTCAGGAATCCTTCTACCCAAAAGTTTCCAGATCACATTTTGAGAGCTGCGGGTCTAGTGGGAAGCTAAGACAGGTATAAAAAATTATTTTAATATACCACAATCACTTACCCCAAGCAGGCTCCACATCAGCAGCACAAAGCCTGACACAGGGCTTGAACTGACAAACCATGAGATAGTGACCTTAGCCAAAACCAAGAATTGCACGCTCAACCGACTGAGCCACCCAGGTACCCCAACACCAGAATCACTTAGACTAGACCTCCACTTACCCCATTTCTAGATTACCAAGGCTCTCAAGTCCCCTCTTTTAAATACAGTGACGTATGCCCACAGCTCGCCCACAGTGGGTAGTTAGGTTTGTCTCTAGTACTCTCACACACTTCTGCTCTAACTATATTAGAATTTGTTTATGCTGTTTTACTGTTAGTAATTATGCAGTTTGATTATATATTATGTAATCTCATTAATTATAAATATGGGGGAAGGAGATGTTTCTATGAAAACCAGGTTTAATGCCTTGAGAAGTCTTGATATAAAAGTAAGTTGCTAAAAAAAACTACTGTCGAAGTAGGGACTGGAGAAATTAACATGAGACTAGAACAGAAACAGGAAAGTCTAGGATTCTGCATTCCTACTGCTTCAGTATCTGAGTTCTTGCTCTTTTCTAAGAAGCCAAAATTGTAAATCTAAACTGGATTAAGGGCACAATTTTCCCAAAAAAGAGAAAGCAGATGCTCAGTCAGCATACTATACTGAAATCAAAGTCCTTGTCCCACATGTACATGGTAGTTAAATGTACATTTTAACTATTAAGGTAAAATGTTTAAAGCACTAGGAATGCGGGGCGCCTGGGTGGCTTAGTCAGTTAAGCGTCCGACTTTCCCTTAGGTCATGATCTCGCGGTTCGTGGGTTCAAGCCCCGCGTCGGGCTCTGTGCTGACTGCCAGCTCAGAGCCTGGAGCCTGTTTCAGTCTGTGACTCCCTCTCTCTCTGACCCTCCCCTGCTCACGCTGTCTCTCTCTCTCTCCTAGAAATAAATAAAACATTAAAAATAATAATAATAAAGCACTAGGAATGCATATAAAGGATTCTCTACTTTTGAATTTACCTGACAGAATACCAGTCCCTCCCTATGGGCTATGGGACACTACGGCACAATGCAGAATTTTTTAAGGGTTGTAAGACAGGCACACACAGAGTACTGAGACTAAAACACACAAAGAGACTATATCTAGATGAGGTTCCAGAAAAGTTTTGATAGAGAAAACAATGTTTATGTTGGATTTATTTTTAATGTTCGTTTATCTTTTAGAGAGAAACAGAGTCCGAGCAGGGGAGGGGCAGAGAGAGAGAGAGAGAGGGAGCCAGAATCTGAAGCTACTCCAGGCCCTGAGCTGTCAGCACAGAGCCTGATGCGGGGCTCAAGCCCACAAACTGTGAGATCATGACCTGAGCCGAAGTCAGACACTTAAGTGACTGAGCCACCCAAGAGCCCCTGTTTATGTTGGATCTTGAAAAACAGGTAGACTTTGGACAGGAGGTAAGGCAGGAAGATGCTGAAGGTGATGGGAATAGAGTGAATAACAGCTTTCGTCTCCTTCCTCTCTCTCTCTCTCTCTCCCTGTGTGTGTTTCTCTCTCTGAATTTCAAACTAAGGGACCCACACCAGAATTGGATTCTGGGAAATTTTCAGAATCCTTCCAATTTTTATCACCTATCCCCTGCCTTTTTTGCAAGATCCATTTACTTCTTGGTTTCTCGTACTTGTAACCAAAAGAATGAGTATGAGCACACAACTTTGATAATAGTTTTATTTTATTTATCTATATCCTACCACCTAGTTTCAGAAAAAAAACTGAGAAAGAGGCACCTGGAAGGCACAGTCAGTTAAGCATCTGACTTTAGCTCAGGTCATGATCTCGCAGTCCGTGAGTTTGAGCCCCACGTTGGGCTCTGTGCTGACAGCTCAGAGCCCAGAACCTGCTTCGGATTCTGTGTCTCCCTCTCTCTCTGCCCCTCCCCTGCTCATGCTTTGTCTCTGTCTCTCTCAAAAATAAGCATTAACATAAACAAATAAATAAGAAAAAATTTAAAGGGTATATATACAAAACATATGCCATATAAAAGAACTGCAGAGTTCTAGTTCTGATTCTGTCAGTAAATAGTGATGTCACTTTGGCGAGGCTACTTCACATCTCTGGGCCTCAGCATGTACATAATGAAGTTCCTGGGATCTCTGAGATCTAGTTCCAATTCTCTTTCACTTAATAAACAAAGTAAAAAAACAACAACTGGACTTCACTTCCAAGGGATGTTTTATTATTTCATTAGTGTTTATTTTGTTTGGGCTGATACATTCTTTTTTTCTTTTTTGAGAGACAGAGAGTAAGAAAGCGAGAAGGTGTGAGCAAAGGAGGGGTCAGAGAGAGGGAGAGACACACAATATGAAACAGGCTCCAGGCTCTGAGTGGACAGCACAGAGCCTGATGTGGGGCTCAAACCCACGAACCGTAAGGCATGACCTGAGCCAAAGTCGGACGCTTAACCGAGTAAGCTACCCAGGCACCCCTGGGCTGATACTTTATAAAAGACCTAAGTATAATTAAATTTTCTGAGGAGAAATTAAAAACTGTTTCTTGAAACAACAAAATGTTGAGAAATTTCAGCTCTAACCTACACCTTCCTGTTCTTTATCTCAACTGAGACAGACTCTTATGTTGAAGAACCAAGAAAACCAACAGGCACTTTTTACAAGTTAAGGGCACACTCAGTTTAAACAAGTTACAGTAATAAGTAGGGAGGGTGCTTATTAGCATTGGCATGTAATTAATGATACCAGGTATATTAGAAAGATGTTAGGCATCAGGAAGTTATAGGCATTCATTTCCACAAGGCCACTCTGGATCCAGTTCAGTGTGGAGGCCTTGACGAGCACTTCCAACTCCAATTAAAATACAGATAAGTGGGCTTGAACCAAGATTTTGGACTGTTCCTTACAACTTCTGAAGCTACTTTCCTGATTCTTATTCATATCACATCTGTGTCTATAATCTGGAAAAGGACCGAAGAAAAAATATTTCCACAGAGCAGGTAAATTTAAAAGGTAAACCATTTTTAATATTCCTACTAATTTCCATTCTTCTCATTTAAAAATCTTTTCATGGAAGTTTGTTGCCTGTGGTTCACAGGGTAAGGCAAATCTATATAAACTACTTGGCATCTTAACAAACCATTTAGGCAAACTTGCAACCTCTGTATTATTAAGAAAGTGATCCTTATTCAACTCAAATTTGTGAACTGATGTTCTGATCTATTTAACCTTCAAAAAATTTGGAAATAAAACATCATGGGGCATCTAGGTGGTTCAGTCGGTTAAGCATGTAACTTCAGCTCAGGTCATGATCCCATGGTTCATGAGTTCGAGGCCCACATTGGGCTCTGTGCTGACAGCTCAGAGTCCAGAGCCTGTTTCAGGTTCTGTCTCCCTCTCTGTCTGCCCCTCCCCAGCTTGCACTCTCTCTCTCTCAAAAATAAATAAACATTAACAAAAAAAAATTTTTTTTTAAAGATCATGTTCAGATTTCAGTAAACCCACAGTTAGCATTTATTTACCTCAAAAGTAACAAATGAGCAGTCATATAAATATTGCCCAAAGTTATCTATTTATGTAACATGTTTTGATATAATATTCAAATTACAAATATGCCTAATACACTGGAAATTCCCAATTTTAAACAAATACTGAAACAGTATTTTGAGGACTAGACCAAAGATTTAGAAAACATCTCAACCTCCTCACTCATAGTACTACTCTTCAACTGTTCACCTACAGACTGTAAGAAGGCTGCATGTACATTCCTATATAAGGGACATTGAGGGGCACCTGGGTGACTCAGTTCGCTAAGCATCTACCTCTTGATTTTGGCTCAGGTCATAATCTCATGGTTCATGAGTTTGAGCTACACGTTAACTTGGGATTCTCTCTCTCTCCCACACTGTTTGCTCCTCTCCCATTCTCTCTCTCTCTCTCACTCACTTGCTCTCTCTTTCAAAATAAATAAACTTTAAAGAGAAAAAAAAAGGACACTGTAATAATGATCAAAAAGCATCTGTGAATGACAAGAATGGTTGCCCAGGAGAAGGAAAAGTAGCTAGCTAAAGTACAAAAATCAAAGATGGAGGCCTTAAAGGCACAAAGGAATCTGGATTGTTCTAGTTCACAGAACCTATAACAGACTTTAGATCAAAGAAATAACATAGGCAATGAGCTTTTTAAAACCAAATATTTGTATGTTTTCATGCTTACAAATGAAGGCCACAAGTTACTGTTCCTTCTATACTTCAGACTACAGTCTCTTTTATGCTTGTTACATCATATATATACTCAGCCAATATAAAAACCTCTTGAATACAGATGTGGGCATGATGTTTTGACTTGTAAACAGGCCAAATCTCTAACCTCAAAGCTGCTTTCAAGAATAAGAGACTGGATAAAACCCAGAAATAAAACACAGCTTTATAAAAAACATAAAGTAATATTATGTTTAATAAATGAAAAATGCAGGAATACCCTAATAATATAATAATTTGTTTTAGTTAGACCTTCATCAAAGGGTGCAATCCAGCTTCGAATATTGCACTTGAAATCAGAGATAACTTAAAAACAATAGCAAAAGTGGGGTCCCTGGGTGGCTCAGTCAGTTAAGCGTCTGACTTCAGCTCAGGTCATGATCTCATGGTTTGTGAGTTTGAGCCCCGCATCGGGCTCTGTGCTGACAGCTCAGAGCCTGGAGCCTGCTTCAGATTCTGTGTCTCCCTCTCTCTCTGCCACTCTCCCACTTGTACTCTGTCTCTTTTTCTCTCTCTCCCAAAAATAAACATTAAAAAATAAAATTTAATAAAATTAATAAAATTAAGAAAAAATAGCAAAGGTGATTAAATGAATTGAAAAAATATCCTTCCAGGAAAGATTAAGTCTCCTAGAGAGCAGACTTTCACTATAATGCTATATTATTATTAAATAGTGCCAAATGCTCCTCTTGACATGATAAGTGATACCAAGGAAGAAAAATACAGACCCTTGCATGTAGAAAGACTGCAATATACATGAAGGATACAATATTAATGAAATATTTATAGACAATCCAATGGCACCTATTTTCAAATCAACTGAATAGGATTCAAGTTTCATTAAGTTCATCTTTAGTACCTCCTATTCTCTTCACCATGTTTAACTGGTTAACAGTGGCGATGCCAGGCACTAGTTTAGTTCTTTATGATTTTAAGATAATTTAACAAAGTTATCTCCACAACTACAGGGTAGAAGTTATGTCCCCATCATTTAGAAGTCCTTTGAGAAAACTTCCCTTTCCTGACTCATCGATTTCCTTAATATGGTGCTTTTTCAACTCTGCTTGATCATTATTAGAATAAACACCTGGGGAGCTTTTTAAAAACTATTGGGCCCAAAGCCAGAGATTCTCCTCTAACTGGCTTATAGGGCCAAGAGATGGTGGTATTTTTATAACCTTAATAGATCATTCTAATATGCTATAGCCAGAGTTTAAATATGGCTCCTCACCCCAGACTTCCTTTCTTCCTCTCCCGTATCTCTATCAACTTTATTTTCTGGTGGTATATAGGTAGTAGTTCATAGAACTGCTCAAATATTTCAACAAATCTAATCTATTACATCATCTTATAAGCCACTAAGACAAAACACTGCCATGATTTTAATCCATACCCTGATTTCAGAAATGTTTAATGTGAAAAAAATGTGCAACATGAAAGAGTCCTCTATCCCTAATTTACAATCAATATATTGTAAGCAACTGCATTTGCTCCTATGAACCACCACACCCTGTCCTGCTGCTCAGGGCCCCTTTTCTCTCCTCCTCCCCATCTTACCACTAGGGACACAAGAGCATCTTGAAGAAAAGAGGACAGCAGAAGGGGTAGTGAGTGGTAAGGGACAGCACTTACAAGCAAAGATTTTGTTTTTTGGTCACTGATTTCATAGTAGTATTACCTTTACAAGTTTTCAAAGTCATGTCCCTCATTTTGAGATTGTAGATAATGGTTACTAACATTTTAAAAATATCTTCTTCCCAAAGAGAAGGAAAAATTCCATTTTGCCAAATAGCGCTATAAAATGAGTTCTATATAATAATATAATTTCAGTGTTCATTTGATGGCTCATGAAAGTGCTATGCTCATCTGGTTACAATAGAATTTTCCAGTGAATAATAATGCACAGGCTACAATTCAAAAAAGGGAAAATTCATTTTAAAAACGTAAATGACTTCTGCTTACAGAATTATAAAACACTGCTTTCCCTGAAGCACTCATCTCCCAAAGTATATTTAGAATATGAATTAATATGATTTGTAAATTGTTTTCATAGTCATCTGTGTAATTAATGAAAAGCAAAGAAATGTGGAACGGAATTTTGCTTGAAGTTCTCATTTAATCTGTCATTTTTATTTGTTCTCCTTTTAATACATAGTGCTTTACTCTTTTCTACACTCCTCAAATGAAGCTTAAGCTTGCCAATATAGCAAAGATTCCTGGGCTTCTCTGAAGACTCAGGTCAACACTGCAAAACATTCACAAACATGTTCACCTGAGTGAATTACCCATCCTCATTACCTTCCTGCCAGAGGTTATATCCCATGCCTATAACCCTAGAAGGGTTCAAGCACTCTGCATAGTTGGTTAGATACTGTGGCCCATCAGCAACATAAGCCAGGTGAGACAGTACTTGTGTTAGTACAGTCCCAGTACCAGGTAACACCTAAGACAGATGAATTTTATATGTCAAAACTAAAGGTTTGACGTTCAAACATAATTAGATTAACATGGAAAAAATCCTTGATTCTTATAATGTTAATACATTACACTGTGTAATTTTTTTTTCTTTTTAAGAGAGAGCAAGCATATACCCAAGAGAACTGCAGAGGGGCAGAGACAGAGGGAAAGAATCCCAAGCAGGTTCGACACCTAGCATGGGGCCCCAGGCAGGGCTCAGTACCACCACCATGAGATCATGACCTGAGCTGAAATCAAGTCAGACGCTTAACTGACTGAGCCACCCAGTGCCCCTATTTCTATTTTTTAACACAGAAGCTAACGTAAAATAGTCATAGCTGAATATCTAAATGAATGTTTCCCACATTAAATGCGATTAACAGGGGGCTATAAAGAAGAGATAAACCACACATTGAACAAGAGAAACTTGGGGCACCTGAGTGACTCAGTTGGTTAAGCATCTGACTCTTGATTTCAGCCCAGGTCATGATCTCACAGTTTGTGAATTCAAGCCCCACGTTGTGTTCCATGCTGACAGTGTAGAGCCTGCTTGGGATTCTCTCACTCCCCTCCTCTCTCTGCCGCTCCCCTGCTCACATGTTCTCGCTCTAAAAAATAAATAATTAAACTTGAGAGAGAGAGAGACAATCTTAGTTTGCAAAAGACATGTTTCAAAGCAAAAATGAGAGAGAGAGAGAACAGCTTGCAAAAGACATGTTTCAAAGCAAAAATGAGAGAGAGAGAGAGAGAGAAACTTAGCTTGCAAAAGACATGTTTCAAAGCAAAGAGGCATCAGAGAACATAAATATAAGATGGCCAAGGGTTAGTCAGATTTGAGAAAATGTACAGAGATATCATAATGGAGTCAGGTAGGTGGGTATCAAATTCAAGTGAGAAAAACAAAGATCAATAAGCTTGAAAAAATGTGGCAAGTCCAGAGCTCAGAGAGTGCCAGATTTAAGTAAAGTTCGACAGCAGCTGCTCTAGCTGTAGTTGCTTTTACCCTCTTTCTAAGGTAATGGGAACTAATGACAGGCAGAAAACATGGAGGTAAAAACAACCAAAAAGATATGGGATAGGCGGAGGCTGTGGAGGCAGAAGCACTATTCTTATTTTAAAGACAGCTCCTAAAGCCAACCCTTTTCCTTGAAAAGGAGTGTCTGAATTTCATACAGGAGGGAGTGATATGTTGAGCTTGGGGGAATTATCAAACTTGTGTCTTCCAACCAAGAGAGATACCTTCTTGGTGAGGTTCTACTTCCTTCCATGGCACATAGAGCAAGCATATATTATGATGACATCCTGTGTCAATCAAGGCGATGACAATGACCTTATTTTCCATCAGGAGCTGGTAGATAAGATGAGAACTCCTCCCACTGGCCTGGAAGATGTTCTGCCTAATGCAGATAGTGAAAGATTAGCATCATATTAGTGGAAGATTTTGCTAGAATTTGATTAGGCACTGGGCCTAACTAATGGGTATACTTATACCAAGAACCTAACATGGCACTGTTTAAATCCTAAAAGTTAGCTAAAGGGCTCTTTTATATGTGTGATTACAGATGTCTAAGATAGAGGTGATTTGGGGCGCCTGGGTGGCTCAGTTGGTTAAGTGTCCGACTTCAGCTCAGGTCATGATCTCATTGGTCGTGGGTTTAAGCCCCGCATCAGGCTCTGCTGATAGCTAGCTCAGAGCCTGGAGCCTGTGTGTGTGTCTCTCTCTCCCTCTGACCCTCCCCTGTTCATGCTGTCTCTTTCTCTCAGAAATAAAAAAAACATTTTAAAAAATTAAAAAAAAAAAAAAAAGAGGTGATCTAACTCTAACAAAGGTCTAGAGTACTGAGTAGAAAATAGGGCCCCTACCTTTAAAAAATCATTTTGCTTGCAAATGAGATGAAATCCTCATGTCTAGTGATCAAGTGGATCTAAGTGAACTAATCTTTGACATGTGGGTTAAGCCTTTTGCTGAAACTGCTGAATTGCAGTTTAGACTTGCAGTGAGGTGGAGAGATGTAATCACACCATATTTTCCTTGGCATATGAAGCATCATTTTTATAGTTTTAGGGCTGTGTGGCCCTGATTGACACTATCCAGGACAAGCTTTCCTCACCCTCCACCCACCCAAGCAGGCAAATATAAACTCAGAAGAGAAAAAAGAAAATAACCTGGCTGTCTCATAAGGGGCAGGTGTGCCACAACAGGCAGAAATGATCTACAACTCCCTGCAACTTCTGTAAAATGCAACCATGTTACTTTAAAGGGGACAGTGTGGAGTAATGAGGATAAAGTGAGGCCTACTGGGAGCCATTTTTCTTTTTCAAGACTGCAAGTTGGGGGCAGCAGGACACAAAAGAAAAGTGCTGTGGATTCATATCAATTTCTAGTGAAGCACTAAGACAAAGCTTCCGTTACACTACTGTTGCCAGGCCACGGGTAGCAAACAGATCATACGTGGCAGGTGAGCAGAAGCCAGTGTGAAGTCTAGAGTGAAAAAAAGCAACCAAGGGTCAGAAGTACATACTGGGGTGGTTCAGAGTCTGTCAAAGCAAGCAAGCAGAAACAAAGAACATGCACCAATAGTCTTAAAAACCAGCAGCAGACACCAGAAGTGTCCAAGTGTGAGACAGCCCTGGAGTGCTGGCTGAAGAGGCAGTCCTGTCTCACCCTTCCATCCTGAGGAAGCCCACCTTCTAGCAGCATGAGCTTCATTTCCCCATGAAGGCATCTACAAATGGGCCAAACAGGCTGTAGGGAAGAAGGCCTAGTATTACATGGTCATCTCCTACATTACTTGATTTAAACACACAAAACCCAGGTTCCATCACTACCCTACAGTTATGATCTATTGATTCTGATGTCCCATAAAGTTCATTTAAAGAGTAGTCAACCAGACCTATCAATGAAATTGTTATGCCTTTGTTGATTCTGCTTATAACCTGGTGCTACTAGCGTACAGTGACTATAAATATATTGGTCCCAAGAATACATTTCTAAACTTGTGCCAAAAAAATCTATACAAATTTTTAAAAATTTTTTAATGTTTATTTTTGAGAGAAGGAGAGGGAGGGAGGGAGAGAGAGGGAGAGAGAGAGAGAGAGAGCAAGCAAGCACAAGTGGGGGAGGGACAGGGAGAATGGGAGACACAGAATCCGAAGCAGGCTCCAGGCTCTAAGCTGTCAACACAGAGCCCAATGCAGGGCTCAAACCCACAGACCAAATGATCATGACCAGACACTTAACTGACTGAGCCACCTTGGGGCCTCTCTATTTCTTAAAAAGTCAGATCTATAGAAAAGACTTGATTCCAAAAGAACAAAATCAGCACACACATGAAATTGTTAGAATCTAAGAGTAAACTTTTCTTAAATAATGCGGGATTGAGAGGAAGCTTTAGTTCAAGTACTGGCTTATTAACAAGCTGTAAAGTTCTAGGTAAAACACTAGTTAAAAGCTCCCTAGGGGTGTGTGGGTGGCTCGGTTGGTTAAGTGTCCAATTTAGGCTCAGGTCATAATCTTGCATTCGTAGGTTTGAGCCCTGTGTCAGGCTCTGTGCTGACAGCTCAGAGCCTGGTACCTGCTTCAGATTCTGTGTCTCCTCTATATCTGCCCCTCCCCCACTCGTTCTCTCTCTCTCTCTCTCTCCCTCCCAAAAATAAACATTTAAAAAAAAAAAAACACCTCCCTAGAATGTAATTTTATTTTTGGTAAAATGAGGAGGTTGAATTTTATGGTCTCTAAGCAAAAACTCAGCTCTAAAAATGTTATGCTTTCGATTTCTAGTTTAATTTCGATGGACTTTTGATAATCTAAGTAATAAATATATGTTATCTGCTATAAGTAAAGATATATTTTTTTATATCTGAAGAAATCTAATATTGCTTAAAGAAAATACAAGGTGAGCATTTTTAGAAGACTCTGCTCCAATGTTTCCGCCAACATACTGTTGAATAATTTAAAAATACCTTTAATGTAATAGAAATAAAAATCAATTTAATATTAAATCTAATTTAACTCTGAGAATAATGTATTTCCTCAGAAAAATTTAGTAGAGAGACCAGTCAAATAATAGCGTATTGGGTACAATGTTCACGTTTCTTCCCCCTGGGTCTTTAAACTCTAGAAATGAAAGTTCAGATCTCTAAAATGTGTTGGAAGGCAAGTTAGAGGGAAGGAGAAAAAAGTTTGGGGGTGGGGGGAGAGACACACCAGACTCAACACTGTTCCAGTTCCCAAGTTACCAAAAAATAAAAAGTTGTCTTTGGCCCTTTCTTTTGCCTTTTGTGTACAGAGGGAAAAATAAGAAACAACAAAAACAATAAAAAACAGTGAAATTTACCATGACACTACTTTATAGCAGGTATTCTGAATCTTTTGTCTTCCCAAACACGTGAAAGTGGGTATGTGAACACGCACGCACACACAGTTACAGTATTTTCTACCCAAGTCTTTGTTCCGTATTGGAGCAGGTTTAGGGAAAATAAGCTTATGAATTTTCCATAGGAAATCTTAACCAAAAAGAAATGTAAATGACTACTGAAAGCCTGTGTATTTCATGCTTTACATTAAGGTAAAACAAACCAACAAGCAAACCCAAATAAAATAAACTAATAGAACCTTTTGTTAAAGAGCAATAAGAAAATTTCTTCTCGGTGCTAAAGATCTTCAAATCACAATCACATGCAAATCCAATTAAATTCAAGTGCAAAGTCACAAACAACAGGTTTAAATATTCTCATTTGGGTCTTTAAAATGACTCCACCACTGTGAAATGTGTGTTTTATAGGAGAAAAGATTCTATTCACCTCCATCCTTTCTCTTTTGGTTTCCTGTTTATGATTTACGTTTAAAAATGATACAGAGTCAATATACAATATTCTCCAAATGCTAACAATATTATTCAGTATTAGGCTTGCCTGCTTGAGCAATAACTTAAAAGACATTTAGAAATGGAAACATACTCACTTAGCTGGAGAATTAAACATCTGTAACTGTTTAAATGACAAGAGGAAATTCAATTTATTGAATAACTTGAGTAACGTTTATTACTTCAAAGAATATACATGAAAATCTTAACAAATTCCTTCCCCGATACGGTTAAAATGCAAATTGTCTTTTTTTCCCTTCCCTGTCTTACTCCAGAAATCTCCCGCACACAGAGCTGACAACGCCACCTACTGCAAAACCGAGCCGCCGGCTCAGGCGACGCTGCCAGCATTTCCATTCCATCACCAGGCTGGAGCTGAATAAAGGCGTGCTTTGTGTGGTACTGTTTCTTTTTTAAAAATCTCAAAGCCGAGAAGAACAGGCTTGTTATTTTGAAAATAGCATTTTCAAAAATGGAGCGTAAAATAAACAGAAGAGAAAAAGAAAAGGAGCTGGAAGGGAAACACAACAGCTTGGAAGATGCTGACCAAGGAAAGAACTGCAAATCCACACTGATGACCCTCAACGTTGGTGGATATTTATACATTACTCAAAAACAAACACTGACCAAGTACCCAGACACTTTCCTTGAAGGTATAGTAAACGGAAAAATCCTCTGCCCGTTTGATGCTGATGGTCATTATTTCATAGACAGGGATGGACTCCTCTTCAGGCATGTCCTGAACTTCCTACGAAATGGAGAACTTCTACTGCCGGAAGGGTTTCGAGAAAATCAACTTCTTGCACAAGAAGCAGAATTCTTTCAGCTCAAGGGACTGGCTGAGGAAGTGAAATCCAGGTGGGAAAAAGAACAGCTAACACCCAGAGAGACTACTTTCTTGGAAATAACAGATAACCATGATCGCTCACAAGGACTGAGAATTTTCTGTAATGCTCCTGATTTCATATCAAAAATAAAATCTCGCATTGTTCTGGTGTCCAAAAGCAGGCTGGATGGATTTCCAGAGGAGTTTTCAATATCATCAAATATCATTCAATTTAAATACTTCATAAAATCTGAAAATGGCACTCGACTTGTACTAAAGGAAGACAACACCTTTGTCTGTACCCTGGAAACTCTTAAGTTTGAAGCTATAATGATGGCTTTAAAGTGTGGATTTAGACTGCTGACCAGCCTGGATTGTTCCAAAGGGTCAATTGTTCACAGCGATGCACTTCATTTTATCAAGTAATTACCTGTGTCATGAACAAAGGCAACAAGCATGCAGCCAGCAAGCTTCGGAAAACCACGGCATCAAAGGCATCCCAAATAACGTGTGCCCAGCCAGCTCTGTACTCAGAGCCCTGCTGCTAATCAATTACTGTGAGCTAACGGTATGTAAATTCTATCGCTAAAGATGTCCTTCTCAAGGGTGTTCCTGCTGATAGACTCTTACACTTAAAACACAAACAAGTGATTTCTATATATTATAAATAAAGACTGAATGCTTTTGCTATTTGTTTATTTCTCCTTAAGCTGTCTTTCAATCAGAATGTCTTGGGTACTTGCACAATGAACAAGCATGTACATTATTTATCATTCATTTAAGTAAATGGTAATACAATATTTTAAGGGGCTGTAAGATTTAAAATCAAACCTACAAAGAAACTGAAGTGGTAAAATTAAGCATTGAGAGCAAAAGAGATGTGCAGATGTGCTAAAACCGAGCTATAGTGAAACCAAATGTAACTGTAAGAAGGTATTAAAGCTATTATTGACTTAATTTTACGGCAGGCACCAAAAGCTTATTCATAGTTCCTGTATTTCATACTATAATTATAGCTGAATTGACATATTGCTGAACATTCCTAGAAAACTGCTTGATGACAATAAAAAATAAAAGCACTATTAGCTTCTTTGCTTGTATTAATAATTATAATAAAAAGTTACATGTGTCACTTTCAAAACAAAGAGTACCACTTGATGATTTCACACAATACTATGTATTGATGTAGTCAACTGGCAGGCTATAGTAACTCTGACTGGTCTTCCAAGTGACAAAAATCAGCAAATTCCTTTCTTTGCAGGCAGAGCTCCAACACAACCTGGATAATTTAGCCTCAAAAGAATATGTGGTATCAAAATAATAAAGGAGTTCATTTTCAGAACCACCCTAAGTATATATTCATTTTTCAAGCTCAAAAATATTAAATGAGCATCACTAAACATTATTCTTATGAAAGAACTTTATTCTTTTCAATACCTGCGTTGATGCTAAATCTCAGATTCAGAGAGTTGTGTTAATTTCTTTAACTTCATGCTGAACAAGGAGTTTTTATTTTAAGTTTTAATTTTTTTAATGTTTTATTTATTTCTCAGAGAGAGAGAGAGAGAGAATGAGAGCGAGCGAGCGAGCATGAGCAGGGGAGGGTCAGAGAGAGAGAGGGAGACACAGAATCAGAAATAGGCTCCAGGCTCTGAGCTGGCTGTTAGCACAGAGCCCGATGTGGGGCTCGAACCCACGAACTGTGAAATCATGACCTGAGCTGAAGTCAGACGCTTAACTGACTGAGCCACCCAGGCGCCCCAAGAAGTTATTTTTAAATTAAGTTTTATATATGGCTGTCTCAATGAAATAATGCAGAAACTTAGCTCTAAATGTGAGTGCATTTTTCTCCCCAAAGAACAGCTAAATAATTCTATGCCTCTCATTTCCTTTGGATTCTAAGAACAAATTAGATCTTAAATTTGCTCCTTTAAATCTTAACTTTAATAAACTTTAACAAAAGGTTTGTGAAAACTTTGACTGAGGTTACACAAATTAACATAAATGTAAAAAGTTCGCTTACACATAAAAACTTAGAATTAGCAGCAGAGCTAATATTCATTCTCAGAACTCTGACTTCCAGTTACAAAATCAAAGGGAATGCAAAAGTTGGCTGTACATACTAAAGGAAATACTTTAAAATCTATCATACAAAAAGGTCCTTTTAAAAAATGCACATTAGGGGCGCCTGGGTGGCTTAGTCGGTTAAGCGTCCGACTTTGGCTTAGGTCATGATCTTGCGGTTCGTGCCCCGCGTCGGGCTCTGTGCTGACTGCCAGCTCAGAGCCTGGAGCCTGTTTCAGAGTCTGTGTCTCTCTCTCTCTGACCCTCCCCTGCTCATGTTGTCTCTCTCTCTCTCCTAGAAATAAATAAAACATTTAAAAAAAAAAATGCACATTAAAGGGGTGCCTGGGTGGCTCAGTCAGGTAAGCGGCCGACTTCAGCTCAGGTCATAATCTCACGGTTTGTGGGTTCAAGCCCCGTGTCGGGCTCTGTGCTAACAGCCAGCTCAGAGCCTGGAGCCTGTTTCTGATTCTGTGTCTCCCTCTCTCTCTGTGACCCTCCCCTGCTCACGCTGTCTCTCTCTCTCTCTCTCCCTCTCACTCTCAGAAATAAATAAAACATTAAAAAAATTAAAATAATTCTCAGAAAACATTTTTTTTAAATGCACATTTAAAAAAAACCCTCAAAACTCCATATCAACCACACAATCTTCTTTTATGTGTAACAGGAAAAAAGATATTTCTAATAAAAGTCAAATTACCTCTTATATACGTTAGCATACATAGCTTAATCAAGATTGAAAGGAACTATGAAAACAGAAAAATACAGTAAAATCTATTTTAGCAGTCACTATAATAGAACTGTTTATATGCTTCATCAGCTTATGAGTGGACTTTTCCTTGACATTTGGGCTTTGGTAATGAAAAAAAATGATAGTGATTTAATGTCAAAGCAAGATTTTCTCTAACAAGATTTCACTATAGATAATAAATATAGCCCTGACATATCTTTTTACAGGGGATATCACTGAACAAATATCCTTAGAAGTGTAAGTTTTTGCATGAATTCACAAAAAGAGAATTTAACTGTTATAACAAATCATTACTTATGGAAACCACTACTTAAAGAAATCTGTCATTCATTTTGATGAATGTCTCTAAAAAATTGTATCTGGAAGCATTTAATTCATCTTCAAACTTTTGATAAACCATAATATTCTAAAACAATTTAATAATCTAGCAGGTTATTTGACCAGACTGATTATTCTTGTGTAACATTTTAGAAGTGTACCTTTTTAAATTCAGCTAGTTGCACTTGGATTTACACATCCAAGTGCATAGTGTGTTGTAATATCATTTTCAATTTTACCATTTCTTCAAATATTTAGCAATACTTCCCATTTAAAAACACTCAAGAAATCATACAAAATGCCAATCATAAGTCAGAATGACATTGTCATATTTTTGTTTGTAGTCAATGAAGAATTTCTTCCTCAAATTTTTCTCACAAAATTCTTATTTTTCTCATTGCTCCATAGACTAAGTCACAAAGTGACTCTTTATCTTCTCTTAAGAAGAAAGGTAATAAAAAAATAGGTTACTATACTTGCCACAAGCCCAACATATACAGTCTTATATTTGGAATTATCCCACACAATGCTTCTAGCACTGTACTTAAAATATGCAAAATAAAAACACAGCTTATAGTGTACCATACTTCTACAATGTACATGGCTGTGTGCAGAGCAAATGAAACACTTAATGAGACTTTTCAAATAATAAAAGATGACCACCATCCCAGACTGAAGCTAATGATACTAATGAAGCTTATTTTTTAAAGAAAATTAAATACAGTTCAATTCTATTTTAAAGATAATAAAAGATAACACTTACTGTTTTATTACATGCCTGATACCACACTATGAGCATGTATTGTCTTAATTAATCCTCACAATGACCCTAAGAAAGGTACTATCATTCTTTCACAATCCTATAGTTATTAAAGAGGTAAAAGAGGATTCAAAACTTGAAACCCAGGTATATTCGTTTCAGAGCCTGCAGGAACTGTGTCTGCTTTTGCTGGCCACTTACATCTCTAACACTTAAAACCTGGCATAAAACTGGAGTTCATGAAGTATGGGCTCAACACAGAATACCAAAATACAGGTTTGCTTCACTTGATAAAAATCTCACAATGCAGGTTCTTATAAAATGTTGAGTGAAAAACTCAACTATGGGAAAGTAAATACAATTTTTAATGTCATGTTGGGTCATTTAAAGAACTTGAATCATCTCACAACAATAAAGGATATCCTAAATTTCTCTATTGGTAAATCTAGATCTTCACATAACAGGTTTGTGGAAAAAGGAGATTAACTTTTTATGACCTGTACAGTCCACAGAATTGACATATTATGAAGAAAAAATACAGCACACATAAGCTCTGAAGTCAGACTTGGATTCAAACCCAATTAACCTCCACTAACTTGCCTACAAAATGTAAACAAGAGGGGTGCCTGGGTGGCTTAGTCGGTTAAGCATCCGACTTCGGCTCAGGTCATGATCTCAACGGTTCATGGGTTCGAGCGTGGCATCGGGCTCTGGGCTGACAGCTAGCTCAGAGCCTGGAGACTGCTTCAGATTCTGTGTCTCCCTCTCTCTCTGACCCTCCCCTGCTCATGCTGTCTCTGTCTCAGAAATAAATAAAAAAAATTTTTTAAATGTAAACAAGATTCTTAACTTCTTTGAACTTCAATATCCTCACAGCAAAATGGAGATAATGATTAGCTGACAGATCCTTTTTAAGGCTTAAATTAAATTCTAAATTATATGTAAAGGGCTTCATCCACTATAGACTTTCAATAAGCACTGGTTATTATCTTATCCAGAGTAAAGATATCTTCATGACACAACCATGAATAACACGCACAAAAACGCATTTACATTAATTAGGCTTTCAATTTAGACATAAACAGAATGCAGACTTTTAGCAAATGCAAGCTTAAAACTTTGATGAATGCTATAAGGTACAAGAATATGTTTTAAATTGCTACAGGTAAACATAGTTTTCATTGATATTAGTTTAAAAATACATGAGCGTTTCTTGGGACTTTTATAGTCTATCTTCATGTACAAAATCTACAAGAACAAAATAATCATTGCAGCTGTTTCATCAGCAGTATAAAACCAGTCAGCAGTAAGATATGTGATAACACAATCTGAGAGATACCCCCATCTAATAAATTCTGGTTAAATGTCTTAAACTGCAATGATGTCAGTCAAGGTTAAAATTAGAGCATCTGAATCATAATTATCCTTGCTGACAAAGCAGAGGTGTGGTATGGACTATCCTAAAGAGCATGCAACTTAGAAATTATTTGTATTTAGCTTTGAAATATATATGGCTACTTCTGTAGCAGACTGATCTTCCTAATCATATTTTGCTTAAGCTGATGTTAAAATTAATTTGCTTCGGTGAACAAGCACCAAGGGAGTGGTGATAAAGGAAACTGTGCCGGGCAGAAGGAAATATCTAAGATGAAATTTTAAATTTACCTAAAATAATTTATAAGAGGAGAATATGTTTCTATCTCTTGAACAAAATATACAAAAGAGGGTGCATAGTGACTCAGTTAAGCATCCGACTCTTGGTTTCAGCTCAAATCATGATCTTACGGTTCGTAAGTTCAAGACCTACATCAGGCTCTGCGCTGACAACACGGAGCCTGCTTGGGGATTCTCTCTCTCCTTCTCTCTCTTTCCCTCTCCTGCGCTGTGTGTGTGTGTGTGTGTGTGTGTGTGTGTGTGTGTCAAAATAAATAAACATTTAAAATAATAAATGCAAACAACTATCTAATAAATCACTCATTTATATGTATTTAATAAAGAATAGTTCAAGAGCTTCTATCAAACAAAAATCACTGATACACATCTCCTAAGTTGCTATAAATGAGCTCCATTTAATTCAAATTTTCCAACAATGCAAAAAAAAAACTGTATAATGTTAATGTTTTTGTATAAAATGTGGAAACTCTAATTTAAATCACTAATTATTTTAGAAAAAATACTGAATTGGATATGAAAGAATTATGTCTTTAAAAAAAACTGTTCCCTAGCATAAAATACAACAATCAACAATGAGTTTTTCCAAACCCAAGATTCCAGAGTATTTAGGTACATTTAAAAGCAACATTTAGTAGTTTTGTTGTGTGTGTGTGTGTGTGTGTGTGTGTTCAAAAATTTCTTTTTGAAGACAGGCCCAACTTTTCAAAAAGTAATTCTGCTTACTGTCTTCAAGGATGTTTAGACATATATTCTACATCATTAGTGTAAAATTAAACAAGTCTGATTTCTTAATTCCACTCCATTGATTTTGCCTTGTTATAACAAGTGTTTATTAACTAAGTTTTAAGGTTCTTAAAAATTACTAAATGATATTAACTTTAATCTCAGTGGCTGCTTGAATTTAATAACCTTCTGTGATTTAATGATGTTTTACCAAAAAAACAAGACTATTTACTTTAGATATATCATTTAATGAATTGTTGTTCATTTTTAAAAAACATTAAAAATAAGTAGGAATGCAGATGCCCATGATCGCATATCTATTTTGATTATTGCATATTTTTTTCTCTCCATATATATTTTTAAAGAAACCCATATAGAAAGAAAAAGGGAAGACTATATTATATATAGCTATGTGCAAGAATAATTTGGTAGAAAATGTCAGGTGGTTACTGGAGAGAAACACAAAATAAAAGAATCTCAAAGTCATAGGTGATTAATCTATAAAACAACAAAATCAAAATATACAACCACAGGCATTTGCACTTATGATACATACCCGTTTACTTGTTACAATGCAGCCCAAAAATAACAGACTGGGATTCAGTATATAAATATTCAGCTACCTTGAAAACTGGAAGCAGGCTTTATTAAAATGCCATTTTAATTACCAGCTATATTTCCCTCCCTTCTTCTTTCTACCTTATCAAATTTAAATTATTTGGATATAAGGCAGATTATACTTATAAGGGTCAAGAAAACAAGGTTTTGTATCTCTTGCTACTGTAGAACAAAAATTTTTTTATATTGTAAAACTCACAAGATAATAAGTATGTAGAAAAATAACAAAGCTTGATATAAAAATTTGGCAGGTAAGGGGCGCCTGGGTGGCTCAGTGGGTTAAGCGTCTGACTTCAGCTCAGGTCATGATCTCATAGTCAATGAGTTCGAGCCCCATGTCAGGCTCTGTACTGACAGCTCAGAGCCTGCTTCTGTACTGGAGCTTGTTTCTGATTCTGTGTCTCCCTCTCTCTCTGCCCCTCACTCGCTCACATTTTCTCTCTCTCTCTCAAAAATAAACATTAAAAAAATTTTTTTTTAATTTTGGCAGTTAACACTGAGGTATTTAGTGACGCCATAGGCCATGCATTAAGTAAACTCATTCCCATTCTCATCCTAAGACTTTCCATTTAACTGAAGGATGTAATAAAATATTTTAAAGTAGAATTAATTTTAATCACTTTTAACTTTTAAATAATGAAGATATATCAAATACTGGTCTTTTTGGATTCAAGACAGTAAAAAAGCATATGAGGATTTAAAGTACAAGGTAAAGAATAAACACACCAACAAATAAATAAAATTCAAAGTAAAGTATAAGGTACAGTTCTAAGTACTTTATATGCATTGTCTCCTTTAAAACAAAGTGCAAAGATTATTCCTTTGGTCCCCAAACCCACTCTTTCTTTCTGTTAGTAATCGAGCCCTGATTCAGGGTGGCAACTGTACCCAGACAAAGGCTGTATTTTCCAGTGTTCTGGGGCTCCTGCTGGGTATGAACAAATTATAAAGTTCTGACCAATGTAATATAGGCAAAACACATAGGATGTGCTTTTGGATAATGTCCTATAAAGGTTACAAAATCGGGTGAACCATTTGGCCTTGCCCTATTGTCTTCACTTTGCTGCCTGGGATGCAGATGTGATGGCTATAAATGCAGAAGTCATTCTGGATCATGCTGAGGATGGAAGCCATGAACTAATGATGGCAGATGGTGGATGATGACCATGGAACCATCATACCGGACCCGGACTACTTATCTCAGAATTCCTTTACAAAGAAGAAAAATTTCTTTGTATATTTTGGGATGTCTGTTAATCCTAACAGATGGATGTGGGTCCAATCCCCTTTTTACAGATGAAGAAACAGACTCAGAGTTAAGCAACTTGCTGCAGGTATGCAGCTCGGAAGAAACCTTCAAAGTGCCAAACTCTTAACCATTTATATGATACCACTTTCAGACCTGACACAGAGAACTCAGTGAGAAACTTGGTTGTGTACTAAGCCTTGAAAATGGGCATGATAATGTAGGATGGTTAGCACCTCCACTCATTTCAGTAGGCTAAGACTTGGTTTAAAATACTGGAAGATGACAAAGTTCACCAAAAGGGAATCCAAGCAGTCTGGTAAGTTTGCTGCAAGAAAGAACTGGGATAGAGAATCCATTTCTGAGACATGTTGAGTCACAACTACGTAGAGGAAAAGGGGTGACTGACAGGTCGAAGAGTGTAACCAGGAAAGAAACCTCTGTGAGCCAAAGTGTTTTCCTCATTCAGGTACAGAATAATTATTGAATAATCCAGGAGAATAACTAGCTCCCCGGGAATAACAATCAAACTGCTAAAAATTCTTCTAAGGGAACATCAAAGAAAAAGTAGAATATCTTTATACAAGTGGTGGGGTGGTGGTAGAGACGGTATTCATATAAAGTAAACAAAGGAACAACTTCACAGATTTCTGAGATATAATCAACCTAAAAAAATTTTTTTTTTTTTAATATTTATTCACTTTTGAGAGATAGAGACAGAGTGCAAGCAGGGGACGGGCAGAGAGAGACAGAGACACAGAATCTGAAGCAGGCTCTAGGCTCTGAGGTGTCAGCACAGAGCCCAATGCGGGGCTCAAACCCACAAACCATGAGATCATGACCTGAGCTGAATTCGGATGCTCAATCGACTGAGCCACCCAGGTGCTCCGATACAGTCAACTTCTGTACTATGCCCGGCCCCCACACACTTTGAGGGTGGAGGAGGAACAAGACTATAGACCGAGAAGGGCATAATTCTCTTCTGTTTCCCAGTAGTATCAAACAATTTAAAAATACTTAGGATCAAAAAGCATTTTGTATGCTCTGTTTTAGAGTCTTCTGAGAGGAAATAAGAAAACTGAGAAAAAGAAATGTAGTCTGAAAAACTGAACTGATGGAAACTGGCAGACGGACATGGCCAATTTCTTAGTAACAGCAAGGCATGAATGAAGAAAGAGTTACAGAAGAAGCTATCTCCAGACAGAAAGGGTCCTGAGGCTTTAAACCAGCAGGGTAGTCATTTGTTTCCTAAGTAGCCAGTATTATTATCTTCAATTTTCCAAATTAATAAGCTTGTGGTAAACTACTCAAATAATTAGACACTTTCCCCAAGAACATGTCAACAGAAGGATCAAGAAAAACAACTGCTGGCTTGTTTTACACTTAAGTTAAAATACTGGAGCACTGATGCTAAAGCTCACATATTTTTTTTGTTGTTGTTAATAATAAGATAAAAAATGATGCAAAGGAAAACAAGTGAGTTTTTTCATTTGGTTTTGTTTTTTTCCAGTTATAAAATTTTAATCAGATGATCTTTTACTACCAACCCTCATTCATCCACACATTAGATTTATTTTATATTTACTTCTAAGTATGCAATGTTTTTGTATGACATAGCTTTAAAAGACAAAATATGAAGTTATTGTTGCTTAAAACCTTATTTTACACAGCTGAGAACCAAATTACTTATAAATCCTTGGAAGATTTAAACATGAGAATACATATATATAAGCGCGTCCATTAGAAAGGAAAAGTATTTTCAAAATCGGCAAACTGATAAGCAAAAGATGTCAAAGATGTCACCCATACACCAATACAGATGTCACCAGTACAGTTAAACAATCCTGAACATTGCCCTAGAACGCAGGCATCTTTTTAGCTTCTGGTTACTTATAGCTAGTAAATATAACCAAACAGGATGTAGACAGATTGAGAAATGTTCTTAATCTTTTTTAAAAAGAAAAATTTTCTAATGTTTTATTTATTTCTGAGAGAGAGAAAGAAAGAGAGACAGCATGAACAGGGAACGTCAGAGAGAGGGAGACACAGAATCCGAAACAGGCTCCAGGCTCTGAGCTAGCTGTCAGCACAGAGCCCGATGTGGAGCTCGAACCCACGAATTGTGAGATCACGACCTGAGCCGAAATTGGACACTTAACCGACTGAGCCACCCAGGTGCCCCAAAATGTTCTTATTCTAAAGCACTCAAGGAAGATGCCTGCTAACCTAGTTCCTACCAATCTTTTATAAAATCAAACAGAGAAAACTAGGACCAATGGCACTGAGTGGTCAATCTTTCTGAATTGAACACACACCTAACTAAAGCTGCTAATAACACCTGCAGCTTGGCTTCACATTAGTGATAAATTTCTTTTAAATTTTAAGTTAAACTGTAATTTACTTAATCAAAACAATTCACTTTCTTAGATCCTTCTTTTAAAAACATGTTCACACTTGATATTTATTTAAAATAATCTCTGTAGGGGCGCCTGGGTGGCTTAGTCGGTTAAGCGTCCGACTTTCTCTTGGGTCATGATCTCGCGGTTTGTGGGTTCGAGCCCTGCATCGGGCTCTGTGCTGACTGCCAGCTCAGAGCCTGGAGCCTGTTTCAGTCTGTGATTCCCTCTCTCTCTGACCCTCCCCTGCTCACGCTGTCTCTCTCTCTCTCCTAAAAATAAATAAAACACTTTAAAAAATAAATAAAATAAAATAATCTCTGTAGTCTAAGACCCCCACATTTAAGTTTATTGTTCATCACTATTCAAAATCCTAGCCCACAAAATTATTGGCTGATATTACAAATAAAAACTGATAATAACGGTAAATAATAAATATAAAAATAAAAGAATAAAATAAAGAAGAATGAAAAGTTACTAATGTTTACTAAACATTAATTTGTGCCAGGAACTTTTCTTATTGCTGTACCTAATTTACAAATGGAGAAACTGAAGTTTGGCAAAGTATGTTTATGGTTTCAGAGCTCCTACTGAGAGACTGAGGAGGGTTTTAATTGAGCAGCCAGGTTCCAGAACCCACTCTCAACTAATACAACCTAACACTGTCAATCTAAATCCTCCCTCTAGCTTTGAAAAGTAGAAAATTGTTTTTTTCCCCACCATCTATGAGAAGTGTTCATCAAACAACCTTATAGTACGAATGTGATTCAGGGGTAAGGTGTTTAATTCACCTGAAAAAAATTTTTTTAAAGAAATAGTAGAAAGGAATGTTTATATATGTAAACAATTGATACATCTAAAATTTTCTTAGCTATTCAAAGATTCCCCAAAAACCTCCAAGCTTTTTTCCTCTGATTTCTCATTTTAAAGTAGTGACTTTCCTTAAAACCACTTTGGATAAAAAAGTAAAATTCTAAGCTGCCTTTAGATGAAATGAGTGACCCTTTCCTTTTTGAGGCAGCCAGCAAAGGAGGGAAGTACATAAAGAGAACCGATGTCATATCTATTTTGTTTTTTTGATGACTATAGGACCACCAGAGAGACTGACAATCCACCAATACAAAAATATATTTTTAAAGAAAAAGTCACATTTTTTGCATGTCACTATATCCTTCTAAAGAAAATATTAAGACATACATGAAAAAATTGAATGATTTTATTCAATAAAAACTAGTTAGGGGCACCTGGGTGGCTCAGTCGGTTAAGCATCCGACTTCGGCTCAGGTCATGATCTCACAGTTCGTGGGTTCGAGCCCCGCGTTGGGCTCTGGGCTGACAGCTAGCTCAGAGCCTGGAGCCTGTTTTGGATTCTGTATCTCCCCCTCTCTCTGACCCTCCCCTGCTCATGCTGTCTGTCTGTTTCTCTCTCTGAAATAAATAAAACATTAAAAAAATAAAAAAATAAAAAAACTAGTTAAAGCAATACATTAAGGAAGTTAATAGGTCTCAATTATACATGCATACACAAATAACAATTCAATCCATTTCACTACTAACACACAAACTAGAAAATAAAAATGTAAAATAAAGGAAAACCTAAAATGGCCATTTTTTCACATGAAATAAACCATACTAAATTAAATCAGCTTATAATTAAGACAAAATGTACATATTAAAAATCACTTTTCAAAAAAATTAGATTTCAACATCAAATGAAATAAAGGAGCACGGAGGCAAAAGTATCATTCAATATGTACATCAATTCTTCCACATTAATATTTAGCTAGCTTAAAAATAAACATTCATGAATTGTCTAGAACTTCTTGAGGAATAAAATATATATATATTTCTATATATAAAATTTTAAATATATACCTAAAATAGACATGTAATCTTGAGTCTAAAATGGAGACAAAAATTCTACAATGAAACTGAAACAAAACAAAACAAAACAAAAAACCTGTGCATATTTTCTAAAAGTCACTCATGAACTAGTTTTAAAAAGGGCTCTGAGATGCCTGGGTGGTTCAGCTGGCAAGGGTCCAACTCTTGGGTTTCAGCTCAGGTCATGATTCCAGAGTCCTGGGATTGAGTCCCACGTTCAGGCTCCACACTGAGTAAGGAGCCTACTTAGGATTCTCATTCTTTCTCTCTCTCTCTCTCTCGCTCTTTCTTTTTCTCTAAATAAACAAATAAACATTAAAAAGGGGGGGAGGGCTCTAATGTGGAAATCCAGACAATATAGAGATAAATGAAAAATAATTCAGAAATAAGAAAGCATGATTAGAAAACCAGAAAAAAGCATAATAAATTTTATAACTAATACTAAGGTTAAACAGCAGGGGAATTAGCTGTAAAACAGAATGTGAGCCTTTAAAGCCTCAATAAAGTAAAAATTAATCACTAAAAACTGAGAAATTACGTTTTGAGAAAAATAACTTCCTAATTCTTCATAAATGAGAATTAACAAGTTTGTCAAAAAGTGGAACCTGGAGTTAAAACAAACAAACATAATAACTCTAATCCCTTAAATCCTCCCTCCTCACATCTACAGCCCCACCCTCCAGCAATAGAAGCAGCTCTTGTATCTCTTATTTTTATGGGAAAGAAGCATTTCTTTGACATTCAATAGTTCTTTCCACTCTCCTTCTTCTCTTACTTCAAGTAAATTAACTATACGTGTTCTTTTTCCCTGTAATGGTGGGTTAGATCAAAGCTCCCACTGAAAACAACTATAGAAGCTGAATAAAATCTTAAAAGTATCAAAAAGACCACAAGATAATAAGTAATCTCCTAATACAGGGAAAATAAGAATCCACAAAGCCATGGGTCAATCCAGAGAAAATGAGACCCTGTGTTAACATAATCTCCAAAAGAAAGCAGCAGGAGGAATGAACAGAAATCCAAATCCAGAGCTGCACAAGGTGGAAAGCCTACCTTCAAGGTGAGGGGAAACAGGATGTGGAAAAATCCATGATGAACCCCAACTGGGATGACCACAAGTCCTAGTTCCCCAAAGACACTCTAGTTTATAACACTTCTATTTACCATCAAAAATGTTCCGGGTGGATGGTATGGTCACCCTAACAATACTCTAGTTTCAATCCTCTGGCTATCCTGTCAGAAAAATGTCAACCCTTAAACATGGTTTAAATGTGGTTGTAGTACACTGTCTCTGAAGATGACAGCTACAAATTCCTCCATCTCTATATAAGGAAAATACTTATAGATTCAACAAGAGCCAAATAAGATATCTAGAAATAAAAAATACAATAAGTAAATTTTAAACCTCACTGGATGAGTTTAAACAGCAGACTAGACACAACTGAAGAAAACTTTAGTGAGCTGAAATATTAGAAAAATAAACTTTCCACAACATAGCATGAAAAGAATAAAGGTGGAAAAATCACGAGAGAGATATAAAATGCAGAGTGAAAAAGCTAAGCATATGTTTAAAATATCAGTGTAATCAGTATCTCAGAAGGAGGGGAGAAAAAGAAATGGAACAGAGGCAACATTTAAAGGGATGGTGTCTGACATTTTGTAATCGAAGAAAAATAGCAACCAATAGATAAAAAAGTCTCAATGAATTTCAGGTACCTTATGTAAAAAAGAAATCTGGACTTCGATATATATTAAAACTGTAGAAATTAAATATAAGGAAAAAAATTTAAGTAGCCACAGAGAATAAAAAGATTACCTTCAAAGAAGCTGCAGTAAAACTAAGCAAAATTCTCCAAGACAAAAAACAACTCAAGGCTGTCGACTATCTTTGATGAGTTGAATGAAAGTTTCTGCCAACCTAGAATTCTTACTCAGCAAAAACACAAATTACCAGTATCAGGAATGAAAATGAAGGCATTAAACAAGTGGAAATTTATGTCAATAAATTTGACAATTTAGATAAAATGAAGAAAGTCAAAACTGACCAAAATGACAGAAGAAGATATAGGAGATCCAAAAAGTCCTATAAATAAATTGACTTCCTGTCAAGAACTGAGAAGGGTTTGACATTTCACTCAAGTTACTTGCCAACTAACAAGTTATCCTGCCACAGTTTCACAGATGCTAGGAGAAGTCAGGGGACGTTCCCAGGCCAGGGAGAAAGGACCTTATTATTAACCACAAAACAGGCAGTGTGGTTTTTACATTTATATCAGTTCCTTTTGCCCCTGCTATCTGCACATGGCAGCGACCCACAAGAGGTTCAGGTCGATAAAATACATGCAGAGGATTTGTGTCACAGCGAAGGAATGCCAAACTTAGAAAATCACCAATCTCATATGCAAGGCTGCCAGCAAACCTAACAAACCTTTGCCCTGTAGGTAGACCCTATTTCTGGATTTCAAGGCTTTTTGTTATACAAAAAGGATAGTCTAAGACAAGAACTGTCAAAAGGCACGTAGAAATGCTATACAGAATTGTTTCCCAACTTCATGATTAAAAATTTGCCCAGAGGAGGACCTGGGTGGTTCAGTCGGTTAAGTATCCACCTTTGGCTCAGGTCATGCTCTCACAGTTCATGGGTTCGAGCCCCCATTAGGCTCTGTGCTGATGGCTCAGAGCCTGGAGCCTACTTCAGGGGAGGAAGGAGGGAGGAGGGAGGAGGGAGGAGGGAGGAGGGAGGAGGGAGGAGGGAGGAGGGAGGGAGGAGGGAGGAGGGAGGAGGGAGGAGGGAGGAGGGAGGGAGGAGAGACTGTGTGTGTGTGTGTCTGTCTGTCTCCCTGGCCCTCCCCCACTTATTCCCTCTCTCTCTCTCAAAAATAAATAAATGTTAAAAAAAAATTTTTTTTTATTTGTCCACTCAGAAAATTCCATTTCCAGTTAGACAAATTGGTGAATTCCACTAAATATTTATGGATTTTTTTAAAAAAGTCATACAAAAAAATCTTGGTAACAAGAATAAAGAAAGATCACTCCTCCAACTTATTTTATGAGGACAGTGTAACCTTGATACCAAAATCTGATAAAAACATTAGGGAAAGGAAACCTTTGGGCCAATTTCATTCATGAATACAAATGTAAAAATATGGAACAAAAGATAAGCAAACTGAATCTAGCAATATTTAAAAGTATAATAAATCAAAGCCAAGTTCGAATTATTTCAGGAATGAAAGAGCAACTTTAAAAATCAACATAATTTTTCAAATAAGATTAATTTTATAATCTCACTAGCTTTCAATACAGAAAAAATATTTGATAAAATTCATCATTCATTCATTGACACACTGAGCAAACTAGAAAGAAACAGAAATTTCCCTTAACTGATGAGGACTACCTACTCAAAACAACAAACTAACTAGAACCTACAGAAAAAATACTTAAAAAATGAAATGTTAAATAGACATGACCCATTACTACACCCAACTAATAAAAGGCAAGAAAAAGAAATAAAAGGTATAATATTTAGAAGGACACAAAACTGAGGTTTTAGTCACAGATTTTTATGATTATGTAGATATAAAATTTTTTTAAATCTTATAGATAAGCTATTAGAAGGAGTAAGGCAGTTGAGCAAGGTTGATGCATACAAGGTCAACATTAAAATTCAACTGTATTTCTATATACCAGAAATAAAGCAATGACAATCTTTTTAAAGAGATACATAATACAGTAGTGTCAAAAATATCAAATGTGTATAAATAATAAAAATACATAAGATATCTATAGAGAAAACTAAAAAAAATTATTGACAAAAATTAAAGGCCTCACAAATATTCATATATTGCAAGTCGTTTTTAAAACACATTAATTTTTCCTAAGTTGCTATACAGATTCAATAAAATTCCAGTAAGAAAAAATAAATCAGATGTTTATGGAAGATTTCAAGCTGATTCTAAAGTTTACATAGTAATACAGAAGGGCCAAGAATAACTAGGATACTCCTGAAGAACAAGGTAGGAAGGGACTTGCACTCCTGGATATCAAGACTTACTATATGGTAGAATAAGAAAGTCATTAAGTATAGCACAAGGATAAATGAAATCAACTAATGAACAGATAATGGAGTCTAAAAACAGACTTCTGCTTCAATAAATACTATTGCAAAGGTGACACTGCATAACAGTTGAGAAAAATGATAGTCTTTTTTTTTTTTTTTTAAGTTTTATGTATTTATTTTAAAGGGCAGGGGGAGGAGTAGATAGAAAGAGAGCGAGAATCCTGAACAGTCTCCCCACTGTCAGCACAGAGCCCAATGTAGGGCTCAAACTTACAAACTGTGAATTCATTATCTGAGTCGAAATCACGAGTTGGACAGTCAACTGACTGAGCCACCCAGGTGCCCCAAAAACTGACAGTCTTTCAAAAGATACACAATTTTCATCCATATTGAGGAAAAATAAAATTTGGCCCTTATCTCACACCATACAGAAAAAACAATTTCAGGTAGGCTGTGATCTACATGTGAAAGATAATACAAAAAAGCTTCTGGAAAGTGATACAAGAATACTTTTATGATCTTGGACACTGCATTAGGACACAAAAAGCACAAATCATGAGACTATAATAAAGTGGAATGCACCAAAGATAAAAACTTCTGTTCATCAAAAGACACATTTAAGAGAATGAAAAGGGGAGTCACAGAGTAAAAGGCACTTGTAACTCACATAACTGAAGGCAACACCTACAATTTATAAAGAACTACAACTCAAAAAACAAAAAGTCAACCCAGTAAAAAATAGGTAAGTGATCTGAACAAGCATTTCATAAAACAAGAAATCTAAATGGACAATAGACACATGAAAAGGACTCCACTAGAAATCAGGGAAATGTTGGGGCACCTGGGTGGCTCAGTCGGTTAAGTGTCCACCTCTTGATTTTGGCTCAGGTCATAATCTCAGAGTTCATTAGCCCCAGGGACAGCTCTGTGGTAACCCTGCAATTCTCTCGCTCTCCCTCTCTTTGCCTCTCCCCTGTTCCCATTCTCAGAAGCATGCATGCTCTCTCAAAATACGTAAATAAACTTAAGAAATCAGGGAAACGTCAAATCAAACCACAATGAGAAATCACTACACATCTATTATAACAGTTAACATTAAAAACAAAAATTAGACAATGCTATTGGAGAAGGGCTGAAATAAAAAGAACTCCCGTACACTGCTGACAGGAATCTATACTGGTATGACTCCTCTGAAAAAAAGTTTGGCATTATCAACTAGAAGAAAAAATAAATATACCCTGTGACTAGAGTCCGCTCTTAGAAATATGCTTTTTAAAAATGTATGTACCAGGGCAATTATACAAAAATATGGTAGCACTGATAATGAGCCACAAACTAGAAACACGGCAAATATCCACTCATAGTAAAAATGTATAAACTGCGTTAAATATGTACTTTGGAATACAGCACACGTGTACACACACACACTCTAAACAAATAAATAAGGAGGGTTGGAGAGGGGTACTGCTATATATAACATAGATCAGTCTGAGAAAATAATGTTCAGTGAAAAAAGCCAAACTAAAAAAGAGTACATATTGTACAATTCTTTTTTAACAATCATAAACAAGAATATACTGAACAGGGATGAGGACTTAAATGCTAAAATTATGAAAGAAAAACAAATTGATTCTCGTAAATGTCAATGATAGTGGGAGGAAGGAGTGCACTATGATGAAGAAAGGATACTAGCAACTTCTGAAGAGCTGGACTTGTTCTATTTCAACTATTTATGTTAACGTACCTTTTCTGTAAGTTAATGTTCACTTTTTTAGATTTTTTTTTCCAATTATATATATTCTTATTTTTAAAAATAGCCACTAAGGAAAATTTTGGCAGTTTCTTATGAAATGTAACATGTAATTACCATACGACCCAGCAAATGCACTCTTGGGCATTTATCCCGGAGAAATGAAAACTTATGCTTACACAAAAATCTATACACAAATGTTCATAGCAGCTTTATTTGTAGTAGCAAAAAACTGCAAACAACACAGATGTCCTTCAATGAGTGACTAAACTGTGATGCATCCATACCATGGAATATTCAACGAAAGAAAGAAATGAACTATTGATACATGTAAAACCTTGGATGAATCTCCAGGGAATTTAAGTGAAAAAAAGTACTTACATAACTCTTTTTTAAATCATAACATTATAGAAATGGAAAACAGATCAGTGGGGGTTATTGGGGTTAAAGATGAAGTGGGGGAAAGGGGGTGTTACAGGGTAGAAGGAAGGTGGCATAGTTACAAAACGGTAAAACAAGGAATCCTTGTGGGAATGGAACAGTATCTTGACAGTGGTGGTGGGTGCAGGAAACCACACATGTGATTAAACTAACTGCATGGATCTCAACACACATATGCATTTACACCAATAAGTACAAGTAAAACTGGGGAAATCTGAATAATATCAGTGGACTGTATGGATCTCAATTTTGATGTCAGTGGACCACACAGTAATACAATGGATCGTACTATGTTTTGCAATGTTAACACTGACAAAAACTGGGTAAAAAAAACAAAGGACCTCTGTATTATTTTTTACAACTACGCATGAAGCTAAAATTATCTCAAAAAAAAGTTTAACCAAAGTAACTGAGAAAACAGAAAATAATCTCTCCCTTTCCCTATATCCTTATTTCTGTATCTATATACCTCTACAACTCCTAGCTGCAATATTAACCAAATGATAATTACGTACTTCTTGGTGGTGGGAACTCTGGGTGACCTGAATGTTTCTGTATTGTTATAAATTTTTTTAATGAACATTTTTTTTACACATATAATAAGTCATTACTTAATTTTTAAAAAGGCACTATAATGGGGGCATCTAGGTAGCCTAGTTAAGTGTACAACTTGGTTAAATGTACAACTTGGGCTCAGATCATGGTCTCATGGTTTCTGAGTTCAAGCCCTGTATCAGGCTCTCTGCTGTCAGCACAGAACCTGTTTTGGATTCTCTGTCTCCCTCTCTCTGTCCCTCCCCTGAGGATCATTGGTCTCTCTCAAAAATAAATATTAAAAAAAAAAAAAAAAGGCAATACAGTGTAAAACTTACACTCTAAAATCAGAAAACAAAAAAAAATCTTTAGAAAAAAAACTAAATAGGGGCGCCTGGGTGGCTTAGTCGGTTAAGCGTCCAAATTTCGCTTGGGTCATGATCTCACGGTTCATGGGTTCGAGCGCCGCGTGGGGCTCTGTGTTGACTGCCAGCTCAGAGCCTAGAGCCTGTTTCAGAGTCTGTGACTCCCTCTCTCTCTGACCCTCCCCTGCTCATGCTCTCTCTCTCTCCTAGAAATAAATAAAACATTAAAAAAATAATAAAAAATTAAAAAAAAACTAAATAAATGCAAAGACATCCATGTTCATGGATTGTAAACAATACTGTTAAGATGATAATATCCTCCAAACTGATCTACAGATTCAATTCAATTCCTACCAAAATCCCAGTTGGTACTTTTTTTGCAGAAAATAACAAGCAAATCCTAACATTCACATGGAAATTCAAGGGACCCAGAATAGCCAAACAATCACGAAAAAGAACAAAGCTAGATGATTCTCAACTTCCTAATTTCAAAACTTACTACAAAGTTACAGTAATCAAGACTATATGGTACTGGCATAAGGGCTGATACACCAAGTAATGGAAAGATTTCAAGGTCTACAATTTCTGATCAATTGATTTTCAACAAGAATGCCAAGACAATTCAAAGGAGTAAAAGATAGTCTTTTCAGCCAACAGTGCTGAGATAACTGGATATCCACATGCAAAAGAATAAAGTTGGACTTGGGGCGCCTGGGTGGCTCAGTCAGTTAAGCGTCTGACTTCAGCTCAGGTCATGACCTCACAGTTCGTGGGTTAGAGGCCCGCGGCAGGCTCTGTGCTGACAGCTAGCTCAGAGCCTCAGGCCTGTTTCAGATTCTGTCTCACTCTCTCTCTGACACTCCCCTGCTCATGCTGTCTCTCTCAGAAATAAATAAAAAACATTAAGAAAAAAATGTTGGACTCCTACTTCATACCATATGCAAAATTAACTCAAAATGGAATATAATGTAAATGTGGCAGCTAAGACTATAAAAATCATAGAAGAAGAAAATACAAGAGTAAATCTTTATGACCTTCAGTTACGCAAAGCCTTCTTAAATGACAACAAAAACACAAGCAACAAAAAGAAAAAACTGAGAAGTTGGATTTCATCAAGATTAAAAGTTGTACACTTTAAGGAATACCATCAAAAAAGTGAAAAGACAACCTAGAGAATGAGAGAAAATGTTTGCAAATTATAGATCTGACAAAGGATATATACATACATACACACATATGCAACTCTTACAACTCACTAACAAAAAGACAAACACCCTAGGAAAATATATGAATGGACATTCTCTAAAAAAGATATACAAATGGCCAATAAATTTAAGAAAAGATGCTCAACATCATTAGCTATCAGGGAAATACAAATCAAACCCAACAATGAAACTACTTCACACTTACTAGGATGGCTATAATAAAAAGGATAGACTATATCAAGTGTTGGTGAAGAGGTAGAGAAATCAGAACCCTCATTCACTGCTAGTGGGAATGAAAAATGGTGCAGTTGCTATGGAAAAGTGTGGCAGTTCTTCAAAAAGTTTAACATAGAGTTACTATATGATCTAGCATTCTACTCCTAGGTATATACTCAAGAGATCTGAAAACATAAGTTCATAAAAAAAAAAAATGTGTACACAAATGCTCTGAAGCAGCATTATTCAAAATAGCCCCAAAGTGGAAACAATCCAAATACCCATCAACTAATGAATGGATAAATAAAATATGGCATATCCATACAATGGAGTATTATTCAGCAATTAAAAAAAAAATGAACCACTGATGCTAAATCATGGATGAACCTTGGAAACCTTATGCTAAGTGAATGATGCCAGTCACAAAAGACCAAATACGTATTGTATGATTCCATTTATATGAACCGTCCAGAACAGTTAAATATAGCTAGACAGAAAGTAGATTAGTGGTTGCCTTGGCTTAGGGGATTGGGGTGAGAATAACAGGTGACTGCTTACATATGGGGTTTCTTTTTGGGTCAATAAAAATGTTCTTAAATAGATTGTGTTGCTGTGTGCATGTCTCTGTGAATATACTAAAAACTACTGACTTTAAATGGGTAAATTGTATGGTATTAACCTCAATAAAAGCTGTTATATAAAAAAAGAATAATATGCAAATTCTCCTTTTCACTTTTAAGGGCAATAAATATTAAGTTTACTTATAGATGAAACAGGAAATTATGAAAAAATCAGAAATATGCTTAAGCAGAAAACTGACAGTTTTCATATTGGAGTTTTTATTTTATATTATTATTATTATTATTATTTAATGGGAGAGAAAAGAGCAATCTATAAAGAGAGTAGGATCTAAGAACCATACTAACATATGCACAGATGAAGTGATATACATGGAATTTTCTTTAAAGGAATCCAGTAATGGATAAAGAAGGTAGAAAAGGGAGTAATAGGTATATGGAAATTCAGATATTATTCTCTCTACTATGTTTGAAATTTTCCATTAAAGAAATTAAAAGTATAACCTTAAGCACCAAACTCCAGACAAATAATTATTTAAAATATTAGAAAATCAGTTTTACAAAGATATCTGTGGTTCTATAGAAATAGCGTAAAAATCAATTTTCTAATAAATCTGATTTTCTGAAGACCTTATACAGCACTAGAGGATCCCTCAAAACAAGGCAATGCACTTTATAATGGAAATTCTTAACAATTTGTATCAAATATGTACCACCTGATTAAATCTAAAGCAGACTAAAATTTGTTTACTATTTATAAAACATCACTATACTCAGGTAGCAATCTACATAGTCTGGGTATGTGGATGGCTCAGTCAGTTAAGCTTCCAACTCTCGGTTTTGGCTTAGGTCATGATCTCACAGTTTCGTGGGTTCAAGCCCCACACCAGGCTGTGCACTGATGGTGCAGAGCCTGCTTGGGATTCTCTTTCTCTCTTTCTCTCTCTCTCTCTCTCTCTGCCCCTCCCCTACCTATGCGGTCTCTCAAAAAGATAAACTTAAAAAAAATAATCAATTAGACAATGTACCAACCAAGACAAGTAAAAACTGGCTCCAAGTAAGGGCTATTAATTAATACAATTGAAAGGAACTGATATAGAATTATAAACATTATTAAAGCTAATTCTTTTCATTTAAGAATAACTGTATGGAACAATGATCATAAAATGCAAAATCCTCTACAAATGTTATTTAAAGCAAATTTGAGTGACAAATATTCAAGTGCTAAGATATGAGAAGTACTGTGTATTGTGCAAATAAAAATAATGGGAGAGAATATAAAAAATAGTCTCTAGTAGTGAATGAGGTACTTGCCTGCTATAATGAACAAAGCTAATAGCTGTCTTTCGAAAAATACTATACCCAGAAGTGACCAAAACATTGCTCATTCTTCAGTATGAACAATAAAAGATGAAATTTAAAAATATATAAAACATTTATAGCTGCATGACAATTAACTTCAAAATGAAACGGAGTCTCTTTTGAGAACATGGTAGCCCAAAAAAGATGAGGGCCTGACAGATTCCAAGGATTAAATAGTACTTTTCTCCCCTCCTTCTTCGAAACCTTTATTCTAGTAGCACTGTCCATCTTTGAGATGCCCAGTACCACAGCCCCTACCTCCTAGACTGCAAAGATGCTGCCAGGCCACTCTTCAACACTCCCAAAGCATTTTCACCAAGATTCACATGCTTTCAAGAGTTACCATTTTCTTGATCAAAATAGCGAAAAGCAGTCATCATCACAGTTTGATCCACTCTCCAATAAGTACCTGCATCTAGTGCCATGTCTCCTCACTCCATGCCTCAGCCTTTCCACTCTGGCGGTGCTCCAGAGCCGTCACGCTCTCAGCCTCTGCACACGCTGCTTCGGCACGCACCAGCCATGCTGCGCCTGCCTGTGCACACCCACACTAATACTTCAGGTCGTAACTCAGACGCTAGGTTCTCAGTGAAGCTTCCATCTCATTCAGGATAATTTGGTTGCTTCCTCTCTTGCTCCCACAGAACCTCTTCCCCCTCCTAGCCCTTATAATAGGCACTAACTCTTTCAGGATAGGAACTGTGTACCTTTTCAAAACATTTGGTTCTCAGGGCACGGGGTAATAGTGATTTCATAGTGGGTTCTTCAAATTAAATCTGTTCAACCCACACCATGGTACCTATTTTTCTTCCCAGAATTCTTGAGGATCATGTGATAGTTTATTCAGAAAGTATTTCATAAAGCACGACACAAATCACGTTTTTACAGGCTAAACTTATCTTTCATCACAATGAATCACATCACTTTTTATCTGAAACTATAGTTGAAAAATACAAATGCCCTGTTGGTCTCTCCTGTTGAATTTTTGAAAAATTTTAAGTTTATTTATTTATTTTGAGAGAGAAAGAGTGCAAACGGGAGGGACAGAGAGAGGGAGAGAGAATCCCAAGCAGGATCTGCATAGACAGTGCATAGCCTGAAGTGGGACTCAAATTCACAAAACAGCGAGATCATGACCTGAGCTGAGACCAAGAGTCAGACACTTATCCAACTGAGCCACCCAGGCGCCCCTCTACCACTGAATTTCTTAATTCCCTAACCAAATAAACCATGGGTTTCCATTCCTAAGACAGGCGGGTCTGGTAACCTTCAGGAATATTAAGATTCTCCATCTGGCTTTTGTTTTTTTTTTTAAATTTCTCCTAACTTCAAATGGATAGGAAAATCTATAGTGCTCCAAAGTGCTAATTATTTGCTCAAGAGGTACACAGTATCAGAATGCTTTGCAACAATCATTCAGGACCCCAAAATTACTTAAAACGATTTATTTTAGTTTTGTCTAGACTCCTAAAGAACTACAGAGTACATTATCACTGTGTCCTGTGTCCAGAGACGCATAACTTGTCTTTCTACTCATCTTTTCACTTCTTTGTTATACTTACCACTGCAGGAAAGACATGGACATGAAGTAAAATAACTGGTCTCTGGTTCTACTTTTCAAAATCATTCAAAGTAAATTTGCTACCTCAAAAAAAAGGGAAACTGTCTCAAACCCACAAGTTGTCAGGTATGAGGCAGGTAAGAGAAGTATGTGAAACAAGTGAGTATGAAATAAGGAATAATGGCTACCAGTCCAACCATCCTGAAAATGAATGCCCTGCCTAAAATCATCAAAGTTCATTAAAAACAGAACAAAAAGCAACCAAAACAGTCCCGAAGACTGGATTTAGCTTCTTACCCCAGCACTACTTCAGGAGTTATAACACACATAACCTCATCAGTTACACTCCTGAGTTCACCCCTGAACTTGATAACCCTTAAGCACTTCCTCTACCTTTAAAATTAAACTCAAAAGAACCATGACAGCACTGTTTTCCAAATTAGAGAATACTATCTCTGGGAGAGATCAGTTTCAATAGAACAGAGCTTGCCAGCCCCTATTTTGTTCTAATAATGAACCAGTATCTTTGAATATCTTGTACTAAAACATCTTTGGTCTAGTACTTAAATCCACCAACAGTCTATGACTTTTTATTTTCTCAATATACTCTCCTTTTATCTGTGCAGCAAAGTCACTATCCTTAACCTCCAAGTTACCATTATGAGTAAAATCCAAAATGACTGGTGAGCTTATAAGAAGAAATTTGGTCATAACTACATACCAGGGGTGTCTGTGCACAGAGGATCAACCACATGAAACAGCAGCAAGATGGTGGCCATCTGCACAGTACAGAGAGAGGCCTCAGAAAAAACCAAACATGTTGCCATTTTCATTTTATTTTTTTCAAGTTTTATTTATTATGAGAGAGAGGGAGGTGGAGAGAGAGAGAGAAAGAGAGACAGAGAGAAATGACTATGAGCAGGGAATGGGGGGGGGAGAAGAGAGACAGAGAGAGAGAGAGAGGGAGGGAGGGAGGGAGGGAGGAAAGAGGAGAGAGAGACAGCCGATGCAGGGTCGATCTCACAAACCATAAGATCATGACCTGAGCTGAAACCAAAGGTTGAACACTTAACCAACTGAGCCACCAGGCACCTTGATTTTAGACTTCTAGCCTACAGAATTGTGAGAAAATAAATTTGTTCTTTAAGCCACTCAGTCTGTCCTTTTTGTCAGAACAGCCCTAGCTAATTAATACAATGTGATTTAATACCTATAATTTAATTTTTTGAATCAATTAAGAGATCTGGTTGACAGATTTTTATAAAACTGTGTTTTCAGGCCACCTGGTGGCACAGTCAGTTGAGCGTCTGACTCTTGATTTCAGCTCAAGTCATGATCCCAGAGTGGTGGGACTCATGCCCAGCATGGAGCCCCCTTGGGATTCTCTCTCTCCCTCTCCCCCTCTCCCCTGCTCGTGCGCACAAACACACTCTCTCTCTAAAAGAAGAAAAGAAAAATGTGTTTTCTTTTTGTGTTTTGGTTATATAAAAATTTTACTGAAATATAACCTACACTTAAGTACACAAGTCATAAGTTTATAGCTTTGATGAATTTTCACAAAGTGAACACATTCTTGTAACCACCACTCAAATCAAAATGTAGAACACTGAAAGCTGTGCTTTGATCCTGAATTCATGCATTCACTATAGAATTTGCTATACAATCTCTTACATATCCTGAGTAACCTTGTTTCCTTAATAGAAGTGTTTACTTTTAAGCGTAAGTCATACAGTAGACATAACCAGTACTGTCTAGAATACTGCAGTATTAGAAATACTAAACTTCATAAGGACTAACATGTTAAAAACAAGCACACCAGAATCATAGTTCTAGCATTTGAAAATTTTCCTGATTTTTCTTAACACAAAGAGACTACAGTTATCTTTGTAAGACAGTCTGGTAAACTTAACCATTACAGAATTTCCAATTAATTTTTCTTTCTCCCACTTAACATATTTTAATATTTTTTTCTGACAAGACTTAGAAGCAAGTAAAGGCTTTGGTGGAAGGTGAATGTCAGCTGAATCAGTGATGCAGTTAATTTATGTGAATTAATTTTCATGAATTTTATAGTCCTGGAATGAGACAGTTTCTCACAAAAGATAGTTTCTTCAGCTAATGAGGTACTGTGTATACAGACTTTCCCCTGCAACTATCTTCCTGAATAAAGTATATTCGATAGAAAAGCTCTATGACTTCAAAGCAGTTATCTCAAAAAGCTGGAAACCGAGAATCTGCATATATGAAAGACCAGGGGCTTAAGTCAGAAAAAGAATCATAGGTGGTACCTGAGAGCACCTTCTTGAGATCATAACAATTCACAGAGGCACTGGACACATCCAAATGAGTAGAAGGGTAGGGATGGGAAGGACATGTTTACCCAGTGAGATTGAGTCCCATTCGGGGGACTAGTGAAAGCCTAGTGGAGCACAGCCAGTCATACTGGGTGGGAGCAGAGGTAGGTGAGGAAGATGGTCAGGCAGAATAGTAGCTGACTGAGAGGGCAGCAGAAACAGGCAGAGATTTGGGGAGAAAAAATGTCTGCAGTGACAAAGCATGAAAAACAACAGTGTGTTCTAAAACTGCATCTTGGCTTCCTACTTTAAATCATCCTAACACTCAGTCTTAGGATATTTGGATCTACTGAAGCGTGCTTTATGTGCAGTATCCCTAGGAATCATAGTAGGGTTTTAAACCATTTGGATGCACAGACCCTCAAAAAGCTGAGAACCAAAGAACACATCAGTGCTCCCACAAAAATACTAGTGTGTAATTAGGAAGTTGTGAAGCATGGCATTAAGTAACTTAATAAAAATTACAATACCACACCTGGTCCATGATTTTTTTTTTAAAGGTGGGGTATATATCAAGGTCATCTTTATAAAGACATAATTTTCACTTTCTAAGTAGAGGCAGAGCTACAGTTTATTCTCTTAATCTTGGTTTAGATCCTTCCAGAAGCTGACTCTAAGACAAGGTTTTAACGTTCAGGTAATATATGGGGTGCCTGGGTAGCTCAGTTGGTTAAGCATCCAACTTTAGCTCAGGTCATGATCTCATGGTTCGTGAGTCTGAGCTCTGCATCAGGCTCTGCACCAATCTCAAGGTTCCTGACCGCTCAGAGTCTGGAGCCTGCTTCAGATTCTGTGTCCCCCTCTTTCTCTGCCCCTCCCCCATTCGTGATATGCCTGCCTCTCTCTGTCTCTGTCTCTCCATCCCTCCCTCTCCCTCTCTCTCCTCCCAAAATAAGTAAAAACAAATAAAGTTCAGGTAATTTATTTGTTAGATGATCCCAGGAAACTCTGGAAGATGGCTGGGGAAAAGCGACAGGAAGGGGAAAGAAATTAATAAAGAGATGAGTCTAGAAAATTGGTACTAACTACATATCACTGTGGAAAACTTGCTTAATCTTGCTGCAGAACTCCACCTAGAAGACACTGTAGGACATGTGCTCAGAGTTACCCCACTTGAGGGTTAAGGGAGGTGAGTATTTCCCCACCAGTTCCTGTTAGAAACCAGTAGAGAGTGGTTCTCAGAGTGAGTGTTAATACCCTAGCATTTCTGACCAGCCCTCCATGAAGACAGAGTGGCTGGCAGCAGAGAAAACATTCAGGAAGAGACACTGATGTTGAGATTTAGAAATTGGCCAGTGTGCACAGAAATGGAAGGGCAGAAAGACTATGGGCAAGCACTGAGAGCATCCCTGGTATTTATGCCGCAATCCCTAATCCATGGGAGCCTATCTCTAATTTGAGAACGTAAGAAAAATCACCCTTCACCTAGAAGCTGCAGAAAAAGGACCGTGAACTGCTCTAAATCACCAGACATTTTTCTTTACTAAACAGTATAGGTGTTCCTCTCAAAACTGTTGAGCTATGGTACATAACAAGTGACACAGTAAGGAAAAACCTGCCAAATCCTCATAGTCATTAAAGTTTGCCTCAGTTATAAAAATGAAACTGAATCTATAAACAATCCTGCATCATGTGCCATTTCTCTGTATGAGCAGAGAAGGCTACAACTTCTAACCATAAAATATTCTCAAGAAAGACTGACTCTTAGAGGGGGGAGGGAGGAAAATGAGAACACAGAATGTGTCTGTTGGGTTCTTCCCCCCTTCTTTTGAAATAGCTAATGGTACAGTAAGCAAGAAATTGTGGACTGATACACATACACAGAGTTCTTTAAAAAATTACAGTCATCAGCTACATTTCTTTTCAAACACAGCAGTCTTTTAGAGTGTGCTGGCTCTCTATCAGTGTTTCACTTCTGGCCAGGCCACAGCTGTCTAGTTCTTTTTTTTTTTTTTTTTTTTTTTTTTTTTNTTTTTTTTTTAATTTTTTTAATGTTTTACTTATTTCTGAGAGAGAGAGAGAGAGACAGTGTGAGCAGGGTAGGGTCAGAGAGAGAGAGGGAGAGGGAGACACAGAATCCGAAGCAGGCTCTGAGCTAGCCGTCAGCACAGAGCCCGATGCGGGGCCCGAACCCATGAACCGTGAGATCATGACCCGAGCCGAAGTCAGACGCTTAACCGACTGAGCTACCCAGGCGCCCCCACAGCTGTCTAGTTCTAACAGTTGGTAAGAACACAGAAGAATGAGTTTTTATTTCAGAACTTAAAAATGTTTACTAAGTTGTTTTCCATTAAAGACACATAAATTGAAGTGACTTTCAAAAGATTTTAAACTTAAATTCAACTTAAATAGGTTTCTCTGTTCTTCTTCATCAATCTCTTTTATATTGCAAGAAATATTCTAAATTGAGGTTTGTACACAAATTGAATATCCCCATTGTTCACATTGAGATATAGTAATACACTCCCTATCCATATTCAGCATATTAAATTAACGTTTTTTATTCCATTCATCATATAAATTCTTCTATCACCTGCTTTTATTGTGGGTTTTTTTGTGTGTTGTTTATTTATTTTGAGAAAGAGCGTGAGCAAGGGAGGGCGCAGAGACAGAGGGAGAGAGAGAATCCCAAGCAGGCTCCTCATCAGCGGCACAGAACCTGACGCAGGACTTAAACTCATGAATCATGATAACATGACCTGAGCCAAGATCCAGAGTTGGACGCTTAACTGACTGAGCCACCCAGTCACCCCTATTTTAGTGTTAACCTTTGTTTTAAAAGCCCTCTTTCTTTAGGGTTTGGTCTTGCTGCATAAAGATTTTCTTCTTCCTAAATGTATCTAGTTACCTATATATAACTTTAACCATATACAATCTGACAAAAATCCAAACACATTCAGTAAGCACAGCTTAAGTATACCCCCCATCAACAATGTCGCCAGTTAGACATCAGTGCCTCAGTACAGTTCTAGAAGTGATTTCTTTTGTCATTTCTTTTTATTTTAGTTGACACACAATGTTCTGTCACTTTTTTATCAGCCAAATTCCTTAGACAGTTCTACAGAGAATGCTTCATGCCTTCGCAGTAATACAAATTACTTGAACTGTATTTTCTCCAATGGTACCTTTACAAGTGAGCACTGTGAGCGCCGCATATGCAAACCACTATGCCTTCAGATAGGACTGAACCGTATATCAGAAGAGGGGAAAAAATCAGGAAACATTGGAATTTGAGCATTACAGCTCCCAATGACTAGATCTATGATGATATTGGAATTACTGTTTTTTGCTTTTGTTTTAGGCATCCTAATAATGTGGTTATTTATTTATAAAAAAAGGAATCCTTATGGAGATATGTACTGAAGAACTTTAGGACAGAATGATACACTGTGTGAGGTTTTCTTTAAAATAGTCCTGGGGTGCCTGGGTGGCTCATGTGGTTAAGGGTCTGACCCTGGCTCAGGTCATGACCTCACGGTTTATGGGTTCATGCCCCACATTAGGCTCTGTGCTGACAGCTCAGAGCCTGGAGCTACTTCAGATTGTGTCTCCCTCTCATCTCTGCCTCTCCCCTGCTCGTGCTCTGAGTCCCTCTCAAAAATAAATAAACATTTAAAAAAATAAAAATAACAAAATAGTCCTGTGAGGTACAAAGGGCAGTGGCTGTGGTACAGCTGAAACAAGAGTGACTATACTATTTCTCTACTTTTGTATATGCGTAAAATTTTTCCATAATGAAAAGTTAAAGAACAAAAAAAGAAAAGTTAAAGAAAATATGAGGGCTGGGGAGAGAAAAGAAAGTTTAGTTTTCTTTCCTGGTAAGTTTTTATCATGCAAAGCCCTATAGATAATTCTTCTTTACTAATATACTAATATATAAGTGGGAAATCAGCCACATTATACTGCTTTTTTCTTTCCTACATATGAACTTTTAAGCTTGAAATTTAAGAATTAAATCAAGCTTGAATTACAGCGGATGAGGTATAAGGTAACAATTCTTTAAATGTAAGAATTTGTCAAGGGAAATACAAAGCCATGTTTAAATCATCGTACTTTTTTGCTCTAAGTCTTTGTGAGTCAGAACTTATACAAAGAAAAATGTACTTTTGTGGTCATGGTAAACACCCCAATTGTTTTATGGATCCTACTTAGAATTCTCCCTCTCCCTCTCTCTCTGTCACAGGCACAGGCATTCTCCCTCTCTCAAAATAATAAACTTAAAAAAAAAAATTTTTTTTTTTAATAAAGAATAGCAATTGTTTTTAAAATCCATATAAAGCTAAAACCTCAAGGGAAGTCTTCTAAAAGCACACAAATTTCTTCTGACACAACAGAGGAAAAGCCGCAGGAGGAGCAGCAGGAGGGGGGGAAGGAGGAGGAGAAGGAAACAACTGCTGGGAGGTAAGCAGGTTTGGTCACTCCGGCGGGCTCCTTCAAAAAAAATTTTATTTCATGACTTTAATATCATCATTAGTTATATCAAATAGCTTGTCTGATAAAAATAACAGTTTCTCTTATACTGGACCATGATCTCTTATCCTTGGCACTACAGACATTTGGGGCTCAGTAGTTACTTGTTGTAAGGGGCTATCCTGTGTACAGTAAGGCATGTGGTGGCATTCCTGATCATTAGATGCCAGTAACAAGTCAACTGTGACAACCAAAAACGTCTCTAGGAGCTGCCAATTTGTCCTCAAGTAGAAACCACTGCACTAATTATTAAAGATACATACCTAAAAAGTAGGTTAAAAATATACTCATAATCTATAGACGATGATCAGACAGGTTATTTTTGATTCTGCAAGGCCAATCCAATAGGGAAGGTTTACAATAGGGAAAACTATCACTGTGATAAAAAAACAGAATACAACAAGAACAGTGATATATGGCCTTACAGAACCTTGGGAGGTAAAATTCAGCCAGGCAATGATGGCGGAGGGGTGCAAATGTGTATGAATAAAGTAAACTTATACCTTTTTATAGAAGTAGTTTGTTCTTAATCACTGACAGCATGTTTAAAAAAATGTCCCATTGGGGCGCCTGGGTGGCTTAGTCAGTTAAGCGTCCAACTTTCGCTTAGGTCATGGTCTCACGGTTCGTGGGTTCGAGCCCCGCGTCGGGCTCTGTGCTGACAGCCAGCTCAGAGCCTGGAGCCTGCTTCAGATTCTGTGTCTCCCTCTCTCTCTGACCCTCCCCTGCTCATGCTGTCTCTCTCTCTCTCTCCTAGAAATAAAACATTTAAAAAAAAAAAAAAAGATTTTATAAAAAATGTCCCATAAATCCCTAAATGTGGGTGAAGACATTCAGGATTCCTTTTACTATTATACTTCAGTGTATGTGTGAAATACAAAATAAAAAGTTCAATTTCTTCCATTCTATTTCTCCCTTTCTTTTTTTAATATTACCTTCGCATCAGGAAACTGATCTTGCATTCACAGTGAAAACCACTAGTATGAGGATTAAGGGCACAGGCTTATAAAGTGCATGACATTAGCCAAGCTATATTCTATGTAAACTCCATTTCTCTCATCAATAAAATAACAATGGTACCTACCTCAGGCTTGTTGTATGAAATAAATGAAATAATTCATGTAAAGTGCTCACCATAGTGAACAAATACATGCTCGGGGGTTACCTATTTCTGTTAGCTTTCACTGCTTAATGGTAAGAAAGGTGTAAATGTTGTAGATATTTATGCCTTAATAAAAACTTCCTTCAATTCTTCCAGACCAAATAGTTATAAGAATATAAAATGACACAAGGCACTTTGCATCACAGCTAATGTAATCAAGAATATAGTTCAAATGTAGGTTTCAAACTCATTTTGGTAGCCTTTCCTATTCTGTTGTGATGTAGCTTTTTAGCAGGTCTGGTATCCCGGAAGTGGGACTAGTGAGGCTGTGGGAAAAGTGGCTGCTACGTTTTTACATGAAAGCTATACATCTTTAAAATTTTTTGTAAATACATATGTGACTTACATTTTATTTCTATTGGACAACACTTTAAAGATAAATTTTACACCCAGCGTGGGGCTCAGATTTACAAACCGAAGATCAAGAGTCCCATACTCTACTGCCTGAGCCAGATAGGTGCCCTATGCGTGTTTTTTAAAATAAAGAATGTCTGGCCGCCTGGATGACTCACTCAGTTAAGCATCTGACTTCAGTTCAGTTCATAATCTCACAGTTTGTGGGTTTAAACCCGCATTGGGCTCTGTGCTGACAGCTCGGAGCCTCATACCTGTTTCAGATTCTGCGTCTCCCTCTCTCTCTGCCTCTCCCCCACTCACACTCTGTGTGTGTCTCTCTCAAAAAAGAAATAAATATGAAAAAAATTTTAATTAAAAGAAATTAATTTAATTTAAAAAAATGTGAGGGGCTCCTGGGTGGCTCAGTTAAGCAGCTGACTTCGGCTCAGGTCATGATCTCACAGTTCCCAAGTTTGAGCACCGCATCAGACTCTGTGCTGACAGCTTGGAGCCCAGAGCCTGCTTCAAATTCTGTGTCCTCCCCTCCTCCCCCGCCCCTACCCCGCTCACAGTCTGTCTGTCTCTCTCTCAAAATAATTAAACATTAAAAAAAAAGAACGTGAAGGGCGCCCGGCTGGCTCAGTTGGTAGTACATGGTATGTATGACCTCAGGGTCATGAGTTTGAGCCCTACACTGGATATGGAACCTACTTTAAAAAAAAAAAAAAAATTAAAGAAAGAATATGGATTGCTTTTTAAACCAAATTTAAATGCTTAGCTTTTTTTCTGTAGGGAATTACTGTATTGGTACTGTCACCATAAAAAAAGAATATAGTTTCAAGTACTAAAAGTATAAAGCCAATCAAGTAATGTGTCTTCTTTCTATAATGAGAGGCTGTGTAGTAGAAAAAGAAAAATCAGTTACAAGGCATTTTCTCCATTTTAAATATTGATAAGAATAATACACTTATGCTCAAAGAACTAGAGACAAAACCAGGTCTGTGAGCAACAATCTTGCATGAGGTTTAAAAAACTAATGGCAATAAAGTTATTTGAAACAGCCAAAGAAAATGATTTTTTAAAAATTAAGATAGTTTTACTTTTTTTGAAAAAACATTGATAGTTTTAAATTAACACTGTTTCAAGGCTTAGTTTTAATACTTCACGGAATATACACTGTAAAATTTATTTGACTATGTTTGTAAAGAAGCCAGGTTCTTCCTAAGTATACATGAATCAAACCAAGAACCAACTTTATAACCTGGAAGCTACAGAAAATCAAAAGGAAAAAGGAGAAATATATTTGTACGCCTATCAGTACATCCAGGTATAATAAAACCTTCCCCAAATGCTTCCCAACAGCTTTACCAAACAGGAAATGAGGATGAAAACTGAGCCTCACAAAATTTTAGGAACAGCAAATACAATATACAATAAAGATAAAAACTTAAAGATGCTTTCTCAAGGTAGGTTACTTTAACAAATTCATAGCAATGACTAAAACTAACAAAAAGCCAACATGCCAATATTCCTTGCATAAATTATACATCAATTCTCCTGAAGAAGAATACTGTATTACCTAACACATACTCAAAACACTGACAGTGTGTTTATCACAATACAGATATAGAAGACTGCATTACCAAAATAAAAAATGCATGAATGTCAAGGCTAACACAAAATTCAAATATTTTCTTTTATCCTTGTAGTTTCTACTGATCAACAGTATATCTCACCAGAAAACATGAGATTAAAATTTTAAGTTTCTCATTAATAATTACTTTTGATCACATAATTTATGCTAAATTTTAGGGAATTAAAAAAATTCATGTACCAAAGAAACAAAAGAAACAACAACAAAAAAAGGCTTGTCAAGAAATACTCTACACTAAAAAATCTCTATTCAATCTAAACCTTGAACTTCCCTAATTGTCAGAAATTTAGAGGACACTGCTTAAACCATCTCTAAAGATTTTTGTTTTCTTCATTAAAATTGTGAAGGCTTTGTTGTAAGAGACTGCAAACTCTCACAGTAATATACACTCTAGGACAATGGTTACTTCTGGAAAGCAAAGCAGAATGGGACCAGGAAAATGAAAATGGAATGTCAACTATATCTAAAATGTTTTATATCCTTAAAAAATATGGCAAACATCAACAGTTATGAAATGTAGCTGTTGCACACAAGTTATGCTATTCTCTATACTTGAAATATTTCATTAAAAAATAAATCAGTTTTAATGAACTTAAGTTGTGATTCAAAACCTTAATGTTATTCTTAAAATTTTCCTTTTTCTCCTCCTCACCCTCATCCCCAAAGTATTAAATCTACACTATATACCAACCATATATCTGTACATGAATACTTGAACATGAAAAGAGTATAAACATGCCTTTTACTCCTTTCCAGTCACTGAATAAAGGAAAATTTTCTACTATTGGGTTTAACTTTTCAGAGTAGGCCTGACTCAGGCAGTTGGCAGAAATTTCAAAGCTGAACCTCTGTAGTCAGCCACAAACCTTGGTGGCAGTTCAGGAAATATACAAAACACTAAGGTCATACATTTTGGCTTCAGTTTGTTCTTCCTGACAAGTATAAAATTGCCAGAAACTGATGATTCCAAATGTGCAGAAGTATGGACATTACTCAACAGTAAGCAAAAAATAAGGCTTCCCAACTCTTTCTACAGGGGTCTTTGCACATAACTCACTGGAGGAGTGGAAAGCCTGGTGCGCTTGCTAAAGTGGACGGCATTTAGAGGGTGGCTACCATACAAACTCAGGTATCTGAAAAAATTCTCAAAAATGAATGGAATAAGCCCATCCTTTCAAAGAAACAACCAAGAGCATTTGATAACATTAATAAAATTCAGGGGCACCTGGGTAGCTCAGTCAGTTGAGTATCCGATTTTGGCTCAGGTCATGATCTCATGGCTTGTGAGTTCAAGCCCCGCGTCAGGCTCTGTGCTGACAGCTCACAGCCTGAAGCCTGCTTCAGATTCTGTGCAGGAGAATCCAGCTAGTCTTTTAAGCCCGATATTAATGTGATTTGCAAAATGCCACATTTCCCCCTAATTCTTTTTTGAAAACAGGGTTTTTCTCATTTAAATACGTGATTTATGTTAACACATAATGTATAAAGGAGCCCTGAGACCAAAAAGTTCAAGAACCATTGCACTAAATTGATATAAAATCATTACAATTATGACAGATAAGGCTTAATAAAACCTCAGAGTCCCAGTGCATGGCAATCAGCAATATGCATGTGGTGATGATTTAGGCAACGCAGTGATAAGAATTCAACAAAAGAGAAAACAGCTGTAGTTCGATTGCTAACAACCACATATACATATATATAAAGCTTAATTCACACCTATGAAAATTATACAATATCCCATCCTCAAAAAATGGGGGAAATGCACCAAGTTAATGTTTCCCATTAACAGTCAAAAACTCAACTTAAAATAAAAATACTACCTATATGTATGCTTCATTTACCATACTTGCAGGACAGTCCATACAAGCTAGATTATAAATCCTACAATACTTCCAACACGACTAGTAATTCTGCATCTTCAAACAGCATTCCCACAGATATACATTTTTCTTCAAATTCAAACTAATACATTCTAAGACAAATATGTGTTGGTATATGTTACCAAATTCAAGCTTAAAATAAGGCAAACCACCACCAAGTAAATTCTCACATACTTCCAATGATCTCAGCTGCTGTATTATCCAGGGAATGGGTCTTATTATAATGTGTACAGTGGTTAACCAAGTGTTACAGCACACAGTGCTGAACTACTCTGATTAGCAAAAAAAAAAAAAAAAAAAAAAAAAAACAGCTATGCCAAAATAAAAATATAATTAGCAAGAAAAAAGTGAGAAACAAAGGAATTTAATATTCAAATAGTTTTGAACCTCATATGTCTCAAGAAACTCTGAAGAAGAAAGCCCATCCTTTGTCATTAATAAGCCATCTCCCTTAAAAACCATTCTAAAATGTACCTTTGGAGTAGTAGTAATTCTTAAGAGAAAATAAATGATTTAAGCACCTTTGCTCACCCACTATATTGCTCGATCCTAGCCCAGACACTATAGAGATAACCACGAGACACAGAATCCTGCCCACAGGTTTAATTCAGGAGCAAAATGAGTAAAACAAACCTTACTGCCAAGAGTCTAGATGAAGGAAGAATCAAGAAAGACTAGAGAAGCAAAGGAAGGGTGTCTTCAACTAAAAAAGGCAAACAAATCCCTGATGGGGAAAAAACAAAGGGAAGAGCAGGAGCAGGTACCAGGAAGCTGCTGTAAAAGGGATTCCAGCAGACTGGACCAGAAAGGGTAGAGAGGATGGGTGAAGGTTTCACAGGACTGATTCAGGGGACCGCATAAACATGTGATTTTTCCAACAGAAATGACCAAACAGGGGCGCCTGGGTGGCTTGGTCGGTTAAGCGTCCGACTTTCACTTAGGTCATGATCTCACGGTTCATGGGTTCGAGCCCCGCATCGGGCTCTGTGCTGACTGCCAGCTCAGAGCCTGGAGCCTATTTCAGAGTCTGTATCTCCCACTCTCTCTGACCCTCCCCTGCTCACGCTGTCTCTCTCTCTTTCTCTCTCTCTCTCTCTCCCTCCTAGAAATAAAAAAAGAAAAAAAAAAGAAATGACCAAACAGGACACCTGACCAAATGTGTAAGAGGAGGCTAAGAATTATCATGGCCAAGAGAATAAATAAAAGACTGATGATGTATCACTGACAGAAATAGGAATATCTGGAGAATAAATGAATGGAAAAATCAATATGATTTTTATAACAAAAAATCCAAGTGGATTATCTGTTAAGACAGCTAAAGATGGGACTTTAAAGATGGATCGGTCAGTCAACTGAGCATCCAACTTTGGCTCAGGTCAGGATCTCATGTTTTGTGAGTTCGAGCCCCACATTGAGCTCTGGGATGACAGCTTGGAGCCTGAGGCCTGCTTTGGATACTGTCTGTCTGTCTGTCTGTCTGTCTCTCTCTGCCCCTCCCCCGCTTGTGTTCTAACTCTCAAAAATAAATAAATGAACATTTAAAAAAAAAAATGGGACTGGACATCAGATGAGAGCCTAGACCTTTGTCACAGCTAACACCGAGGCCCAAGTCTCTGTCAGTTGTCCCCTCCTCTTTTTCAAGGCACATTTATTCATATAAGTATTCATATACTTTAAGGTCCAGCTCAAATATTATCTCCATTTTTGAAGTCTTTCCCAGTTTCTTCAATTAAAGTGCATACTCTTGGGGCACTTGGGTGGCTCAGTCGTTAAGTGTCCAACTTCAGCTCAGGTCATGATCTCATGGTCAGTGAGTTCGAGACCCGCATCTGGCTCTGTGCTGACAGCTCAGAGCCTGGAACCTGCTTTGGACTGTGTCTCCCTCTCTCTCTCTCTCTCTCTCTGCCCCTCCCCTGCTCACGCTCTGTCTCTCAAAAATGAATAAATGTTAAAACTTTTATTTAAAAAATAGTGTATACTCTTTTTCCTTCTTTATACATAGCTCCATTAGAGCACTTTCTGTAGCCCCTTTTTTCCCCACATATCAGTTGCCCAACTGAACAGAAGTCTAGTCTTACTCTAACATAGAGCCTAGAATTAAAAAGATCTATTGAACGAATAGCAACTTTTGTCTAAGATTTGCAATTATAAAGAAGAAAACCTAAGTTTGTACAAAGGTGGGGTGAAAATTATAAAAGAAATAGAAGTTACTTAATTACCAACAAATAGTAGATAAAAATACTAAATCAAAGACCCAAGGGGGAAAAAATGAACCAAACACAAGGCATTTCTCCCTAGATACTGGTAAAGAGATAAGGATACTAGCTAAAAAAATATTTAATAGAGAAATAGATTTAGAATTTCACAGAGAAACGTGAATGAAGAAAAAGACTGAACTCCCAAATAGCCCTTAAAAATAAAACATGTTCTCTCAGATAAGAATACTCAACTAGAAACAAACTGTGGTCACAGGAACACTCAAGAAATGCAGAATAGTTTAATTAAGGAGATAATCGAAAACATATCATCAGTCCCCTCTAAGTTCACCCCCACAAAAAAACTCTTATAAAATAGAATCTCTAAAAACATTGGTTCCAGGAGGCCTCTCAAAACCCAGAAAAGGATGTTAATAGAAGCAATAAAGTTATTAAAATTAAACTCTTAACATATTGAGCTCAAATGAGGTTTTGACTCTTCTTACAGAAGTCTACAATTTATAGACCTGTGGACTATTAAAAACAATTAATGAAGATCCTAGAAAAGCAATTTTTTTATGAGCTGGTACAGCTTGATTCTTCAGGAAAAACATAAAAATATTCAAGATAATGCCTGCCTAATGTAGACTTCAATGTAAACTAAATGGCTTACTTACTGTAAAATGGCTCAGTTATTCTCACACTTCGGCAGGTTCATGATCAACCAAGGTAACACTAGCGTGGGGACTCTGAAGCTTTTTTGGGTCTCTAATGAAAGCTATGGTCTTGTCCCATACAAAAACATGCATGCATACATATATAGTCAGCATTATTAAATATGTCATGCAGTCACAGAGCCTCTGCTGTCTATTTATGACCTCCCAGAGATCCAAAGAAGCCAGCTGCAGAACTGAGACCTTAAAGAGTAGAAAAAGCAGGGAGGCTTGGGTGGCTCAATCAGTTAATCATCCAACTTTTGATCTTGGCTCAGGTCGTGATCTTGTGGTTCATGAGTTCAAGTCCCACGCCAGGCTCTGTGCTGACAGCTCAGAGCCTGGAGCTTGCTTCAGATCCTGTGCCTCCCTCTCTGTCTCTCCCCTCCTCATGCTCTCTCCCTTTTCTTTCATAAACAAATAAACCAGTAAAAACAAAACAAAACAAAAAACTGAACATGAAAATCTCTTATTGGCTGAAGCTCATCTAATGGTATACACACAGAGCTAAAATGCAAGCACATGATTTAAACTTGAAACCTAAAGTGTTTAAAAATAAGATCTAACATGGGGCACCTGGGTGACTCAGTCAGTTAAGTGCCAGACTTCGGCTCAGGTCATGATCTCACGGTTTGTGAGTTTGAGCCCTGCACCAAGCTGTGTGCTGACAGCTCAGAGCCTGGAGCCTGCTTTGGATTCTGTGTCTCCCTCTCTCTATGCCCCTCCCCTGATCCCACTCTGTCTCTCTCTCTCTCACACACAAAAATAAATACACATTAAAAATTAAAAAAAAAAAAAAAAGATCTAATATAGGGACACCTGGTTGGTTCAGGTGACACCTGATCCTGGGGTCATGGCTGAATTCAAACTTCACATTGGGCCTGGAGCTTACTTTAAAAAATAGAGAGAGAGATGGCTAGAGCTTAAAAAACAAAAAAAACAAACAAACTAATAATAACAGTAACAGCTAATAGTTATTGAGCATTTATTTTGTAGAGTATTATATTTTAAATATATTTCTATTTATAAATAAATGTAAGTAACTATTATCCCATTTCACAAATAAGGAAAACAAAGCCCAGAAATGTGCAAGGAGAGCCAAGGAACAATGATATAAACATAAAATGCAATGACTGCTATTAATAAGCAAAAAGTTTCCTTACAGTGTGCAACATCTGGCAGCAACTTAGACCTGCATTTGTATTACCACAGCTCTACAAAGCAAGAACATATTGTCCAAACTCCAGAAGGATGGCAATCTTGATCCACTTCCATATCCCTGCCAAGATAATCCTTATACCATATCCACTTTGGAGTACACTGTTACCAGAAATGTGAACACTAAATGTTCAAAAAGAGAACAATACTAACAAAAAAATTTACACGAATAAAAATGGAAGCTAAAGAGGCGCCTGGGTGGCTCAGTCAGTTAAGCGTCCGACTTCAGCTCAGGTCATGATCTCGTAGTTTGTGAGTTTGAGCCCTGCATCAGGCTCTGTGCTGACAGCTTGGAGCCTGGAGCCTACTTCGGATTCTGTGCCTCCTTCTCTCTGCCCCTCGAGTGTGCACACGCGCGCACATGCATACACTATCTTGCACTCTAATAAATATTAAAAAAATTTTTTAATGGAAGACTAATTTTGAGGAAAACAAACCTTACCTTTCTAAATCACTGTCTTTTAAAACCTTTGTTATTTTTTAAAATGTTTTAGTTATTTTTGAGAGAGAGACAGAGTATGAGCAGGGTAAGGGCAGAGAGAGAGGGAGACACAGAATTCAAAGCAGACTCCAGGCTCTGAGCTGTCAGCACAGAGCCCGCTAAATCACTGTCATTTGTATAAGAAATAAATCACGTTGAAAAAATTAGCAACTTCGTAAAATGTAAAGAGGCTGAAATAGGATATCTTTTTCCACAAAAGTAGTTCAAATTTTCCTACCTCAAACTTTTTCAATGCTCTGCCTCCTATTATGATCTTGGTACTATGCCTCTTCTACTCCAGGGACAAACACAGAAGTAGAGAAAACCTCACAGGTTCAATAGGTCTTATTAAGTCATATCAATCACAAAACTAATTCCAGATTCCTTGGATGCACCTATGCTATTCCCTGCATGGCATACAGTAAATATTTGTTCAATCTTCTCCAAGAGAAAATGCAAGTATTTAACACTTTCTACCTCCTAGAATACTACGCATTAGTGTAGTATCAATATTATTGTAGCATCAAAATAGTGCAATAAAACAAAACTTTTACGCTAAACCACATGCAGAAAAGTTATAATTCACCATTGTGTTACATTCTACATTCAAGTTGGGGAAAAATACTAATTTTTTAGATCAGTTTTTACAGCTACTGGTAATCCAAGACATCACAAAAAAATTTATCTGAACATATTCTTTTTTTTATAACAGTAACATCCTTAACATAACAAGATTTCTTATAGCCTTCTTTGTAATGTTTAATGCAGATATGACAAAGTCACAAATCATTTTCCTTACACAACGAATAAACTTTTTAAATTAGGTATGGGAAATTAGCTCCATTAAAATCAGTCACTCTACTGCATTAATATTAATATTCTAAATTCAGAGAAGGCTAAAAATCAAGAAACAATGAAAACAAACATATAAATCTGCTGCAAAAAAGCTTCCTCTCTATTTAATGCACAAAATGAAACACCTGCTCCTGATTTATTGAACTGGTAAAATATCCAAGCAAAGACACAAAATTTACAAACTATACTTAACACAAGAAGTCAAAATCAATTAAAAACAGTTCATCTCTCTGTACTGAAAAAGCTCTCTGAGAATTGAAACCTACAAAAGCAAAAATTCAGACTAAAATATTCCCTAATATTAAGCAGTATTTTTTTAAACACAACTTATAGTTGCTGAATATCAATTTACCAAAACAAGCAAGGATGACCTTATCTTGGCAAAACTCAGAATACTGTTTCTTCAACATCCTAGAAGACAGCCTGATGCACCATACTCTTCCATCTGCTTTGTTCTATTTCTTCATGCCCCAAATGGAAATTAAACCCTTCGAGTAACAGCCAAAATTTCATTAATCACAGGAAAGTAGTGAAAACGCATGATATGAATAATAGAGGTAGACACAACAACCGGTAAAGCAGCCTTGATAATAACCTTACGTAGAGACACAACATCCATCTAACAAGTACAGGAAATCACATTAAATAATTCTATTCCCACTTACCTGAGGAGCTCTCAGTAAAGACTGTTAATGTCTGTCCTCCAACACTTTGTAAAACAAATGGATGTTCTCTAGGAGTGCTGACAGAAGCGGGTTTTCCGCCAATATCATGAATATTTGCAAGGTCCTCATTCAAAGTAAATGACACCTAACAAACACATTAACAAAAGCTTATTACAACAGACTTATGTATTCAAAGTATCTTTCACAGAAATTCTGATTATAAATCAAATAATTTTTTTAAATGTATATCTTAGTTTCTTGTCATTTTATTCAGCATTTTTCTAAAACTTTATCAAAAAATCTTTAATACTTAGTCATAAAAAGAGAATCTACTCCAATTTGTCAGAATAATGAGGCTAATCTACCATTATAAAGATGGGTGACAGCTTTCAAATGTTTTTCTGGTTTATGGCTGAAGAAACTCTAGTTCCAAAATAGGAATAATTTCTTTTCCTAAGGTCTCTGAAGTCAAGGGATCTTTTTTTTTTTAATGTTTTTTTTTTTAATTTATTTCTGAGAGAGAGAGAGAGAGAGAGGGAGAGGGAGGGAGGGAGAGAGAGAGAGAGAGAGAGAGAGAGAGAGAGTGTGTGTGTGTGTGTGTGTGTGTGTGTGTGAGCAGAGGAGGGTCAGAGAGAGAGGGAGATACAGAATCTGAAACAGGCTCCAGGCTCTGAGCTAGCTGTCAGCACAGAGCCCAATGTGGGGCTCGAACCCACGAACTGAGATCATGACCTGAGCGAAAGTCAGATGCTTAACCGACTGAGCCACCTAGGCACTGCTTAAGTCAAAGGATCTTATTTTCTTACATTTATATCCTTATAAATGTATATACTTAAAATATATAATATAAATAAATACATAGCAAATGGCCTGGCACATAGAAGGAAAACAGTATTTGCTTAATGAATGAATATTCTAAGAGTATTTAAAAGGCAACTGTACTTCAAGGGGGGAAAAGTAAGCTATTACTAAGAAAGCTTAAACATTCCCATAAGCAGAGAATGTATTCCTTTTTTAGGTCTTAAGGACTACCGTAGGAGTATTTGGTGCTGTTTTATTTTTTAATATTTTAACAAATACAACTAAATAGTTACAAAGGTAATTCAATATTGAGGTTTAGAATTCAAAAGACATAGTAGATCTTCTTTCAAAAGGATTTTTACTATATACCAGCTCTCCCCAAAGGAACATCACATTTTACATCAAAGGAATTTTTATAAACATAAAATACTAATCTCCTAACCACATAGGAAAGATTATAAAGCATTTATTAAATATTTCTCTACTATGTGATAGGTACTACAATTATGTCCTAGACTTGATGAGTCAGAACCCAAAGGCCTGAAAAATCCAGACCAACTACTTTGGCCAAACTGAAATAATATTAGAGTAATATTGAAGCAAGAGTAAGCCTCTTGGTACCCAGTGACAGGATATTTTAGGTCAAAGCAGAAAAATGCTAAGAATGAACAACAAGAAAGGAGTCCATTCATTCACACAAAAGTGACATTTATACCGTTATGTGTTCCTCACCATCAGTCACTATTTTGATGTAGTTTTCCAGAAAGCAAACAGCACCTTCTCTTTACTCTTACTAATACATGGTAAAATAACCTCAAGTTTTCAATAAAATATTCATAGAAATAATCTTACCTCAGTCCTTCCTTGATTCCTAAAAGAAAGGAAAAACTTTTATTTAGATTTCATGTTTTCTTCAAATGTATGTTAAGAATTAAAAGAAATAACACTATTTCATATTTATATAAAATATAGCACTTACATAGACCAACTAATATTTACCCTTGGCTGTCCTCAACTAAACCACTTGTATTCATTTGGTAAAAATAAAAACATTAATCCCCTGTGTAGATATTATAAGTTTGTATCACTTAACACTATTACAACATGTCCTAATAATAGTTTACCCAAGTAACGATCTCGTTAAAATTCTTACCTTTATTTCTACGTGTGTGTCTAATAGCCTGATTTAAAACATATATATTAAATATCTACTATAAGCAAAGTACTGAGTGTAAGAGCTGTGCCCAGCCAAAAGATATAAAAGCTACATCTACAACTACAAATTTTAATTTTTTTAATGTTTGTTTATTTTTTGAGAGAGAGAGAGAGAACGCGAGTGGTATAGGCACAGAGCGGGGGGGACAGAGAATCTGAAAGAAGCTCCAGGCTCTGATCTGTCAGCACAGAGTCCAACACGGGGCTCAAACTCACGAACCGTGAAATCATGACCTGAGCCGAAGTCAGATGCTTAACTGACTGAGCCACTCAGGCACCCCAATTTTATTTTTTATTTTTTATTTTTTTTCCCAATTTTATTTTTTAAATATAGCTTATTGTCAAGTTGGTTTTCACTTAACACCCAGTGCTCATCCCAAAAAGTGCCCTCCTCCATGCCCGTCACCCATTTTCCCCTCTCCCCCATCAACCCTCAGTTTGTTCTCAGTATACAAGAGATACATTTTAATTAATGTTTAATTAAGAGAACCCCAATGTGCCAGGATCAGATAGGAGAACATTTCTTCTATTCTAAGAGTTGAGGAATGGCTTAACAAAAGAGAAAGCCTGAGCTAAATCTTGAAGGGTATCAGGAATTCAACAGGCTGAATTAGGAATATATATCAGAAGTATCAGCTGGGCAAAGCCACAAAGAGTCTGATCATGAAAATGTAGTCACATTTGGCTGGGAGAGTACTATAAGGCCACAAGTCTAAACATCTAAACCAAACTGACTCCATGACAGGCTTTAAGTTTCCCCTCTAAACTAGAAGGCCTGAGTTTCAGCTTCCCCGAAACTATCAGGCAGTTACACATTGCCCAAGGCAGGAGAAACCACCCTTGCAACACCCAATCAGGAAAGACCAGCGACCACCCTCCACAATACTAAGGGAGAGGCCTGGAGATAGAAACTATAGATAGGACCCTGTAACCTAATGTTAAAGTTAACCCGTTAGTCGCCGAACAAGACCTTAGGCTCGCTCTGTGATTGGTTGAATTTAAAGGTACTCTAAATGTTGTAACTGGATCCCGCCAACAGTAACGAATACTCTAGACAATGTGTATGGTCAAACCCGCTGTCAATGATGTTGTATAATTATGACTGGATCGCTGTTCCCATGTCACAACTTCTGTAACTCCCCTGTCACAAACCCCATAAAAACCCTACTCTGCCCTTGTTCGGGGCTCTCAGCACGGATCCACGGTGCTGGTGAAGTCTGTGAGCCCGTAATAAAGTCCTTTGCCTTTGCATGTGTGACTCGGTCTCCCCAGTGGTCTCTGGTCGGTGATCTGGGTATAACAGTACAAACTAAGAAAAAATGGGAGATGAACTATAAAGGAGAACTGAGGCTAGATCATAGAATATCCTGAATATCACAGTGCAGAGCATAGACTTTATTCCTTAGACAATAGAGAGCCACATGTACTGTATGAACAAAAGAATAAAGTATAAAGTATGCTCCTAGAAACTTGTACCAGAAAATATATATAAAATGGATATGAAGACCAGTTAGAAAACTACTGTTTCTCCTTAACACCAGATTGAGTTCCAACCTGCCTTCATTTAGGGGCTCAAACACTCATTCTGTCATTAAGTGTCTACAACCATTAGGCACTGTGCCAAGTGCATGGTACAGTATGAACACAGGTCTTTGTCCTCAAAGGTACTAGTTTAATGCAAAAAGATCCAATCCATGAACATGAACAGGATAATAACTTTATGAGAGGTACAACATGCTGTCATGAAAATGTAGATGAGAAAGCTAGCAAAAGATGAATTAAATGAAAGATGAGGTCAACAACATGGAGGCATTTCAGGTTAAGAGAATAATCCAATTAAACACAGAAATGAGATCTAGCACATTCTTTCTAACATCAGTGAATAGTAGGCTTGAGTCAAGTGGTAAAGAGCCTCTTAGGCCAGACTAAGGAATCCAGAATTTTAAACAGATTTATTTACCTCAGGACTCCTCAGAGTCTTTCACATATTAAAATGCAATGTTGATCCTCCTTCTGTTGGGAACCACCTTAAACAGAAGTGAAAATTTTCTAAGATTTCAAGTAAAAATATGCATTGCCAGCTCCTCTCAAAAGACTGAATGATTTGGCAGCAATGCCCTCCCCCACTCAATTCAGTATGACAATAATCCCTTTGAGATGCACAGACAGGCAATGAATTCACTGCAGTCCCTTCCCTATTACCCCTGGCCCTGGCTTCTAGGGGCATTTAGTTTAGCTACCTTTCAGACAGAGGCGCTGCAATCAAAATAAAGGCAAAGATGCAGGGAAAGCACTTGCGGAATGTTTACTGAATTGAATTGAGGTTAATGCAAAAACTCACAAAAAAGTAATGAAGGCTTTAACCAGATAATGGCAGAATGCAAGGAGGAGGAGTGTGTGGCAGGGTATCTGAGCTGTCAGAACTGACAGAAGAAGAAATGACTAGAAGAAGGAAGCAAGGGGAAAAGGACTGATTAAAGATCATGCTGACATTTCCAGTCTGGGGGACAAGAAAATCACCCAGATGCAATTAGGGAACACAACAGAGGATGACAGTTTTATTTTCATATATTTACTTACAACATCATCTTGGCTGGAATGATAAGAGATTGATGAACTCTAGGTGAGTTAATTTTCTATAATAAAAATTAGTACTTGAAGACCTAAGACTTATTTTAAAAGGATTACATATTCTTTTGTCTTGGTGTATAAATGTATGAAGTATATGTGACCTTTTGTTGTTCCATATTACCAATAAAATATATCCTTTTCAGGATGACCTGTGGTTAAAATTATAAACATCAACTACTGTAAAACACAGTGATATCCTCACAGGAATGAATGAAGTGAACACGTTAGTCCACCCTCTCACTGAATGCCTCACAATGCTATGCAGTTAGTCCTTCATCACTCTGAGTCCATTTCTCAATACCCCACCACTGTTTATTTAGACTCCAGCCCAGGTCCTCTGGCCTTTTTAAAAAATTAATCATTTGTCTTTCCTTGTTCTTACACTTTTTAAATACTTAGATCTGACATCAATGGGAGGAGACTTTTCACTGATCACTGACAGCCAATAAAACACCCCCTTTTCCAAGGTAAGAAAAACAACCAAATAATACCAAGTCTTTAACTATGCTCCAGGATTTTTTGTTGGTTTTGTTTTAATTCCTATTCATGCATCCCCTTCCTGAAAAAGTCAGCTCAAAAACCATTAGGTGAAGCCAAGCAAGGTGGGTATCTGAAGACTGGGTTGAGTAGGGAAAGCATAACCCAAGTGGGATGGAAAGCAAGAGCTTGGGGCTGAGGGGACAGCCTGGGGCAAGGTGTCAGAGCCCAGAAGGGTAAGGAAGCCATCCCCATAAAGGAATGCTTCAACAACAAGTGTGTCAGAACCTAGCAGGGTCAGGGGAAAAAGAGGGAGGGCACCTGGGTGGCTCATTCAGTTAAGCATCCTACTCTTGATTTCACGATCTCATAGTTGTGAGATGGAACAGGCTGTGAGATACAGCCTGGAGTCAGGCTCTGCACTGGGTGTGCGTGGAGCCTACTTAGGATTCTCTCTCTCCTCTTCCCTCTGCCCCTCCTCCATTCAAGCTCCAGGACATCCACCTTGGAAGAAACCTGAAGCAGGCTGTTTCAGCCCTAGAGGCGTTAAGTAGTCATGCCTAGGAGGACAGGAGGGGATGAAAGTCTGAATGCCCTGAGGAAAGCATCCCTGTGGAGAACTGCAAAGGTAGTAGCCTACTGTGGGATGCTAGAGCCCAAGTCGGGTGAACAGGATGTTCACACACTGGTGGGGAAGAGAGGGTTCTAAACAAGAACAGAAGCATGAGCAAAAAAGTGAATATATATTAAATAGAACAGGAACTAGGTTCTTCACTTTCAGAAAAGAGGTACAAACATGAAAAGGGAGAAAACCAGAAACAGTCTGGGTGTGAAGCTAGAACTAGATATTGGTGTAAATTATTTACAACATATGTAAATATACAAATAAATCTAGGTGTAAAGATGTATGTGCACATTGTACTTCCTAGTTCTGCCCACTGACAGGGTCTGGAGGCAGCAATGAGCACCTGTGATATCCAGATCTTAGTTTCTAAATACCATTTTCCTCTAGAAAGAACCAGGACTCCATGGGGGCACCTGGGTGGCTCAGCCAGTTAAGCATCCGACTCTTGATTTCCACTCAGGTCATGATCTCATGGTTCATGAGATGGAGCCCCAAGTCAGGTTCTGTGCGGACAGAGTGGAGCCTTCTTGAGATTTATTCTCATTCTCTCTCTCTCTGTCTCTCTCTCCAAATAAATAAACATTAAAAAAATAAGAAGACCTAAGACTCCATGGAAAAATGCCTGACTCCAGACTCTGACAGAAATATACAAGATGAGTCTAAACCATTTCTCTATGACAAAAAGTAAGTGCTCAAAGAATGATGAAGGCATGCCAGAAGGCCACGGGACCACACTACTGAACTGTACATGTAACAAAGGGACAAGGGAACCAGGCAAGAAGGAGCTTCCAGTGGCTGCATTTTGGGCAATTTGAACATGAAATAAATGACAGTAACAAACTGTGACTCACTGACTAAAACTGGAATCCGTGAGTTCACACTAGCATAGATAAATTAATAAAGTGGAAAATTTGATGAGAAATGGAATTATACATAGTGTCAAAGTACTACCTGATAGAACACTAATTATAAAAGGGAAAAGAGTAAATTTACAATGAAAAAGCAACAAAGACACTCTTTAATCAAGTGATCAAAGTTACCACTACCAGTAATGAAAAAAAATGAAAACACATAAACCTTGCTAAAATATAGTAAGAACCCAGTTTCACCTTCATGATTTTCTTGCCAAAGGTGTATAACCCCAATCTAATCATGAAGAAACATCAGACAAACTCAAATTTCATGAAAACATCAAGCATGTTGACATTTATACAGTATACAAGTCAAGGAAAGACTTCCAAATGTTCTAGATTTAAGGAAACTGAGAGAACAGACAACAGAATATAATTCAAGATTGTGGACTGGATCCCTTTGCTATGAAACAGTCTGGAGACAACTGGCAAACCCTGAATAAAGTCTAAGGTTTAGGTAGTACCATTTGATGTTAACCTACTGATTTGGAGGGTGTGCTATGGTTACTGTAGGAGAATGTCCTTATGTAGAAAAAAAAAAAAAACCCCACAAAAGTTCTTTATACTCTTCTTCCAACTTTACTGTAGCTTGAAATTGTTTTAAAATAAAAGTACTAGGGTGCCTGGCTGGCTCAGTCGGTAGAGGATGCAACTCTTGATCTTGCCATCATGAGTCCAAGACCCACACTGGGCATGGTGCCTACTTAAAATTAAAATAAAATTATTTTTAACGAAAAAGGTTTTAAATTAGAAAAAGTATTAAATAATTTCAAAATGTGCCCAGTTTACTTCATTAACTCCTTGCTAAGGGATTTGAGAATGTTACTAATTTTTCTCGATAACAATGATAAAATGAGTATCTTCAATCTTTGTATCACTAACTTATTTCTTCTACAAGCTAAGTTCCATGAAAATGCTGGGTCAAGAGCATGAATACTTTATTATTAATATTTCTAGCCTTCTCATTATCCCAGTCCCACACTGCTGGATGAGTTTGTGTCCTTCTATAAGGGCAGCACCAAGAACTGACCTGTTTGCACTGTGAGCTAACTGGCAGAGAAACAGTAAGATTATTATTCTACTTTGTTCTGGGCAGTAATGTATGTGCAAGTACACATGAGTGTGTCATATACGTATATGAACACATATATATGTTGCCAGGCTGGCCTTCAGAAAGTTTGCACCTATTTAAACTCCTATCAACAGTAAGAATTTCTAAATGTAGTCAATTTTATAAAAGAAAAACTCTATCTCAGTGATTTTTTTGTTCACATATTTTTTATTAGTGGCCCTCCACATGACCTTAAATGTTAAATGTGTTTAGAAATAAAGCTCGAACTCAGAGCCTGGAGCCTGCTTCGGATTCTGTCTCCCTCTCTCTCTACCCCTGCACTGCTCACGCTCTTTCTCTCTTTCTCTCTTTCTCAAAAATAAACATTTAAGAAAATGTTTTTAAATAAAACTTAACCTAAAGCAAAACTACAAGCTAAATGAAATGCAATGCACATTATATGTCCAAAGGTATAAAAATAATCCAAGTGCAATGGTTTAGAAACATGGCATAAACTGCCTAAGAGAAAAGGCCCAAATGTCACCAGCTGTTACAACAGGCTGGATTCTCCTGTTTTCAGGTATAAACAGAACCAAATTTGGGGAGAGGTGCAGTCCCACCTGCATGTTTTGTCCCCTTCCTCTGCCTCTCGCAATTCCTCTACTCCAAAGCCCTGTCTGGAACGAACAACTGCACCATGTAGATTTTCCTAGCTTCTGGCCTATTGCACTGCAAGCTGCTGCTCCTTCGGAAGATGTGCCAGGGAAGGGAGGTCATACCCACACCACATCAGACATGATGCAAGGCCAGTGTCTGTACTATGTAGTATGTGGAACAACAGCAGGTGAACACTAGTGGCTATTTTACATGCACTGAACCCATGAAGTATTAATACCACCACCTTTTAATAGATGAGGAAACAGAGAGGGTAAGCAATTTACCTGAAGTCACATAGCTAGTAAGTAACAAGGACTAGATAAAGCCCAGAGCTGAATGACTCCATATTCCTACTCATAGCTAGTATGCCACACTGGCTCTTTAAAACCTTGTTTTCATGTTTTACCCAAATATACATTTTCTTACCACACAGATAATCCATAAACTGGTTAATCTGCCTCTACGAATCAATACTTGATTATACATCTCCTAGCCTTACAAATATTTGATGATGGTTTCACCTGGTCTGCCTTAATCTTCTCTCAACAGACATAGTACCTTCATATATTCCTCACAGGACACTGAGTTTTTTTAGTTTTTCTCACTGTCCTAGTCTCACTCTACTAAAGGAACTTATTTGTCCATGTCTCTAAGTACAGCACTAAGAAGTGAACTTAATATTTGCACGATATGCTAACTGGCAAAGGAAAGAGTGCGATTATCCTCCCACTTCATCCTACACAACAAACATCTATTAAGGGAGCCTTTTGTTTATAGCCACATAAGCCTGATGACTACTTAGCTTGAAATCAACTAAAATCCTGATAGCCTTGTCACAAGTACTGTGAAGCCATTCCTCATTACCCTACACTTAATAGTAAATTTAGTAATTCAGTAAAAGGAATGAAAACTAAGTGAATTAACACCACAAACAAGACAGCCAGCCAGGAGGCCTACTATGGAACAAGCTATTTTTAAGCACTTCCATAGCAATGTTAGTAATTACTATAAAGCTGTTCTCCTCATTTAAAGGATCTAGACCTATAAGACAAGACTGATTGTATTTCATGTTAGGTAGAAGATCTGCCAGATCTTTCTGCTAACGTAAAAAATACATGCACACCTAATAACATTAAAGGCAAATCGTTTACTGTCAAGACCAGGACACTTAAGAGAGTGAAAGCTGGGACACTATTAATAACTGCACAGGGAAAACATATAAACTGGAACATTCCCAGCAAACCTGGGAGTATGGCCACCCTATGTTGGATGCAACTGTGTAAACTGTCTGCTTTAAATTAAGGAAGAAAAAGAGCTTGAAATTTTCTCCCCAGCAAAGGGTGATAAAGGATAAAGGAACTGCAACACACCCACTGTTGCTTATTTAGCTTGCTGCCTTTACTTCAGGATCAAAGCCCTTGCAGAGGGTTCCTGAGCCTCGGCTTTTATCCTATTTCCCAATATAGAGTCCCTTCTTCCCCACAACAACAACAACAAAAAAAAAAGTAAAAGAAGAAGGAAAAAAGAAAAGATTTTACATTGCTCAACCAGGATATTTTCTTCTCACAGAGGTTCTGAGGAACACAATATTCATGGCAGAAAAAGGACAACATTTGAGTTTACAAAGCATCTTTTTAAAAATTTTTTAAAAATGTTTTATTTTTTTTTGAGAGAGAAAGACAACGTGAGCAGGGGAGGGTCAGAGAGAGAGGGAGACACAGAATCCGAAGGCAGGCTCCAGGCTCTGAGCTGTCAGCACAGAGCCCGACATGGGGCTTGAACCCACAAACCATGAGATCATGACCTGAGCCGAAGTCGGACACTTAACCGACTGAGCCACACAGGCGCCCCAAATTTACAAAGCATCTTAACAAACCATAAGCTATTTTGTCTAACAACACTCTATGGTGGTAAGGCATTATTATGCACATTTTACAAACAAAAAACTAAGGCTTTGAGACCTAAAGCCAAATAATTATCAATAGCCAGTTAAGATGAGGATCTGGGTCTTGAGCTCTAGTGTAGTTATTACATAAAACAAAATAGTTCCCCCATTCAAATACATTTTTCCCATAGTCTGCCTTTCTTCAGTGACATTTATCACTGAGATTTTACCTTGATAGTGGCTCCCATTTTCAGTAAAGCCAATTATAAGAAATTCTGAAGTTCACAACTGAAAAAGTAATTATTTGCATTATAAGGGATTCCACGTTGAAAAAGAAAAAAGATCACCCCAGATTTCAATTAAAAGCATGCAAAGTCTGCATTCCCTTTTACTTTCAATAAAAGTATAACTCAAGAAAAAATATGATTTATCTACAACTTTCCAGAAATACGTTAATTTTCTAAAGTTATATATACAAATAAATGACAACTATGTCCATATTATTTCAATGGATTCACAAAAAATACATGCAAAACAGGCAACTTCAGACATAAGGAACCTAAACTCAAAAGATTAAGTGGCCTGTACAGACTCACAGATAGTAAGTGACAGAGCCGGAAGGGAAACCTACTGGAGTTTTTTTTACCATTCAAAGGCCTGAATTCAAGCCCAGTTCCATTATTAAATGTGTAACCATTTCTTGAGAAAATAAATTGTTACTTGTCCTTACCTAACTTGAGAAAGTTGGATATAAAATCATGCCTGTTTCCAATCAATATCTTGTTAAAACAAAATGAAGGGTTAAAAGATACAAAGTAAGAAAAAAAAAAGAAGAAGAACTAGAAAGAAAACCCTGGGGTCAAATAACAGTTAAGAGATTGAGAAGATCAGGAGAAGTCAGCAACAGACTGAGAAGGTACAGTCCCCTACGGAAGACAATCAAGAGAGTGGTGTCCCACAAGTGAAATGAAAAAAGTGTCTGAAGATAAGAATGATCACTATGTCAAAATTCTGTTGAAGGACAATTAAGGCTGACAGTTGATGCTCAGATTTAGGAATGTAGATGTGCTAGATTGCAAAAAAGGACTACAAATCCTTTGCAGTGACCCCCACCAGTCTATTGCTCTCCCCTTGAACCTGGGCTTGGCTATGAGTTGCATTCTCAGTAGGACTCTAGCAAACATGATATAAACACAGGTTTGCTAAGCGCTTGCACATTGAGACTTACCTCTTTTTTGCTACTAGAACTTTCACCATCATGTGAATGAGCATGCTACAGATAAATAACACATGGCCACTGCCCCAGCTGAGAGCAAGCCAACCACTAGACACATGAATGAGGTCCTTCTAGCCAGGAAAGCCAGGTCAGTCCCAAACAGAAATGTCCCAGAGAATTATAAGCAAATAATATGGTTTCCGTTTTAAGCCACTAAATTTTGGGGTGATTTGTAGTGAAGCAAAAGCTAACTGATAAAGAGACAGAGTAGAGCTATTTCAACGGAGTAGTAAGCAGGAAAATCTGATTAAAGTTTAGTTACAAATGAATGAACAGGGTGGAATGCAAGGCCTCTGGCTGATACCAGCTGAGCTTTGAGAGAGGCTTCCCTTTTTAACAAGGTCATTTCATCAATCAGATGTTTACATTGTTTTCCTGGCTTTCCCTACCCTCTTCCAATACCTCTATAAATAGACATGGTGGCACCATGGCAGTCTTTCTACTGAAGCACTTAACTGGGAGCCTCCAGTTATACCCAACCCAAGCATACCTATTCACAAGATGTAGAGAAGATGGAGGGATGAAGGAGCTACATACTCTGCTGCTTCACTGCCAGTAAGTTTTACCAATAAATCTGACTTTATATTTACACCTATCACGAGAGAGGGCTGTATGTGTGTGCATGCACGCATATCTATACACACGCACACAAATACACAAGTGCACCTAAACATCTCTCAACAATCCTTGACGTGCTTATTCTCATTTTCCAGGTAAATTCTCTATCTGAAAAAGAGCTATTACTTTTAAAAGCACTTACAAAAATTTCAAAAAACAGCTTTTTAAGATGTCAAAAATAAATAACTTACTTAGCAATCCGCAGTTTCCCAACTTCACCTCTTCCAGGGGCTTTAGCCCACTGCTGGGACAAATATTTAGGAACCTAAAAAAATAAATAAAACACGAATAAGATTATGTTTTAGATGTTAACAAACTTCTTAAACATGAAATGATATACTGATTCTATGTTACTTTCTGCCTGTAATAACTGATCATTAAGTATTACACTCTCATTATATTTTGTCTATAAGGGATACTAAGAAATCATTTTAATTCTCCAAGAGCTTAAAGTCAGTCAAGCTGGTGACACAAAGCTAACACTAGTCAAATAACTTAACAAAACAAAGTGCTAACTTATGTTTCCAAATTAAGTACTCAAGTTCAGACACGAGAAAGGCCACCAGAAAATGTGTCTCACAGGAGCATAACACTCTAACATATTATTTAGAGATACCACCAAGTTCAAGATGAGATCAAAATTCAAGTTTTAATGGAAAAAAAAAAATTCAAGTTTTATTGTGTTTAAGAGTAGAACTCTGACCAACAATACAGGATCTGCTGAAATAAATTGTTAAATATGACAACTAACATTTATATAATATTTACTACTTTCCTGACATTGTTACAAGCATTTTCTATACATTTACACATTTAATCCTCACATCTCTATAAGATAGATACTGTTAATTACCCCTATTACACCGAGTATGAATCTGGGACATCCAGGGATTATATAATTTAGCCAAGGTTACATAATTAGTAAATGATGGAGTCAGGATTCAAACCCAGGCAGTCTGGATCCAGCATCTATTTGTAACTAGATATATATTTAGCTCCCAGGCACCTGGGTGGCACAGTTGGTTAAGTGTCCAACTCCGGGTTTTGGCTCAGGTCGCGATCTCCAGGTTTGTGAGTTTGAGCCCTGAATCAGGGCTGCGCTGACAGTACAGAACCTGCTTGGGAATCTGTCCCATCTTCTCTCTGCCCCTCCCACATGCACTTGCTCTCTCTCTCTCTCCCTCCCAAAATTAATAAATAAACATAACTTTTTAAAAAATGAAGGGTTTTACCTCCCAAAAAGGTTAACAGAATACATGCTGAATTGCTACTATTTCTCCTAAGAGGTAGTTTAAACTCTGGAATCAGTACACACCTTCAAGGTTAGCCTACTGTGAAGAATGAGATAGCACATGAAGCATAATACCTCACACAAAGGAAGTACTCAATGAGTGTCAGGTGTCACTTTTATCTCCCCCAGTAATCTTGGAATGATAACAGGAATGTCAATACATAATTGAGTCAGAGCTTCCAAAGCTTGAAAGGGAAAAAAAATTCTATTTAACAAAAGAAATTCTTCTTTTTGCAAGATTTCATTTGAAAAAGAACCACTTAACTATCAGTCAAACAAATTGCAGTGCTTTGTTAGGGTATACAGTAGGAAAAATTCAGGAACAAAAGGGTCAAAGGAAGATCATAATGGTATTTATTCAATTATGTATGCATTATTTACACCCAAATTTATTGAACACTAACCTATTCCTTAATATAGTCCATAGGAGAAAGTTGGTGTCTTTTCTTCATCATATTCCAAGTTCCTGGTTCAAACGAGCCCTCTACATAGATAGATGCCATAAGATCTCCTCCCTGACAGTAACAGTGTCCCCTCCATAATCTGTATTTCAAGCAATCACTCTAATCAGTATCTCCTAACTTCCTGGCTCTCTCTTCAGTACTTCAACTCCAACAGTTCTTCCATCCCTCCAAATCACGGACTCTAACATCTTAACATGGTTCCTCAGCTGCCTATGTCTTGTCTTCGCTCCTTAATAGACTTATATTTCACAGCCCATCATTACAATCATTCCCTTGCCACTATCTCCTCTATCATTCGGGCCGGCAGAAACTTAATCCTCACTAAAGCCAATCTATTCTGCCACTTATTTTATTGATTTGATTTGTATTACTTCTCCACACTGCACCTGAGCAGCTAGAGAAAACCTCAGAGTGATGCTAAATAGTCTCACTTGAAATATATGGCTACTAATATCAAGTAAGCTCTTCAAGATGCTTGGCAATTTAACTCCATCTGCCTAGTCAGTTCACTCTCCTACTGTAGATGAATCACAGGTTCTCTTCACTTCTCAAACCCACAAGACCTCTCCCTTTCTTCTCCCTCTGTGCTGATAATCTGACTTCCTCTTACAACTGGGAAAGAGAATCAAGAGGCTCTCTACATCTACCAGGTAGCCACAGCAGATGCTGAATTCCCCTCTAAAAACAATACATGAACAATGGCCAATCCTCCCACTTGTATACTGAATTTCTTCCCTTGTAGTCTAATCAAGGACATGTTTCCTTCAATTCTACCCTCTCTTTCCTCTCTCCTCTATTTAATCATCCCCCATCAGAATGATGATGATGATGACTTTAACACTAAAGTGCTTCTGTTATACCCAGATCGCAGTATCCTCACCGACCAGAGACCACCGGGGAGACCAAGTCACACATGCAAAGGCAAAGGGCTTTATTACGGGCTCGAGCTCGGGCTCACAGACTTCACCAGCACCGTGGATCCGTGCTGAGAGCCCCGAACAAGGGCAGAGTAGGGTTTTTATGGGGTTTGTGACAGGGGAGTTACAGAAGTTGTGACATGGGAACAGCGATCCAGTCATAAATATACAACATCATTGACAGCGGGTTTGACCATACACATTGTCTAGAGTATTCGTTACTGTTGGCGGGATCCAGTTACAACATTTAGAGTACCTTTAAATTCAACCAATCACAGAGCGAGCCTAAGGTCTTGTTCGGCGACTAACGGGTTAACTTTAACATTAGGTTACAGGGTCCTATCTATAGTTTCTATCTCCAGGCCTCTCCCTTAGTAATGTGGAGGGTGGTCGCTGGCCTTTCCTGATTGGGTGTTGCAAGGGTGGTTTCTCCTGCCTTGGGCAATGTGTAACTGCCTGATAGTTTCGGGGAAGCTGAAACTCAGGCCTTCTAGTTTAGAGGGGAAACTTAAAGCCTGTCATGGAGTCAGTTTGGTTTAGATGTTTAGACTTGTCTCCTTACACTTCCCACATGTGGCAGGAACATTCTTAAGATGTTCCCCAATGATTCTCACTTCCTGATCTTCAACCCTTGTGTAATCACCTCTCCTTGAGTGATAAGGGGTCCTATGACTTGCTTCTAATCAATACAATATAGCAAAGGTGATAGGATGTTACTCTCCTCCCCTTTGGTTAGGATACTTTTATTCTTTTATTTAATTAATTTTTTTTATTCTTTCATTTTTATCTTTTGGCTACAAAATTTGTTCATGTCTATTTTTTTTTAATAGGCTCCACAGTTGGCATGGGACTTGAACTCACAACCCTGAGATCAAGATTTACCCAGTGCACAGCAAGTGCACTTCTTAATCCCCATCACCTATATCTCCCACTCATCTCCCTTCTGAGTAACCATCGGTTTCATCTCCCTTCTGAGTAACCATCGGTTTATTCTCTATAGTTAAGGGTCTATTTCTTGGTTTGTCTCTCCCCCCACCCTTTGTTCAGTGGTTTTGTTTCCTAATTCCACACAGGTCTGAAATCATATGGTATTTGTCTTTCTCTGATTTGCTTCACTTATTATTATACTCTCTAGCTCCACCTGTGTCATTCATTGCAAATGGCAAGATTCCATTATTTTTTATGGCTGAACTATAATCCACTGTACATATAAATACTACATTTTCTTTACCCATTCATCAATCAATAGACACTTGGGTTGCTTCCACATCTCGGCTGTTATAAATAATGCTGCCATAAGCATAGGGGGCACAGGTATCCCTCTGAATTAGTGTTTTTGTATTGTTTGGGTAAATACCCAGTAGCATGACTGCTGGGTCATAGGGTAGTTCTATTTTTAACTTTTTGAGAAACCTCCATAGTGTTTTGCAAAGTGGCCATTCCCACCAGCGGTGCAAAAGGGTTCCTTTTTCTCTACATGGGATATCATACTTCCCTGTGATTAGGTTACATAAGATGGTGACTTCTATGTTGCTTCTCTGTTTTTTTATTTTTTTTAATGTTTTGCCTACTTCTGAGAGAGAGACAGACAGACAGACAGACAGAGAGCGTGAGCAGGGGAGGATCAGAGAGAGAGGGAGATACAGAATCCGAAACAGGGTCCAGGCTCTGAACTAGCTGTCAGCACAGAGCCCGACACAGAGCTCGAACCCATGAACTGTGAGAGCATGACCTGAGCCAAAGTCAGACACTTAACCGACTGAGCCACCCAAGCGCCCCTCTCTTTGTTTTTTCAGTCTGCACACTTTGATTAAGTAAGTTACTATGTTGGGGAGGCCCAGATGGCAAAAAACTTAAGGAGCAGCTCCAGCCCACAGGCAGGTAGGAAACATAAACCCTCGGACCAATAACTCTGAAGTATCTGAATTCTGCCAACCACAGAAACTTAGAAACAATCTCTCACAGTCACAACTTCAGATGAGAATCCAGTCCTGGCTGATACCCTGTCTGTAACCTGGGAGAAACTCTGAAGCAGGAGACCCAATTAAGCCATGCCATGACTCCTGACCCACAGAAACCATGAAATAATACATACATATGGTTTTAAGTTTCTAACTCTGTGGTAATATAGCAACAGATAATAATGCATTAAATGACAAGCACTCTTCTAAATATTTTAAATATATTAACGACTTAATCTTTACACAATCCTACACACAATTTCCATTTTGCAAATGAGGAAACTGAGGCACAGGAAGATGAGCAAATTTGCTAATTTCAAGATCACACATCTAGTAAGAGCAGCGTCTATAATTCTTTCTATACACTGTCCCATTTTTCCGCCTCTCTTTTCAGCAAAGCTTTTGAAACCATTGTCTCTGCTGGCTGACTAAAGTTCCTCCTTTGCCACTGTTTTACTCTAGACAGGCTTTCCTCTCTACCACTCCATGGAAACTGATGACCCCATTAACCAAATATCTCCACACTGCCAAGTCAACGTTGAATCCTCCTCATCTTTAACACTGCTTAACATTATTTGAAAACTAATTGTTTCCTCCTCCTTCAAACACTTTCTTCACTTGGCTTCAAGTCACCACAATCTTCCTTGATTTTCCTCATACTTCTATGGCCTCTCTTTTTTGATGCCCAAATATCTAGATTCTTATCTTCTAGACCTTTCACCTTAAAAGGACTCTGGTTTCAGATCTCTCCTCTTCTCTACCCACACTCAACTATAATCCCATCCAGTCTTGTGAATTTATATACCAACTGTATAATGACAACTCCCAAATTTAGAGCATATCCAGACTCTCTCTCCAAATCCCAACTTATGTATCTGCCTATTCAAACTCTCCATCTAAATATTCACTAGACATTTCAAACTTAAAATATCCACACCAGAACTCTAATTTCTCCATCGTAAACATGCTCCTCATGCAGTTTTCCATATCTCAGTAAAAGTCAGCTCCATTCTTCCAGATACTCGGGCTGAAACTTTGTGGAGTTACTCTGAATATCCCACAACCAACTGAATGACAGATCCAGTCAGCAACACCTTCAAATCATATTAGGACTCCAGACCCTTCTCACCAATTCCAGGATTACCATCCTAGTGCAAGCCACCATCACTTTTTGTATAATCATATTAGCCTCCTAAATGATTTCCTACCTTTCACTCTTGTCCACATCTAGCTAATTCTCAATATAGCAGCCAGAGTCATCATCTTAGAACATTCAGATGATACTGTTCTGCTCAAAGCCTTTCAATTTATTTAATAGACATGTACATAGTGCTTACTACAAGCCAGGTACTTTTCTAATCACTTTACAAATGTTCCTTCACTTAATCCTCATAACAACTCTATTATTATCCCATCTTTGCAGATAAAGAAAATGAGACCAGTTATTATTTGCCAAGGTTCTCACAATTACTAGTGAGGCCAGGATTCTAACCTAGGCAGTCTAGCTCCATAATCACCATGCCACACTGCCAGCTCTATGGCTACTGCTCCCATGTCATTCAGAGTAAAAAACCCTATAATATCTTACATGTTTCAGCCCCCTGCTAGCCCATGGCCTCGTCTCCTTCTACTTTCTCTCACTCACTTAGCTCTAACCACACGGATCTGTGAACATTCCCAGCACCTCAAGTCTGAGGGCCTTTGAATTGCTGTTACCTCTGTCTGGAAAACTCTTCCCCCAGGTATCTGAAGGGCATGCCCCCATAATATCCTTTAGGTCTCTGATCACAGACCACCTTATCAGTGAGGTCCTTCCCCCACCCTATTTAAAATAGCATCCCCAGCTACTTTCTATACATTTTACCGTATTTCTTTTTCTGCTATACATGTTATTTGTTTACTGTCTATTCTCCCTCCCCATTAGAATGTAATCCGCAGAAGGCAGATATTTTGTCTGTTTACTGCCATATCCCTAGCAGCAAGAATAGCCTGGCACATATGGAGGAGTTGTTTTAATGACTAGATATTGAAGAAACATTAGCTAATGTTAATGTAATAAAAATGACAGCAGTTAACAATGATGGCATTACTGGGATACATCGAGGATACAGTATTTAATTTTCATAAGCCTCACTGCATTCTCAGAGAGAAACCTTATTTCAGAGATCTACCTTAAAATAAGGGGGAAGGAAGAAAAACGCCAATAGTGGAGTACATCATTTTCCAATCTGCCTCTGTCCCTTATTGCTGGTTTCCTTGAAATGCTATTAAGATAAAGAAAAGACAAGAATATTTTGGGACACTGGAACTCTTAAGGAGACCACACTTCTTTACTACATTAACCAGGTCAGAAGAGTCTCTGATCAAACTGATGAAGACAACAAATTAGACCACCAAACAACCAGAAGTTTTAAGTGTAGTGTATATCATACACTAAAACAAACTGAAGCATCAAATTCAGGGGTGCCTGGGTGGCTTAGTCGGTTGAGCGTCCAACTCTTGATTTTGGCTCAGGTCATGATCCCAGGGTTGCATTGAGCATGGAGCCTGCTTGAGATATTCTCTTTCTCTCTCCCTCTCCACCCTTCTGCCCCTCACCCGTATACGCTCGCTCTCTCTCTTAAAGAAAAAAAAATCACAATAAATTATACCTATTACTAAGCAACTGACAACTTAAAAAAAAGAATATATTTCAGAAGTTAACTGATAAAAATAAGTTTGGAACTCATACTGCATCGTTATCATTATAATAAAATTATAAATTCCCAGGAAAGCCCACCAGCTTATTTAATTCAAAAGGTTGCCAAAATTCTATACCATTTCAATGAAAAACTGAATACAATGAAGATAGTATGTCAATCATATACATATAACTCAACACCAAGAGCTTATGGAAATGAGCTTCCCAGAAGTTCCAGCCCATTAGCATTAAGTCTGAAAAAAGCAAGGGAGATGGGGAAGAAAAACTAACTGATCCCAAGCCTTTAAAAACTTTTTTTTTTGAAGGGCTGAAGTTTTAAAACATTTTAACTTTTTAATAAAATTGTATATATTTAAGGTATACAACATGATGATTTGATATACATAGTGAAATGGTGGTTACAGTCAAGCTAATTAACATATCATATCCTCACATAATTCTTTTTTATAAGAACACCTGAATTCTACTCTCTTGCACATTTCCCAAAACACTTGTCAACATGTCACTTGTGAGATATGTGTGTTTCCATCGTCTCCACATTCATTAAAGAAAATTAGATGGAGACAAGATAACAGGTACAAAAGGAAATGTTTTCTCAGTTTTCCAAAGATGCTGACAGAAAATGACTCACTTAAGCAATACTTCCTCAGGGAAATTTCCCTTGACCCCTTAAATTAGGTCAAATTCCTTTATTATCCACACTCACAGAACAGTATTCTGGGCTTCAGTGTTCTTATCTGTCTGTAACCGTTTTCATTAGGACTAATATTCGACTGATGTCTGTCGCCTGCAGTAGACTATAAACCCTAGTTCACAGAGCACGGGCCACACCACGTCTGTTCCTGCTCACCAAACATACTCGAAGCCTGTCATAATGACCAGTAATCAAAGCTTGTGGGATGAATATACCCGCCCACCCGTTCCGTCCTGCAAGGCAGAGGAGGAAGGTCAACCATGACTTTGGAGCCGCGGTGCTAAGGTGACATGTATAAAGATTACTCCCGGAAGCTTCTTTGCCAACTTTGCTTCAGCAAATGTCTAGTTCTCCAACTACTAGTCTCCAAACCCTGTTTCTCCCAGAATACAAGCAAACTAGAGGCTGTAATGGACACTTCAAGTACAACCATTTCCCCATTTAGTACCGAAGGCCTTATCCTCCCAGCTACTGGGAGTGTGGCCACAAGAGAGCCCTTAGCTGTTAGCCCTCTTTCACACTGCCTTCACTGAAGAAAGGCCCTTTTGCCAAGTACATGCACTCTTCCTGGGACAAACCACATGCAATGATTGGTCGATATAGGGTATACCTCAACTCAGGACACCTGGAGGGCTCCCTGTGGAATCATCCTCAGCTTTCCTAGAGACTGCATCATACTCTGTGGCCAATCCTGTTTAAATCTTTTTCCTTCCACAGGTGATGATCTCAAGAACACTCCCTAGTAAACCTAATCATTTCAGAATCAGGTTCCCAGGAAATCCAACCTATGACAGGCAGCTTTCACTCCCATGTTTCTTGAAGATCACCATACAGAGCTGACAAGATCCAAGGTCACGGATATGAAATCCCCACATCACCTCTATTCCCCAGGGAGATAACTCATAAAAGAGACCTAAGCTGTATAAAAGACATTTCCTATCTTGGCATATAAACAGACCTAAATTTGTGTTTTTTAAGTTGATTTATTTATTTTGAGACAGAGAGTGCACACACACATAGTGTGCATGGGGGAAGGGCAGAGAGGAAGGGAGTGAAAGAATCCCAAAGAGGCTCCACGCACAGAGCCCTATTCAGGGTCCAATCTCTTAAACTGCTTCATTACCTGAGCATGAATCAAGAGCCAGGTGCTTAACCAACTGAGCCACCCAGGCACCCCAACTGATCTAAATTTAAATCACTATACCATGGTTAAGTAAAATAACCACCCTAAGCTTCAATTTCATCATCTGAAAAACATAGATAATGAGTACCTACTTCACAGGTTTGCTTCGTATAAAATATTGGGTATATATGAAAGGTAAGTTCCTTTTTCTCCTGCAAGGGTTATGGGTATCACCCATTCCAGTTTCATCTCTCTCCGGTATTTAGCTTTCTCTTTGGCCACAAATGTCCAATGTTTACCTATCTGTGAAAACACAGAAGCTGTACTTGGCTGTCACTGAAGTTGTTGAATGAAGGACATAATATTCACAGGGGATGATGTCCATCCCTTCTGTCCTGATCCTCTAAATATTAGTCAAAATGCCTAAGAGGAAGACTGCAGAAACACATCTTTTTCCTGGCTAGAAAGCTGTTACTTAGACTGACTGCAGCCCTTCTCAATACCTCCACTTGTTCTTCCCCAAGAGGAGGTAACATTTGTTATAATTCAGGCCTCGGTATGATATGCATTATTTACAAAAATCCCACCACTCCTAATAACCTTGCTAGCTTTATCTCCTCCTCTTCTCCATCATGTACCTTACCCTCCAGCCAACCATAACTAGAGATGATTTTTCCAGAAGTCTAAATATGGAAGCCAAACAACTATGCTAAAATATTTTTAAACATCGGCAATTTTTATTTATTTTTAATTTTTTTAATGTTTTTAGTTATTTCCGAGACAGAGAGAGAGAGAGAGAGAGAGAGACAGCGTGAGCACAAGAGGGTCAGAGAGACAGGGAGATAGAGAATCTGAAGCAGGCTCCAGGCTCTGAGCTGTCAGCATAGAGCCCGACGCGGGGCTTGAACCCACGAACTGTGAGATCATGACCTAAGCCGAAGCTGGACGCCTAACCGACTGAACCACCCAGGAGCCCCATCATCCGACAATTTTTAAATCATGATTTGGAGGAAGGTGTGTAGTAGTGGTGTGACCAGTAGGCAACCTTAACAGCAGCACAGACTGGGCAACAGACACAGGGTAATGCAAACTACAAAGGACTAGCTCCCCTGACAAGGTAAAAACTGTGACTTTACATTTTAGCAGATGACATCCATCATAAAGTTAAATCCACTCACGTCTATTACCTATCAAAACTCATTTGGATCATCAGTCTCTTGATTTTCAAAACCCCAGAAATGGCATTTCATTAAGCCAGAACAGTACAGGTAATGGATATTCTGGGACATATTCTACTTCATTTGCTTTTTCCTGAACACTCTAGTTCTCCCCAGCCCTATTGGGAAGTTTTTCTAGCTGATCAATTCCATAAGCTCTTCTTAAATGTAACCTTCCCATGAAGTCTTCCCTGTTTCAGCCAGAAAAACAACTATTTTCCTGCTCTAAACTCTCAGAGATCTTACTTGTATATACCCTACTGTATTTATCCTGTTTTATGCCTTTGTAGTGATAGAATTAATATGTACAAGATGGCCCATAAACTTTGAGATACTCTAGAAAGAATTAAGTTTATTTATTGAGAGAGAGAGAGACAGAGACAGAGAGGGAGAAAATGAGTGGAGAAGGGTCAGGGAGAGAATCCCAAGTAGGCTCTGCGTTGTCAGTGCAGAGCCTGATGACACAAGGCTCAATCCCATGACCATGAGATCATGACCTGAGCCAAAATGACCTGATCTCATGGTTCGTGGGTTTGATTCCTGCAATGGGCTCTATACTGACTGTTTAGAGCCTGAAGTCCCTTTCGGATTCTGTGTCTCCCTCTCTCTCTGCCCCTCCCCCACTCACACTCTCTGTTTCTCAAAAATAAATAAATGTTTAAAAAAAGCATTAAAAAAAAAGAGTCAGATGTCTAACCAAATTGGTATATAACTCTATTCACAAATTCTGACTGGATAAAAACAAAGACACACTTTCTAAGTAATATATTTTAATATCACACAAGGAAAGCTGAAAATGAAAGTGACCATTACAATTTGATGTATCCATATAATTTATTCCTATAATCCAGAGATGAAAATCCAAGAATGCTCAAGTATGGGCATGAAAATCACACTGGATACTGAGGCCGGTGCAAATGGAACAAGTTCAAAATACTGAGAGCTGTGCAAATCAAACCCCATCGTCTACTGGATCTCCTTTAATAGAGCAGAAATAAAAGTCAAAGGGGGAGACTGAGTAGCTGCAGCTGGCTAAGCATCTGACTCTTCATTTCGGCTCAGGTTGGGATCTCACAATTCACAAGTTTGAGCCCCACTGCAGACTCTGCACTGGCAGTGTAGAGCCTGGTCAAGATTTTCTGTCTCCCTCTTTCTTTGCCTCTCCCCTGCTTGGTTTCTATATCTCTCTCTCAAAATAAATAAATAAATAAATATTTTTTAAAAGCTGTCAAAGAGGGTCGCCTGGGTGGCTCTGTTGCTTAAGCGTCCAACTTCCGTTCAGGTCATGATCTCACAGTTTGTGGATTCAAGCCCTGCGTCGGGCTCTTGCTGACAGCTAGCTCAGAGCCTGGAGTCTGCTTCAGATTCTATGTCTCCCTCCCTGTCTGACCCTCCCCTGGTCACACACTCTCTCAGAAATAAAATAAAAACATTAAAAAAAAATAAAGTTGTCAAAGAAAGAACATGAGCAGACTTTAGAGCAGAAAGCATTTGCTAGCAATTCTCATCATCTTTCAGAGATAAACTTGTAAAGGACAAGAACTGGCAAGAAAGTCCTCTCACATCCTGGAAAGATCTATGTACAAGCTTGTTATTTTCTTTAATATATAAGATTAGAAAAAGAAGATATACTGCAAGCAAAGTTGACAGGAAGAAACTGTGATACTGCAAACAATAAGTAATCCAACAACTACCTTTACAAATCAAGAACAGGGGCATCTGGGTGGCTCAGTGGATTGAAAGCTCAGCTTTGGCTCAGATCATGACTTTGCAGTTTGTGAGTTTGAGCCCCACATGGGGCTCTGTGCTGACAGCTCAGAGCCTGGAGCCTGCTTTGGATTCTGTGTCTCCCTCTCTCTCTGCCCCTCCCCAGCTCGTGCTCTATCTTTCTGTCTCTCAAAAATAAATAAACATTATTTAGAAGAAATGGACAAATTCCTAAACACACACTCACTACCAAAATTCACACGGGAAGAAATAGAAAACCTGAACAGACCCATAACGAGTGAAGAAATAGAATCAGTGATCAAAAATCTCCCAACAAATAAGAGCCCTGGACCTGATGGTTTCCCTGGGGAATTCTACCAGACATTTAAAACAGAATTAATCCCAATTCTTCTCAAGCTATTCCAAAAAATAGAAGTCGAAGGAAAACTCCCGGACTCATTTTATGAAGCCAGCATCACTCTGATTCCCAAGCCAGACAGAGATCCAGCAAAAAAAAGAGAACTATAGGCCAATTTCCTTGATGAATACGGATGCAAAAATTCTCAACAAGATCCTTGCAAATCGAATCCAGCAGCATATCAAAAGAATCATCCACCAAGATCAAGTGGGATTCATTCCTGGGTTACAGGGCTGGTTCAACATTCGCAAATCAATGTGATACATTATATCCATAAAAGAAAAGATAAAAACCATATGATCCTGTCAATAGATGCAGAAAAAGCATTTGACAAAATACAGCATCCCTTCTTAATAAATCTCTCGAGAAAGTTGGGATAGAAGGAACCTACTTAAACATCATCAAAGCCATCGATGAGAAGCCTTCAGCTAACATCATCCTCAATGGGGAAAAACTGAGAGCTTTCCCCCTGAGATCAGGAACACGACAGGGATGTCCACTCTCACCACTGTTGTTTAACATAGTGCTGGAAGTCCTAGCATCAGCCATCAGACACCAAAAGGAAATCAAAGGCATCAGAATTGGCAAAGAGGAAGTCAAACTTTCACTCTTCGCAGATGACATGATACTCTACATAGAAAACCCGACAGACTCCACCAGAAGCCTACTAGAACTGATCCAAGAATTCAGCCAAGTTGCAGGGTACAAAATCAACGTACAGAAATCGGTTGCATTTTTATACACCAATGATGAAGCAACAGAAAGAGAAATCAAGAAACTGATCCCATTCACAATTGCACAAAAAACCATAAAATACCTCAGAATAAACCTAACCAAGGATACAAGAGATCTGTATGATGAAAACTATAGAACACTTATGAAGGAAATTGAAGAAGACACAAAGAAATGGAAAAACATTCCATGCTCATGGATAGGAAGAATAAATATAGTTAAGATGTCATTACTACCTAAAGCACTCTACACATTCAATGCAATTCCAATCAAAATTGCACCAGCATACTTCTCAAAGCTAGAACAAACTATCCAAAAATTTGTATGGAACCACAAAAGACCCCGAATAGCCAAAGTAATACTGAAAAATAAAACCAAAACGGGAGGTATCACCATCCCAGACTTCAGCCTCTACTACAAAGCTGTCATCCTCAAGACAGTATGGTATTGGCACAAAAACAGACCCATAGACCAATGGAACAGAATTGAGAACTCAGAAGTGGACCCAAAAGTATACAGCCAACTGATCTTTGACAAAGCAGGAAAGAATATCCAATGGAAAAAAGACAGCCTTTTTAACAGATGGTGTTGGGAGAACTGGACAGCAACATGCAGAAGAATGAAACTAGATCATTTTCTCACACCATGCACAAAAATAAACTCAAAATGGATAAAGGACCTGAACGTGAGACAGGAAACTATCCACACCCTAGAGGAGAAAGCAGGAAACAACCTCCTTGACCTCCACCGCAGCAACTTCTTACTTGACACATCCCCAAAAGCAAGGGAATCAAGAGCAAAAATAAACTGTTGGGACCTCATCAAGATTAAAAGCTTCTGCACAGCCAAGGAAACAACCCAGAAAATTAATAGGCAACCAACGGAATGGGAAAAGATAGTTGCAAATGACATATCAGATAAAGGGTTAATATCCAGAATCTATAAGGAACTCACCAAACTCCACGCCCGAAAAACAAACAACCCAGTGAAGAAACGGGCAGAAGACATGAACAGACACTTCTCCAAAGAGGACATCCAGATGGCCAACAGACACATGAAACGATGCTCAGCATCCCTCCTCATTAGGGAAATACAAATCAAAACCACACTGAGATACCACCTCACGCCAGTCAGAGTGGCTAAAATGAGCAAATCAGAGAACTCTAGATGCTGGCGAGGATGTGGAGAAACACGCACCCTCCTACACTGTTGGTGGGAATGTAAACTGGTACAGCCCCTCTGGAAAACAGTGTGGAGGTTCCTCAGGAAACTAACAATAGAACTCCCTTATGACCCAGCAATAGCACTGCTAGGAATTTACCCAAGGGATACAGAAATGCTGAGGCATAGGAGCACATGTACCCCAATGTTCACAGCAGTACTCTCCACAATAGCTAAAACATGGAAAGAGCCTAAGTGTCCATCCACAGATGAATGGATCAAGAAGATGTGGTTTATCTATACCATGGAATACTACATGGCAATGAGAAACAATGAAATCTGGCCATGTGTAGCAACATGGATGGACCTTGAGGGTGTTATGCTGAGCGAAATAAGTCAGGCAGAGAAGGACAAATATCATATGTTTGCACGTATAGGAGGATTAGGAGGAACTTGACGGAGGAACAAGGGGGAGGAGAAGGGCGGAAATGGTGGGGGAAAGGGAGAGAGGCAAACCATGAGAGACTCTTGAATGCTGACAAAAACTGAGGACTGATGGATGTGGGGGGGAGGGGGGGATGGGCATGGAGGAGGGCACTTTGGGGATGAGCACTGAGTGTTATGTAGAAACTAATTTGACAATAAACTATTTGTAAAAAAAAAAAAGAAGAAAAAAATAAACATTTAAAACAATTATATGAGAGAACACTTAAAATTTTTTTAAATTTCATTTTAGATTGTATTCTTTCACATTCTCATTTGACTAAACCCCAACAATTTTTACTGAAAATGTTTCTCTAACTCCTCAGACTTATCACATACCACTGATGCTGTGATAATTTTTTTTTAAATTTTGACTCTGCTTATCTTCCTCTCAAGCTTTCACCCCACCTGTCCCCCTGAATTATTTGCATCCCTGCCCTACTCAAAACCCTCCAAAAGGTTCCTCACTTCCTATAGACTAAAGTTAAGACATCCCTATTTCACAATAGGATAATATGAGTATATGGTCCCAAACATTTTTTACACAAACCCTCTGGTCTAGGCATAATAATCTCCTTTGTTTTACAGGACACACCATGTTAACAAGCATTTTCAGCCTTGCACTTCTGTTCCACTCTCCATAATACACTATGCTAATGCCTCGGTCCACCCATCCAAATCATGTAAGGCAAACAATATTCACTGAGCATTTACTTTGTTCCAAGAACTAATGCATCATCTCAAGTTCCAGTATTTTTTCAAGCTCTTTCAATCTGCAAGAGATCTCCTCCTAAACGATTCTTCTCCATTGGACGTACAGTAGGAGAAATTTACCCCAGCCTTTTAGGTCATACCGATAAAGCTGTGAGAAATTAAACGAGCACCAAAGAATAAAGCTAGAGTTGAGAAGTAAAAAATAAGAGACCATTCATTCATTCATTCCAAATCTGTTGAGCAATTACATGTGCGAAACACAATTCTGGTTGAGACAGGAAAGGATTCCATTTTCATGTAATGTGACTGAGGGAGTGAACACATGAATACACAATCACTTTACACTGTGACAAGTGCTTTGAGAAATATAATACAGGTCTGACATGCTAGCAACTGATCATAAGGGAGCTGTTTTATTAGAGAGGTGGACAGGAAGCGCCTCTCAGAGTTAACTGATGAAAACTCAGCCATGTGACAAAACTTAAAAAAAAAAAAGTCAACAAACCAAAGGTCCTACACTTCAAAGAGCATCATTATCACATTTTGAACATACATATGTCTCATAAAACTCCCCTAAAAGACAACACTCCTCAGTACAAAAAAAGTAAAGCTAAAGAAATAAACTTTAAAAATTTGGAGGGCGCTTAGGTGCCTCAGTCGGTTAAGCGCCGGACTCTTGATTTTGGATCAGGTCATGATCTCACGGTTCCTGAGTTCCAGCCCTACCACCGACTCTGCGCTTGACAGCCCCTCCCCTGCTCGGGATTCTTTGTCTCTCACTTTCTCTGCCCCTCCCCTGCTTACGCGCGCGCTCTAGCCCTCTCAAAATAAATTTAAAAAAAAAAAAATAAAGAAAGAAAAGAAAAAAGGAAAGCACAAATACTGTGCTCACTCGGGGCTAAGCAAGACTGCTGTCTTTACAAAAAAAAAAAAAACAAAAAAAAAAAACAAAAAAAAAAAACACGTATTGACGGTAGTGCTCTAAAAGAACACTCCAATTCAATGCCCTCTCCTTCCGGGAGTTCAGAGCTCTCTCAGCTCTCCTGAGAACTCCAATAAGGGCCATCAATCTAAAAGAACACATTAAGGGCCAACGGGGACCCGTTCTACTTTCTGGCCGAGAAAACTGTACAGAAGCTTTCACTCAACTTCTTTACACAGACTAGGACTAAAATCACTTTCACCCAAAGAAGCTACAGAAATTCTTCAGTCTGGGGTAAAATACACCACTCAAGTCGGAGAACACCAGGACAGGACCCCATAAAAACTAGATGGTGGGAAAAGGAATCCGTTCCAGGCAGGTTCGCACTCGTGACTACCTCAAAGACACTGCAAGTCCCTCAAATTAATTTCCCCGTCTGCAAACTAGCACGACTCCTGCCTCCGAAGATATGTGTAGCTCTAACGAGACAGCTGTACAGAACTTTAAAAGGCGCACGGAGTGGGACAGTCTCAAGTCATTTAAACTACTTAAACTAGGTGGAGCGCAAGCCGGAGCCGCGCGAACACACCTTGACGAGCCACACGCCGGTGTTCTGTTTGGCGCCGGTCAAATCGAGTTCCCCACGTTCGGCCATGGGTCTGCTGACGGTAGAGGCGAACGGACCAGAGCAGCGGTCCGGGAGGCTGGGGTCCTGCGGGACGAACGACCGGAGAACTCGGTACGCCGCGACCAGAGACTGACTGTGAAGCCGAGTCCACCCGCCAGGATATTGGGAATCCCCGGAAAGAGAAACACGCCGCTGGGAGGCGGGAGCTGCGCCTGCGCACTGCCACCGCTAATACGGCGCGCTGGTGTGGACAAACTTCCTGGTTAAGGCACCTTCTTGAGTGGGCGTGGTTTTTGTAGCCGGTGGTGTCTGAGTGATTAAGACCCAGGGTGGGATGAGACAAAATGTCCGCAATACATTTCAAGCCCAGGTCAGCATAAGTGAAAAAAGATAGCATCAAAACAGAAAATGGGGTTCAAAGAGACAAAGGCTGTAAATTTATGTCCAACCCTGGCCAAGGGAAAATAAACATTTTTGGAGGACAGGGTCGGAGTAACAAAAAGAATGAGTTAATTAGGACACATGGGCACTGCGATTGGACTGTGTAGCCCAGGGGATACTGAAAACATTATTTGTAGACCCGAAAAAAAAATAATAAGAGTGTCTCAACTGAGAAGCTACCCGGAGCACTTCCAATTGAACAAGCAGAGAGCACCCCTAATTTTAGACTTCAAAACCCAGAGTCCATATAATTAGGTCAATTACAGTAGACGCTTAAGACAAACCCGATTGTTAAATACCAGGGTTTAAATAGTTTCCTCTCTTGCCTCTAGCATAAAATTCGATCCTCTTTACAAAGTCCCTCGTAATTTGATCCCTGCTACTCAATCTATCACACATCCAACCAGCATGCAACTATTAGGCCTCCCAAACAGGTCAGGATCTTCTTCTTCAATTATTTCAGAGCCTCTGCACACTGGATGCCCTTTACTCACAGATAGATGCCCCATTCTTCCCTTACCCTCTTTCTCACCAGTGTCCTCTGATTGGCAAACTCCTACGTGGGTTTCAAGACTTATGGAAATGTCACTTCCTATGAAACCTTTTATTAACTTCCCCAGAGGAAGTTGGTTTTTCTTCACATCACAGTGTGATACTTATCACCCTGTACTATGATATACATGTTTACATGCTGCCTTTTGCTTTCTAGACTATGAACTCCTCCTAGGTGGAAATAATGTTTTATTCATTTTATATCCACAACAGCTAGCACAGTGCCTGACACATTGTCAGATTTCAATAGGCTTTAGCTGAATGAACATTTGCTGAAAGAGAAAACAAACAGTAAAACATTGTAAGAATGGCAAGTAATATACTGAATCATGCATCAGAGCCATGCACAACTGAGGGAATTCTATGTCTGTGCAGCATAGAGCCAGGAAAAGTTATCAAGTTTCTGTGATCAGCTGGGAAAACTAATAGGAAAGATGGGAGACCAGGCATGGATTGAAAAGGAGGGTTACATTCTTGTGTCAGAGCTTACAAAAAGGTCTTAAAACATAAAGGGTCAAGGGGGTCAAGGGGTGCCTGGGTAGCTCAGTTGGTTAAGTGTCTAGCTTTGGCTCAGGTCATGATCTTGCGATTTGTGAGTGCAAGCCCCATGTTGGGCTCTGTGCTGACAGCTTGGAGCCTGGAGTCTGCTTCAGATTCTGTGTCTTCCTCTCTCTACCCTCTCCCACTGACACTCTCTGTCTCTGTCTCTCTCAAAGTAATAAATAAATATTAAAAAAAAAATTTAGCTTTGATCTTGATCAAACAGAAGAAATAGATTAAAATATGAGACCATGAGAAAATGGAGCCTGGAACACCCTAGTAATGAATGAACTTAAAAGGATTAAGACCTTGATTTATGGGTCACAGGAAGACTTAATATGAGTGTGTGTGTGTTTGTGTGTACAGGGAATGAGAGAGAACAAATGGGTAAAGAAGAAATGGCTAGATAAGAAAGAAAAAAGTGCAGTAATTTGAAATGATTACATAGGGTGGAAACACCTAGATGGCTCAGTCAGTAGGGCATGCAACTCTTGATCTCTGGGTTGTGAGCTCAAGCCCCAGGTTGGGTGTAGAGCTAAACAAACAAACAAACAAGGAAGTGATTACATAGGGAAGAATTAAAAAACTAGCACCCCATCCTTATACAGTGTTGAATAAGAAATAAACTTATTTTTAAGTTTATGTATTTATTTTGAGAGAGAGAGGGAGAGGCAGAGAGAGAGGGAGACAGAGGATCCCAAACAGGCTCCACACTGTCAGTGCAGAGCCTTATGGGAGGCTCAATCCTACCAGATGTGAAATCACAACCCGAGCCAAAATCAAGAGTTAGACACTTAACCGACTGAACCACCCAGGGCCCCCAAGGATTAAACTTTCATATATTTCCTTTTCAAATTCCCAGCTTGAAGGGATGTTTATGAACTGTGAGAGAAAAGGAGGATATGGGCTCTGTTGTTGCCAGGTGGACTGGGGAGATCACCATGTCCTGAGGCCTCCCTGCCAGCCTGTCCCTGGGATGTTGCTGGATGCTCTTAGTCTCTTTGCAAGAAAGAAATCAAGGCCAGACCAGAAACAATAGTTGAGCTGTGCAAATGAAGAGTTGATTGAGAGTCCAGGGGCACCTTCTGGGGCTCAGTTGGCTAAGCGTCCAACTCTTGATTTGAGCTCAGGTCATGATCTCAGGTTTCATGAGATCAAACCCCAAGTCAAGCTCTTTGCCAACAAGGAGTCTGCTTGGCATCCTCTCTCTCCCTTTCTCACTACCTCTCCCCCTCTAATGACCTCACTCTCTCAAAATAAATAAGTAAACTTAAAAAAATAAATAAATAAAGTGAGGGTCCACTCTCGAGATGTGAGAGCAGGGGAGCTCAAGGTAGAGCTGTGTGCCTTGGGGTGTGGGTCTCTATCGTTTATTGACAGTTGTTAACAAGGGAATGGAATATTATTTGGTGACAGGACTTCTTTGGAAGCAGAGTTTCGCACCTTTTCCCCCTTTCTTGATTAGGGTGTCTGGTCTTCCTCCCCTCAGGCCTGTCTGGTTTGATCCAGCTTACTGTGGCTTTGTTTTCATTTTAATGTTTATTTATTTATTTATTTTAGAGGGAGAGAGAGAGAAAGAGAGAGAGCATGCATGCACAAGAGCGTGCACCAATGGGTGGGGGGGGGGGGGCAGAGAGAGAGAAAGAGAGAGAGAGAATCCCAAGCAGGCTCTGAGCTGTCAGCACAGAACCTGACACTGGGCTCAAACTCACAAACCATGAGATTATGACCTGAGCTGAAATCAAGGATCAGATGCTTAACCGACTCAGCCACCCAGGGGCCCCTGTGATATTGTTGTAGAGAATGATGTCTGTCATAAAAGATATCTGATTTTCATGATAATTTACCCGACTGCCCCTTTGCTGGCCTCCAGCCATCCTGTTAGAATCTAACCAACTGCCTCTAATATTGTGACCCAGAATCACAGATGCACTGTGGTGACCAGCAGGGTATTAGATATCACAGTGAGATTTTTCACCCTCCTGAGGACCCATTATATGCCAGACAGCAATAATTTTGGCCTCATCGAACTTTGTGTTCCTTCCGTCATGATCCTACACCCTTAATATCCACTCTCAAACACACATGTGCCCTGGATTTCTACTTGTACAAAATTAGTAGTTTGGGGTTCCTGGGTGGCTCAGTAGGCTACGGCTAGCTTTGGCTCAGGTCATGATCTTGCAGTCCGTGAGTTCAAGCCCCATGTCGGGCTCTGTGCCGACCACTCAAAGTCTGGAGCCTGCTTCAGATTCTGTGTCTCCCTCTCTCTCTGCCCCTCCCCTGCTCACTGCTAACGCTTTCTATCTCTCTCTCTCTCCCTCTCTCTCTCAAAAATAAAATAAACATTAAAAAAAACTTAAGTGGTTCTTTTGAAGTATAGTGCACGTCCTCCTAGGTCACATTTTGTTCCTCACCCTTGGGGTCTTTTCAAACTTAAGTCTAGTTATAGGTCTAGGAGAAAAGAGAGGTGGTGAGTGGTGGGTCCTGAGGAGAATTAGGATTGTTGAGCAAGACAACTGCCTTACGCAAAGCTATTATACTTTCTTCCTTAGTATTCTCAGAGGAGGTTAGGGAATGCAGGGCTTTCTACCACTCGAGGTCGGGGGGCTGCTTCTACAGGAGGGTGGGAAGGCCACTTCTACTGACAAAGAAGATTCAGCAGAATTTAGGGCTTCAACGTTCCCAGCTTCATCAGGGTCTTCCCACGCATTCCCATTCCAACATACAGGATTTCATTTTTTCCCAGTCAATTCCCTTACTTTAACAGTAGACACCCTTTGAGGCTGAGAGTTCAACCTATGTTGTAATTCAGTCCCAGAATGAGCATCCGTGTTTGATTTTTAGCCATTTCAGCCCTGCAGCTACAGGAGATAAAGGTCTGTAATTTTTTAGCTTTCAGGTTATGTATGGAGTTCTTGGGTTGGGAGTTCAAATCCCTGAGCTTGTCCTTTTCTTTCAACACTTTGTCCAGCAACATTAGGAGCAGCCAGCCATTCTCTTTATATTTGTTAGTTTTCCAAAAGTCACAGTCGCCCAGATCCTTGCTTCTTATAAATGGTCAGTTAAGGCATAGCCCCTGCAGTCATTTTATGTATCAATATATCCCAGTCACACAATGGACTATCAGTGCTCTCTTTACTACTGTGAATAGAGTCATTAACATCTTTAAATCTAATCAGATTAGACAGTCAATTCCTGAAACCCAGAACCAATTCAGAAAATTCATCTCTTACAGGGGTGCTGATTCGAAGAGGCACATGCACCTCAATGTTTATAGCAGCACTATGGACAATAGCCAAAGTAGGGAAAGAGCCCAAATGTCCATCGACTGATGAATTGATAAAGAAGATGTGGTATATACACACAACGGAATATTACTTGGCAATCAAAAAGAATGAAATATTGCCATTTGCAGTAACGTGGATGGAACTAGAATGAATAATGCTAAGCAAAATAAACCCATCAGAGAAAGTTAAATATCATATGATTTCACTCATATGGAATTTCACTCATTGTGGAATTTAATACACAAAACAGATGAACAGAAAGGAAAGGAAGCAAAAATAAGATAAAAACAGAGAAGGAGACAAACCATAAGAGACTTTTAATTACAGAGAACAAACTGAGGGTTGCTAGTGCGGTGTTGGGAGCGGCAGGGAAGGGCTAAGTGGGTGATGGGCACTAAGGAGGGCACTTGTTGGAATGAACACTGGGTGTTATATGTAAGTGGTGAAATTCTATTCCTGAAATCATTATTACACTATATGTTAACTAACAGACTTAAATTTATTTATTTATTTATCATTTATTTATTTTTAATGTTTTATTTATTTCTGAGAGAGAGACAGCATGAGCAGGGGAGGGTCAGAGAGAGAGGGAGACACAGAATCGGAAACAGGCTCCAGGCTCTGAGCTGTCAGCACAGAGTCCAACACGGGGCTCGAACCCATGAACCGTGAGATCATGACCCAAGCCGAAGTCAGACACTCAACTGACTGAGCCACCCAGGCACCCCTAACGGATTTAAATTTAAAAGAAAAATAAAGAAAAAGGAAAACAAAGTCACCCTTAACATACAGTTCCTCTTAAAACACTATCCATACCAAAATCTGTATTAGTCGAGGTTTTCAAGAGAAACACACAAGCGTGCACATGCACATGGTTAAAACAAAAATTCAGCTGAGAAAAGTCAGTTGGCTTTATTAAGCAATTCATGAATTCAGCATGAGAAGCATCCCATCTAGCAAGGAGAGAAGAGCTCCCAGGAGTTGCACAAAATGGAAAGTTTTTATAGGAAGGAGGGTAGAACAAGGAAGTTTTTGGCAAAAGAATTATTCCAGGCAAGTTCACCTCTTCTTAGGGGGAAGGGCAGGAGGTCTTAATAGGTGGACAACAGGATCTTCCATTGGGGGACAGAGAGCGCCTCTGTGACAGATTGCTGTGGAGGCCAATTATTAGGCAAGCAGGCTGGAGCAATAGAATGCAGAAAGGGCCACAATGACCACCTGGCTGGATACAGACACGCCCATCAGGCGACCCACCCCAAAATATCCACAAGCCCTCACTGACCAGTGGGCTACTTACAACCAGGCACAGTCACCAAAACAGAGAGAATTCCATTCCATCATGACACCTCTTCCCCTTCCCTCCTTAAAAGCAGCCCCCTCCCACTGCCTCCTCCAGACAGCCTCTCCTCTGCTGTCCTGCCGGCCCCTCCCTCCTGGTATATTCAGTACACTTCCATCTCCTTTGTTCAGCTTCAGGGGAATTCATTCACCTCCCATTCCACCAGCTTCCATCTGATCGATCATCGCCCCACATGTGGGGGCCGTCATCTGATCGATCAAGAGACACTATTTAGACAGCACAGTTACCTCATTGGTGCCAACCAAAAAATTCCTGACTGGCCAATTAAAACTACATTTCTGGGGGTGCCTGGGTGGCTCAGTCGGTTAAGTGTCCGACTTCGGCCCAGGTCATGATCTCGTGGTTTGTGGGTTAGAGCCCCGCGTCGGGCTCTATACTGACAGCTAGCTCAGAGCCTGGAGCCTGTCTTTGGATTCTGTGTCTCCCTCTCTCTCTGACCTCCCCTGTACATGCTGTCTCTATCTCTCTCTCAAAAATAAATAAAACATTTTAAAAAATTAAAAAAAAAAAAAAACCCACTACATTTCTGAGGGAAGTTGAAACTGTAGTTAGGTTAGGCCCTAGTTTGGTAACTTGGCCTGGCAAAGTGACTCCATCTCAGGCCTATAATTTTATTTTAATTATATGAGTGCAGAGGGAGAGAAAGACTGAGGCAGAGCCCCACTCACTATATGGAATTGGCTCATGTGATTACGGAGCTGAGAAGTTGTAAGATGTGTGGTTGGCAAGATGCAGATGAGGAGATCTGATGGTACACTTCCAGTCTGAGACCAAAGGTCTCAGAGACAGGAGAACTAATGGTGTAAGTACCAGTCTGCATCTAATTAATGTCCCAGCTTGAAGACAGGCAGAGAAAGGGAATTCTCCCCTACTTAACTTTGTTTTTTTTAAATTTAGGCCTCAATAGATTGGATCAGGCCCACTCATAGGGGAAGGACAATCTGTTTTACATATCTACTTATTCAAATGTTAATCCATTCAGTAATATCCTGACAGACACACCCAGAATAATGTTTGACCGAGTATCTAGGCAACATGAGGTCCTGTCAAGTTGACACATAAAACTGACCATCATAGGGACGCCTGGTTGGCTCAGTCAGTGGAGTGTTTGACTTCTTTTTTTTTTTTTTAAGTAGGCCCAACACAGAGCCCAAGGCAGAGCTCAAACTCACACTCCTGAGCCCAGGACCTGAACTGAATGAGATCAAGAGTCAATGCCTACCCAACTGAGCCACTCAGGTGACCTGAGCTTGTGACTCTTGATCTTGGGGTTGTGAGTCTGAGACCCACCTTGAATGTAGAGATTACTTAAAATTAAAATACTAAGTGGAGCCTGGGTGGCTCAGTCAGTTGAGCATCTGACTCCATCTTGGCTCAGGTCATGATCTTGTGGGTTGTCAGATGGAGCCCCAGGTCCAGCTCTGCCCTAACAGCACAGAGCCTGCTTGGGATTCTCTCTCCCTCTCTCTGTGCCCCTCCCCAACTCATGCACGCATGCTCTCTCTCAAGATAAATAAAATAAACTTTAAAAATAAGTAAATAAATAAATGAAATCTTAAAAACTTGACCATCACAGATAAACGGTTCAGTGCCCCAAAAGATAACTCCAAATTATTTTTTTAAGTTTATTTATTTATTTTTGAGAGAGAGAGAGAGAGAAAGAGAGCACATGTACTCTCCAGCAGGGGAGGGGCAGAGAAAAAGAAGGAGAGAGTCCCAAGCAGGCACTGTGCTAACAGCTCACTCCCACAAATCATGAGATTATGTGACCTGAGCCAAAACCAAGAGTTGGACGCTTAACCGACTGAGCCACCCAGGTGCCCCTAACTCCAAAATTATCTACTCTGCCAGATGATTGATTCGTCAAGTTCTTATTAAATCTTTTAAGGCACAGATGCAAGCCAAGGAGAAAGGACTCAAGAACTCACTGCTGGCTGAAGCTTTTCCAAGAATTTGGTAGGGAACTCCCCCAAGGCCTTGTAATTCAGAACACCACAATCCTATCATTTAGCCACTGGAGTATAAGCAGCATAGTCATTAGAGGAGATGCAACAAGTGGGCTGAGGGAATGAGAATATTGACTGTAGCTGAGTTTTTTTTTTTTTTTATTTTTTTTTTTTTTTATTTCTAGGAGAGAGAGAGAGAGAGACAGCGTGAGCAGGGGAGGGTCAGAGAGAGAGGGAGACACAGACTCTGAAATAGGCTCCAGGCTCTGAGCTGGCTGTCAGCACAGAGCCCGACGTGGGGCTCGAACCCACAAACCGTGAGATCATGACCTAAGTGAAAGTTGGACGCTTAACCGACTAAGCCACCCAGGTGCCCCGACTGTAGCTGAGTTTTATAACCAACTAACCTGAGCTCCTTGTTGAGTTAGAGGGAGAGACTACATCAGGTGGAGTTGTCACACAAAGTAATCTCTTTGCAACAAATATGGAGATCAAGGAGAGTAACTTTCAAAACCATGACTCCCCAAGCCGGGGTGGAGGGGGAGTGGTTCTTCTTATTTAGGTTTAGGATTAATATTCAGAAAGGGGAGATTTGTCATTGTGAATGCAGGCATTAGGTTGTGCAGGCGTACTTGGATGTCCTAAGTTATGAAAACAGAGCCTTGTGTTCCTCCTTGGGTGGAGATTTTAACATTTTATTTTACTTATTTATTTTTTAAAAGATGTTTGCCATCTCTCTTTTTCTTTTAATGTTTACTTATTTTTGAGAGAGAGGGTGGAGGGGCAGAGAGACAAAGGGAGACACGGAATCCGAAGCAGACTCCAGGCTCTGAGGTGTCAGCACAGAGGCTGATGTGGGGCTCGAACTCAGGAGCCTTCGAGCCTTTGAGCTGTGAGATCATGACCTGAGTTGAAGTCAGATGCTTAACCAACTGAGCCACCCACACTCCCTGAGACTAACATTTTAATGAAGCAAAGGTAACCATGGAACCATGGAACCATGGACAGGCTCTGAGGGCAGTATAAACTGGATGGGGGTCTTGGACTCCTTTTCTCAGACAAGGAATGCAGGGCCTTACTTATTTTTTAAACAGCACTGGAAATTTTACCATTGATTGTCATTCCATGTTGTTAGGCTATTTCCTGGCCTGGTAGAGACTGTTCATTTTTTGCATTTCTTTTGTTACTTTAAAATCTTTAACTACTGAGGTTTTTGCATTTCTTAGCAATTTTGTCACCTCCTAGAATGTTCTGCAAGAAGTGTGCTAGGGCAAGTAGGGTAGGCAGGGCATAGATAACAAAATTAGCTTGGGACCTAAAATGATCTCTCTGTGTTAAGAAATCTATGTCTCCACTTCCTTTTCTGTGGACCCTAACTCTCCGTTTATAAGTCCACTCTCAGATTTTGTCCTTGGCTGTCCACATGGGCCCAGTGTCTTTCCAGTCCAGAGAGTCTATTTATTTATACTCCGAAACATTCTAGCACAGCAAGAACACCACCATAGAATTCTTCTTAAAAGGCTAGACTTACTGTATATAGGTTATTAATACAAAGATTTTCATTCAGAGGCACCTAGGTGACTCAGTCAGTTGAACATCCAACTTCAGCTCAGGTCATGATCTCATGGTTCATGAGTTCAAGCCCTGCATTGGGCTCTGTGCTGATGGTGCGGAGCTTGCTTGGGATTCTCTCCCTCTCTCTCTGCCCCTCCCTCTTGAGTGTGTGTGCACTCTCTCCCTCTCTCAAAAATAAATAAACATTAAAAAAAAGAAAACAGTATTTAAAAACGATTTTCATTCAAACTTTACAAATGAATCTGAAAATGTGGCAATTAATTAGATTTCCCGTACGTTAGTGATATCATAGGTAGATCATTTTGCTTCAGTGTCACACCAAGGCTATAAAACCCCATCTCTAAAGTCTCCCTGTGTTTCCCTTCGCCTCATCAGTTTTCTTGCCCATATCAGTTACCCATCTTCCCTGGGAGATTCCTTCCTTCTTTCTTCTGTCATGCACAATCAAAAAGAAACACTCCCTAAAATAGTTTCCATATTGTTGACCGTGGCTTTGGAGTCAAACATATTTCCAAGTCATAGTCCTGCTGCATAGTAACCTACTTCTTTTACCATCTCTACACCTATTTCCTACTTCATAGAGTTCTTACCTGACTAAATAAGAAAAAAATCAAAAAGATTTAACGCTATAATGTAAGAACTATTTGGTAACTGCATTAATTATATTGGGTCAAATAATGGGAAGGAAACACAAAAGATTTATTACAGGCAATGGTGTGCTGGTAAATGTTTCACAGGTGGCTTCTCCTGAACTCCAGAAAAAGCCCTGGTTGGTTGTGTTTGCCTGATTTGCAGTGTAGAGTTGGATGAGATGCACTGCAGCATGCCGCTGTACAGAATTTCACCATATGGATTCATTAGACATAAATAACTTCAAAAGCACAGATGATAGTAAAATAGGAAGTGATGAGTTTGGGGTTTTTGTTAGGTTCGTGTTTAATGTATTCAATCATTTAATGCTCTGGAAAAGGGGGTAGCATCTGCAAACTCTAAAGGGAGAAGTACCTGTTTGTGTCTGTGGAACAGAGAGGATGCCCATGGGCAGGGCTCAGTGACTGAATGGGGAGGCAGTGCCGGTGCCATCAATTGGAGAGGAAATGGAGGGGGAACAGATGATGCAAAACCCCAGAGGCCTTGTTCAAATCAAAAATAAACTGGTAGAAGAGGGACACCTGAGTGGCTCAGTCAGTTCAACGTCTGACTTTGGCTCAGATCATGATCTCACGGGTCGTGGATTCGAGCCCCATGTGGGGCTTTGCACTGACAGCATGGAGCCTGCTTCAGATTCTCTGTCTCCCTGTCCCTCCCCCACTCATTCTCTCTCTCCCTCTCAAAAATAAACATTATAAAAAATAAATAAAGTTTATTTACTTGAAAGAGTGAGAGCAGGTGAGAAGCAGACAGAGAGAGGGAGAGAGAGAATCCCAAGCAGGCTGCACACAAGTACAGAGCCTGATCTGGGGTTCAAACTCATGAAGAACTCATGAATCAGGAGATCATGACTTGAGTCAAAATCAAGAGTCAGATGCTTAACCAACTGAGCCACCCAGGTACCCCAAGTTTATTTATTTTTAAAAATAATCTCTAGGGGCACCTGGGTGGCTCAGTCGGTTAAGCGTCCAACTTCGGCTAGGTCATGATCTTGCAGTTTGTGGGTTTAAGCCCCGCCTCGGGCTCTGTGCTGACAGCCAGCTCAGAGCCTGGAGTCTGCTTCAGGTTCTGTATCTCCCTCTCTCTCTGACCCTCCCCTACTCATGCTGTCTCTCTCTCTCTCTCTCTCTCTCTCTGTCTCTTAGAAATAAATAAAATATTAAAAATTTTTTAAAAAAATAATCTCTATACCCAACATGGGGCTCCAACTCGCAACCCTGAGATTAAGAGTTGCATAGTTTTCCATCTGAGCCCACCAGACACTCCCCAGTTTACATGTTTAAAAAGATTCCTCTAGGGAGCACCTGGGTGGCTCAGTAGATTGGGCTCAGGTCATGATCTCACAGTTCATGGGTTTCAAGCTCCACATCAGGCTATGCTCTCCAGCTCAAAGCCTAGAGCCTGCTTCAGATTCTGTGTCTCCCTCTCTTTCTGCCTCTCTTCAACTCACATTCTGTCTCTCTCTCAAAAATAAATAAATGTTAAAAAAATTTTTTTTTAAAGATTCGTTTAGTAGTTGTGAAAAAAATGGGTTGGAAGGGGTCAGAATAGAAACCAAGAGACTAATTCAGATATTATTGCACTAATGCAAGTGGAAGAAGACAGTGGTTTGGATTAGGAAGGTGGCAGTGGAGACAAAGAGAAGTAGATGAATTGGACACATATAGATAGATTCAAGAGGTAGAGTTGACAGGGCTTTGTGATTCCTCGCTGCGTAGTGAATAGGACCATCTGACAAGTGATCACTCAGGGCAAGGAAACAAAACATACCTGTAAGCGCACACACAGTATTGCTCCTTCTGGGAGCTCAGACAAGACTCTGGATGTATTTTGCCTGACATATGGCATAATGCAGTTGAATTGCTTCTGTTAAGTGTCTTATGTATGATGTAACATATGGCTGCTGTGGCCTGCACGAAGCTCTCATTCTCAGTAAGTCAATTTAATTGTCCATTAGGGATTACTCTGGAAATCAAGTGTTAGATAAAGCACAAGAAAATTTAATTTGTCATTGCTGTAATGAAATCCAATTTGTTTTCATATATAATTTACCAAAACTTATGTAACATATATATTAAATAAAATTATAGCTAAGAAACTGCATGGAAATACTCGGTGAAAGTACCCAGATAAAAATCACAAATAACAGTAAGTCCTAAGATACCATATTAAACAGATGGGTCCTCACTAATGTTCAGATTTCAAAGCAAGAGAAGCCACACATGCTGAATAGCAATGAGGAATTATGTCCACATTCCTGCTAAAAGGAAAATCTAGGGGTTTCCCTATTAATGCATCAGACTTTTGGGCAGGATAGTTTTCACAGGCAGGGCTCGGTGAAAATATTAGCTAAAGCAAGCATAGGCCCCCCCCCACCCCCCGCCCCCACCCCCATCAATGGGTAGAGCTGAGAAAAGTTCAGTTTAAGGTTCCTTTCTGTAAGGAGAGCTCCTGCCACAGCTCTGTCAATGCAACTTTTACTTCTGTCTCATAACAACAGCTGAGCTCATAAAGGTTCTGTTTCATGGAGTGGCTGGGGGCCAAGCATTCTTCCACCTTACTATCTTACCGTCTCTGAAGTGTTGCCCTTTTCTACATGGTGGAGCACAACATCTGCATGATCCAACCAGCAGGAAAAGGAAAGGGGGAAAAGATTATACATCCTTCTGGCTAGAGTTTAAAAATACTTTTTTATAGCAATATTATTTACAATAGCCAAAAGGCAGAAGCAACACACACAAGTGTCCATGGGAGGAAGGATAAATAAAATATGGTACACACCCACATAGTGGAATATTATTTGGCCTTAAAAAGGGAAGGAAATTATGACACGTGCTATGACATGGATGAACCTTGAGGACATTATGTTAAGTGAAATAAGCTGGTCACAAAAGGACAAATATGTATGATTCCACTTATATGGGGTACCTAGAGTAGTCAACTTCATAAAAGCATGGTAGAAGAAAAGTAAAATGGTGGATGCCAGGGGCTGAAGGAGGGAATGAGCAATTACTGTTTCCTGAGCACAGAGTATCTGTTTTGGAAGATGAAAGAATTCTGGAGATAGATGGTGTGATGGTTTCACAACAATGTGCGTGTATTTAATGTCACTGAAGTATACACCTAAAAATGGTTAAGATGGTAAATTTTATGTTATATGTATTTTATCACAATTTTTAAAAGCACCTAAAATACTGAAAAATTAAAAGTTTTTATAGTCTAGATTGGGCTCAAAGGGTCATGCATGGTGATTGGTTGAGATATCTTCTAGTTTTCATTTCCTCTCTCTCTTTCTCATTGTTATTAAAAAAGGAAAAAAAATAGGGGCACCTGGCTGTCTCAGTCAGGAAGAGCATGTGAATCTTGATCTTGGGATCATGAGTTCAAGCCCCACGTTGGAGTACAGAGTACTAAAAAAATAGACTTTAAAACATTTTTAGAAACTAGATTAGTTTTCCTGTATACTTTTCTACATTCTGTATTTTGCTGATTGTATCCTCAGGGTGTCATTTATGATGTGTCTCCTTCCCTTTGATTTCCTACAAATTGGTAGTTAGATTTTGGTATAAGCAGACTTAGGTTCTATGTTGGTGGAGGTGAAGACTATTTCCTTCATATGTGCTCTTGTGCTCTTTCAGCATGAGATGCATCATGTCTAGGTTTCTTTCTTTTTGTGATGTTGGCAGCCATTGATGATTATTCATAGATCCAGCATTTCATTAGGGATTACAAAATCGTTACATTCAAATTCTATCATTTATTCTTTGGAAAAAAATTTCCCAGCATCATTCCCATGAGATTAAAGATCAAAACTTGATTCTGGCTCAGACCTGAGTGAAGGCCAGTGAGTGAGGTTTTCATCATGTGAAGGCTGTGTAAATGGCCTATAGGTATTTGGATTAAAAAAATATATCCTGAGCACTGGAACAGGGCCTCACGGAGAGCAGCTTGCAATCCACCTGCAATACTCTGACTCCCAGACTCTCATCCTTTTTGTCTCTCAACTCCAAAGCCATAGTTTTTTTGTTTGTTTAATTTTTCCCACAACATCCTTTGATCACTTGTCAAGAACAGCCTACATGGCCCATGAAAATTGGAACCCCCAAATGTGCAACCGGCTGATTGCTTCATTGTTTTTATTCCTAAGTATAATGGATTTCTACAGCACTTGTCTGTGAAGCATCCAGAAAGAAAGGCACCTTTCTTCTGTGATTACTAACCTAAGAGAGAATTAAACTAAATGCCAACTAAACCCATTTGGGGTGCACACAAGTACAGCTCTGTGTGGGGTTAAAGGAGGCTGCATCACAAGTCTTTGTTCTATAACTAGCCGGCCCATGTGGACACATCTCCGTAATTCCTCAGGACTGGTAAGCAAACTATACTTGGGAGGACAGAAGATGGAATGACTTCTGTGAGGAGACTGTAATTAGTGATATTTCTGCTCCAATGCTATTTTTATTTCTGACTTCAATGCTTAGATTTAACTAGGGCTGGTGAAAAGCCCTTAGCAGTTACCTATCATTGTATATTCTTTTGTTTCTTGTACCCCTCATTAATGAGATAATCGGAATTTGCCTATTGCCTCAATCCAAAGAGTATTATGTAAATCACATTTTAAAATTGATCTTATTATAGTGATCCATTTACAATTCCATCCAGTTTTCAGAAACCTTGAGCAATGAATACTTTGAGGTGAAAGGGATGTTAATTGCTTTCCTTGGAGTCAAACATTCTCTTTGTAAATCGCAAATCCAATGCCCATTAAGAATGCTGAGGAGGAACTGACCATTAGTATTACAAGAGTTATAACTGAGCATTTTTTTACTTAACTCTAATGCAAATTTGTTTTCAATAGATTTTTTTCCCTCTTTTTCTGACGTCTTCTAAATGAAATAATCACTGCAAATCTTTCGATTCAGCTTATTCATTATGTCGGTTAACTATGTGAGTCTTCAATTGCAACAATCTGTTTCCTAAATGTTGAAAACCCCTCTCTCGTCAGCATAAAGTGTGGGTCACTGATGATTTACAAAATGCACTTAACAGTCCTGACTTTCTGTATTAGTTGTGGTGGCGGGGTTGGCAGGTGGTGGAGAGACAAATGCTCAGATAAAAATTCCTTTCCATATCCAGACAGATGTAACCAACATCCTCTTGTGTGAAGTGGCAGACTAGAACAAATATGTTGCACCTGTTATAGCACTATTTGAATTTAGATGAACTTTCTATGTGTTATCTAAATTCCACCAGGCAAGAAAAATTAAAACTGTAATACTTACATTGAGAGAATCCCTGACCAAGTTACTACTCGGTGTGAGCTACTGCCTATCTTCTTGAACTACTCCTACTGCTGCCGTTGGGTATAACTCTGGGGTGGTTTTAAAATACATCTTCCTGGGGCGCCTGGGTGGCTTAGTCGGTTGAGCGTCCGACTTTCGCTTAGGTCATGATCTCGCGGTTCGTGGGTTCGAGCCCCGCGTCGGGCTCTGTGCTGACTGCCAGCTCGGAGCCTGGAGTCTGTTTCAGAGTCTGTGTCTCCCTCTCTCTCTGACCCTCCCCTGCTCACGCTGTCTCTCTCTCTCTCTCTCTCTCTCTCGTAGAAATAAATAAAAATATTTAAAAAAAAAATAAAATAAAATACATCTTTCCTTCCTTCCTTCCTTCCTCTTTCCCATCCTCTTTCTCTCTTTCTTTCTCTCTTTCTCTCTTTCTTTCTTTCTTTCTTTCTTTCTTTCTTTCTTTCTTTCTTTCTTTCTTTTTCTTCCTTTCTTTCTTTTCTTTCTCTCTCTCTTTTTCTTTCTTATATTCAAATTCTTTGATATTCCTTCCTTCAAAATGTGAAGCCTAGGACGGCTCCTCCTACATATAGCATATAGGCCACACCTACTGACTCACTTCAAACAAATAGAATGTGGTGAAAGTGAAGTAGTTATATGATTTCCATGGCTAGGTCATAACAAGAATAGCCTTCCACCTGTTGCTCCCTCTCCCTGTGACTTTCCCTCTCTCTCCCCTCCCCCTCTCCCCCCACCCAGATTATTTTATTCAGTCTATTGCAATAGTGGAAACTAAATATGACGATCAGAGTGTCTCAGCAGGATGGTTTTATCTTAGACTTTTATAGGGAGGGGTAACAAGTTACAGATTTACAGTCTGGGATTTTTTTTGCCATCAGAAGTCTCAGTCAGTTATTCAAATAGGAAAAGATTTTTTTTCTGGTGAGCTGCTTACAAGGAAACAAAGCAGTTCTCATTTTAGCTAATCAAACATGAGGCAAAGAATAGGAAGTTGAAGGATCAGGTTGGAGGGCCTGCCTTGTCAGCAGGTTCAGGCAAAATGGGAGAGGTCTGCGTTTGTCTTGGTCAGCTCACCCACTTGGGGCGAAGCTGAGTGCCATGTTGATGCTCCAGCAGCCTGGTGAGCTTGTCCTCGTGTAGACATGTGACTGTATAAGGAGGCTCAGGTCATGCCAAGTAGCCCGCTGCATGAGTGAGCCTATGTGGAAGCGGTTCCTCCTACCTCTTTCAAGCCTGTAGATGGTTTTAGCCTCCTCATCTAGGAATCCTCCAGCTTCGGCCCCAGATGTGATAAAGCAGAGGCAAACAGCAATAGATAACTAATGCAGGCTCCTCCTCTCAACGTGCAGATGTATTGGTGTTGGTAAAAACATCCCTGGCCCCGTGCTCCTTCTGAATCCCTTCTTCACACTCAAAAGGCGAATGAGATCATATCTGGGAAAATAAGTGTGCCTCCTCAAGTAGTATGCACTGAGAGAAACCTAAATCAGCCATAATTTTGTTGAGTATGAAAGAAATGACAACTTCATGAATGGAAGTGATGAAAAACTCTTCACCGTGCCTCTTAGCAATTAGAGAGGTCTGTTTATTTAGTTTACAGTCCCCAAAATGCTCATGTGTAATGCAACCAGGCCAATTATAACACAATCCAATGTTTACATTGCTCGTCTAAAACACAAAATATCTGTTACTGCAGGAAAATTCAGTTGTGTGTGTTTTAAGATGGACAAACCAATGGGAAGGTTTGAAAGCTAGGGTTTAGAACCTGGCTAGTCAAAGTGGTCCTCCAAAGAACCATGTCACATCACTTCAGAGCTTTGTTAGAAATGCAGAATTTAGAGGCACCTGGCTGGCTCAGTTGGTAGAGCAATTTGAGCTCCACACTGGGTATAGAGATTACTTAGAAATAAAATCTTTTTTAAAAATGCAGAATTTAGAGCCCCACCCCAGACCTACTGAATCAGAATCTGTACTTTAACATCTCCAGGTGATTCATATGCACATGAAACTTTGAGGATGGGGGTGGGAGTGGGGATGGTTAATTCATACATTCAGTTCTTCAATAAATATTTCTTGAATATTCATTGCACTGGGAATAGAGCAGTGAATAACTTGCAATTCCTTTCCAGCTCTAGAGTTTTGTATTTTTAAAATCTAATTCCTTGACAGGTAGAATTATTTTTCTCTGGCTTATCTGTTACCATTATGCGATAGTAGTTACAGAATCATTCAAATAGGAAGACAGGTACCAGAGAGATTGGGGGGGATATTCCTTTAAGATCAGAACTTTACTTACCTAATATGGAAGAATTTTGTGCACATACATTAAAACATCCACTGCTGGCGCTGACAACTTGGTACAAATTGCCTGTATACGAATTCCAAGGTTCTCTGACTTGACTTTCAAAATTGTTCCACAAATCCCTGGGAAATCTCACAGTGTTTTGGAAACAGTGAGATTCTGACAGCATGTCAAGCACCCACTATTGTGTCTTCCCACGTTGCATCTGTAACAATAACCCATGGGGCATGGTAGAAAAAGTGACAGAGGTTGTCTAAAATGATATTTGCCACCGGACACGAAGCTAAAAGGATTATTATCTTTTAAATTCCATTAATAGGAACTTAGGCAGGATAAAAGAAAATGGGGAAGTAAATAAAAGAACATATAAAAGGAAAAGAAAATAAGAGGAAAGAGAGAAGTATAGTACCATTGGGACTACCTCCTATTCCTTTTTTTTTTTTTTAAGTTTCTGAGAGAGAAAGAGAGAGAGAGAGAGAGAGAGAATGCGTGAGCAGGGGAGGGTCAGAGAGAGAGGGAGATACAGAATCTGAAGCAGGCTCCAGGCTCTGAGATAGCTGTCAGCACAGAGCCCGACGCGGGGCTTGAACCCATGAACTGTGAGATCATGACCTGAGCTGAAGTCAGACGCTTAACTGACTGAGCCACCCAGGCGCCCCTAACCTCCTATTCTTGTTCAGTGGTCCCTGGAGCCTCAGGCTGCTTGCCTTTAGTCTAGCTCCTTTAGCAGCCCGTAAAGAAAAAGCTACAGCTATTATTTTTAAATATCATTTCCTTTCCCTCAGAGGTCAGATTTCCAAAGCAGCTCCTTTTAAAGGTTGAAGGAAAAAATTGATTTGTAAGACAAGATACTTTGTCAACTTTATAGAATCGCTCTCTTTGGGGCTCTTGCAAATACTATTGCTCCTTTTATGCATATGAGAAACAGGGTGCTATTCTGCTGTAACATCTCTAGTCCTGTAAATTTACGTAAATGTGATTAATCAATAGGGCTCACATTATTTGTTGGTGGAGAAATTTTGTTAAGCTAAGTATGCCACTGTGTATAGTACTTTTAAGTCTTAATGAGTGTCTGATAAATATTAATATCAAGAACACATCGATAAATATTTGTTAAATAAATCAATGGAATTGAGTTCAGAAAGACAACAAAAAATGTAATTTAGACCCCATCTGTCAAGGACTCAGCAGTTGGTTTTATGACCAGTCACCACCTGCTACCTCAGCAAGGCTATTTTAATGAAAAGGGATAACATTGATTTATATCCTTTAGCTGCAGTTCGGATCCAGGCTTGCTCAATATTACAGCCTTTGGGGAGGCAAGTTTGTTAAAAGCAATGCTAGATGAGGCAAACATAAAATGGTCAAGTGGCTATGTAACTGGAAAATCCTCCCAAACCAAACATTCACATAATGAGCTCTGTTTGTGAGTTTAGAATTTTAATGAAGAGAAGGCAGTGTTTGAAGCCCTAAAGACTCTGTGTGTGTGTGTGTGTGTGTGTGTAAGCAACGGCTTCTGAAGCACACTTAACACAAGCACATGCTTCAAAGAAGCTAACTGAATGTTTTATGTTCACTACATGCTCATTAGTAACTGCTCTCATTTCTCCTGTTACTTCTTTTCTTACTGATCTTAAGGATGCAATTAAAATCCCAGTGACTTGTGGTTTCTGCTGGAGAGATAAACAGTACCTGACCCCATGTGATCTGCTGCATGAATAAAGATCAGGATTTCATCTTCTCGCAACTCCTGGTTGCTAAGGAGACTATTGGCATCTCTATGTCCTAGGTATCATATTGCTGGGGAAGAATTACAGCAGTTTCGCCTGTTACTTTCCCAGAGAGAAAACCTGAAAACTCATTAGGGCAGCCAACATTTTAAGATTCTGCTGGTCTCTTTAATGCTTGGAGTGCCTTTGGCCCTGGAGTGTAACTTGTGAACATGTTGGCATCTAAATGAATACACCCTCAGAAATGACAGTGCAGTTTTGTTATAGAAAATAACATGAGTGGTCAGGCTATGGGTACCAAAGTCTCTGGCCTGGCCTGTGACCAAGGCCTGTTTTGTTGTTTCTTTCTTTCTTTCTTTTTCTTTTTTTCTTTTGTCTTTTTTTTTTTTTGCAGAGCAACTCATCTGCTAAAGGTCAGAGTCGGGAGACTATGCTTATATTCCAGCCCTGTTTCTAACATCTGGCCCTGGGCAAGTCCCCTCTCTGACCCAGTTTCCTTATCCTTAAAGCAGAAAAATAGTGATACTTCATAATGCTGTTCATGAGGGTTAGAGGAGATCATGAAAACATGTAAATTGCAAAGCAGGGCTAAGTTCATGACCCAGGGGATGTTCCCCCAGGCCAACTCTAGGAGTTTTCACTGCCAGCTTGTCTATTAAGGAGCCCTTAGCATCAACACCCGCAGAAGAAAGCAGGCTGAGTAGAGGGAGAAATCGGGTTGTGAACAGATGTGGCTCCAGCAACAACTGTAGCCAGTCCTCCGATGAACTCTGAGGCTAGAGTGGTGCATTGGGATTGTCCCAAATAGGGCTGCTATGGCCAGGCCTCCCCCACCATCCCCTGCCTGCTCTATTATGGACTGAATGTTTGTGTCCTCCCCAAATTCATATGTTGAAGCCCAAATCGCCAGCATGGAATGGGATTTCGAGTTGAGGCCTTTGGGAGGCATTTAGGTTTAGATGTGGTCACAAGTGTGGGGCCCCATGATGGGATTCGTGTGTCCTTATAAGAAGAAGAAAAGACCACAGCTTTTTCCTTCCCCTCCATGTAAGGACACAACAATAAGGCAGTCATGTACAAGTCAGGATGAGAGCTCTCACCAAGAAACTGTGATGGCACGCTGATACTGGACTTCAACTTCCAGAACTATAAGAAAAGAATCATCTGTTGTTTAAGCCCCCAGACTCTATGACATTTGTTATAACAGTCCAGGCTAAGATAACCTTCATCAACCAGTTACTGGATCTGGGATGCCCCAAGAAGGGGCATGACCCGACTCGATGCAGCTCAGGTAATTCTTTTTTTTTTTTTTTAAATTTTTTTTAATGATTTATTTCTAGGAGAGAGAGAGAGAGAGACAGCGTGAGCAGGGGAGGGTCAGAGAGAGAGGGAGTCACAGACTGAAACAGGCTCCAGGCTCTGAGCTGGCAGTCAGCACAGAGCCCGATGCGGGGCTCGAACCCACGAACCGCGAGATCATGACCTGAGCGAAAGTCGGACGCTTAACCGACTAAGCCACCCAGGCGCCCCCCGACTCGATGCAGCTCAGGTAATTCTTGAAGGAACTGATTAGCTCAAGGCTGTCTCTGGTACACATCACAGTGAACAGCACAATCACTATTATTACTTTCCACTCTTCGCTAATGAGAAACATCACTCTGTCCAGCTGTTTTTTGTCATGTGAAAAAACAAGCTCATTACTGACCTCATGTATCACTTGTTCACTTCTTCTTGGTTCTACTCCTCTCCCCTTTTGCACAAAGGGTCCTAATCACCTTTTCATCTGCAACATATCCAGGGATACAAAACACGTCTATTAGCCAAGGCGGCTTTCTGCACTGTGATTTTCCAAAGGTGAGCGTGCTGGGATCATGGGCTCATTCTTCCTCTCAGGGCAATATATGAGGATCCTGGAACAAATTGCTAATCACATCCATTCCATGTGGAGTTAAGCTTTTATTTTCAAGTCTTAGGGCAACTCACGATTACTCTTACATAACAAAAACAAATGGATTTAAGTAGATGAGAACCACGGTAAAATTTGTAACTTAGAAAGATTTCTTTAAAGAAAGATTTCTAAAACTAGAACGTGGATCAGGTGAGGAAGACTAAGAGCAGGGAGATTACTGAAGGACTAATCAAACACTAATTCTTCTTCCCCCAAATTCCCATCACATTACTTTGTACTTTCTAGAATTTTATATATATGGAATTACATAGTATGCACTTTTTCCAGTCTCATTTTCTTTTTTTGGATTTAATTCATTTATTTATTTTAATTTTTAAAAATATATTTTTTCAGGAATAGAATTTAGTGACTCATCCCCTACATATAACACCCAGTGCTCATCGCAACAAGTGTTCTCCTTAATGTCTCTCCCCCCTTCAGCCCATCCCCCCGCCGAACATCCCTCCAGCAATCCTCAGTTTGTTCTCTGTATTTAACAGTCTCTTATGGTTTATCTCCCTCTGTTTTTATATTATTTTTGCTCCCCTTCCCTTATGTTCATCTGTTTTGTATCTTAAATTCCACATGAGTGAAATCATAGGATATTTATCTTTCTCTGACTTATTTAGCTTAGCATAATACATTCTAGTTCCAATCACATTGTTGCAAATGGCAAGATTTCATTCTTTCTGATTGCCGAGTAATATTCCATTGAATACATATATCACATCTTCTTTATCCATCCATCAGTTGATGGACATTCATTTATTTATTTATTTATTTATTTATTTTTATTTCTAGGAGAGAGAGAGAGAGACAGCATGAGCAGGGGACGGTCAGAGAGAGAGGGAGATACAGACTCTGAAATAGGCTGCAGGCTCTGAGCTGGCTGTCAGCACAGAGCCCGACGCGGGGCTCGAGCCCACGAACTGCGAGATCATGACCCAAGCAAAAGTCGGAGGCTTAACTGACTAAGCCACCCAGGCACCCCAGTTGATGGACATTTAGGGTCTTTCCATACCTTGGTTATTATCAATAGCACTGCTATAAACATCGGGGTGCATGTGTCCCTTAGGATCAGCATTTTTGTATCCTTTGGATAAATCCCTAATAGTGCACTTGCTGGGTTGTAGGGTAGTTCTATTTTTAATTTTTTGAGGAACCTCCCCACTGCTCTCCCGAGTGGCTGCACCAGTTTGTATTCCCACCAGCAGTGCAAAAGTCTTCTCCTTTCTCATCATCCTCGCCAACATTTGTTGCTGCCTGAGTTGTTAACCTTAGCCATTCTGGCAGGTGTCATCTCACCATAATTATTCTTTCATCCACCATAATTATTTTGAGATTCATCAAAGTCATTGCATATATTACTAATTTGCTGTTATAGCTCCAAGTAGGGTCCCCTTACATTAAATAGATATACCACAATTTATTTATCCATTCACTGATTGATTAACATTTGGGATATTAAAAATAAAGCGCTAGGGCCACTTGCGTGGCTCAGTCAGTTAAGCATCAGGCTTCAATTCAGATCATGATCTCAAAGTTCACAAGTTCTGGCCCTGTGTCAGGCTCTGTGCTAACAGCTTAGAGCTTGGAGCCTGCTTCAGATTCTGTGTGTGTGTCTCTCTCCTCCCTCCCCCGCTTGTACTCTCTCTGTCAAAAACAACAACAATAATAATGATGATGATAACAACAACAAACATTAAAAAAATAAAGTGTTGTGAACATTTGTATATAAGACTTTGTTTCAAGTAAAAGAGTAACCTGGTCACTGTCACTGCATTGTGGCCAGAACAAAGGAAGTCAGTCAGATTTTCAGTGCTCCACTCTTCATCATGAATGGATAGCTTGGGATTACCAAGTATTTGATTAAAGTCTCCAACATGAAAAGCAGAGACCTAAATAAATAACTTTGTAAAAAGAGGACAGAAAAATAAATATGAAATGGTACATATCAAGGGTGAATTCTAACAAAAAATAATAATAGATTCTGGGCATAGAGAATAGGTCAGAAACAAAGCATAAGGAACAAAAATGCTTTCTGGCTTTTCAACAACCACATTGGAAACAGAAGAGCATTGTTTTCAACATTCTGTAAGGACATTTATTTTCTTTTTTGGGGGGACATAATTTGTATTTTATTTTATTTTTTAAAGTTTATTTATTATTTATTTTGAGAGAGAGAGAACCAGTGGGGGGTGGACAGAAAGAAGTGGGGCGGGGGGACAGAGAATCTGAAGCCAGTTCTGTACTGACAGCAGAGACCCCGATGCGGGGCTTGAACCCACGAACTGGGAGATCACGACCTGCACTGAAGTCAAATGCTTAACCAACTGAGCCACCCAGGCGCCCCTAGGACATAACTTTTAATACAGAGTTCTCTTCCTAGCCAAACGATCAATATGACATGATGAAATTAAAAAACATTTCAGCCATATAAAGTCTCAGAAAGGAACCTGCCACGTACCTTTTCTCAGAAAGTTATGAGAGGATATTCTCTAAAATTCTCTAGTACCACACCAATGAGAAGAAACCCATGAGATCATAGGAGGGGCCCAACACAGAAGAGAGGGTGTTGAAAATCACACAATGACAACTGTACACATGGCTTCAGACTAGTCCGACCAGAGCAGGAGGATGCAGAGCTGCTAGAACGAATAATAATAAGAGAAAAACGCGCTCTTGGGGAGCACTGGCTCACACCACCTTCTCAGTCCCCGAAATCTTGCAAAGTCCTTTGTTCTACACGCTTTGCCGGTGGTACAACCGAGGCCTCGGCTGTAGGGTCACTGTGCCCCACCACAACTCCACAGAAGACCACTGCCTCACAACTTACATCCTTGTTGCATGCCTACTAATGGGCACTCGGAAGTGCCAACCTAGGGGGAGGCAAGCAAGGAGCTTTGGGCTCAAAATTTAAGGAGGGTCTCTCAGGTGCAAGCTCAGCACCTCATTGCTCCCCAGCATCTAGTTCCCCAGGGACAGACGCCTGGCCATCTCCTACTCCCATACCCGTCTCACTGTCTTGTGTCTTTATTGCCACTTTCTCATGTTCCCCTTCTATAATGGGTTGATACATAATGGCAGGGAAATGTGTTTCCTTTAAGAATTTATATAATTTTTTATACTTAATTAAGTTTAGGCTTCGGTTTTTCTTAATGTGTTTTTTAAATATTTTTTTAAAAATGTTTTTATTTATTTTTGAGACAGAGAAAGACAGCATTAGCAGGGGAGGGGCAGAGAGCGAGAGAGACACAAAATCCGAAGCAGGTTCCAGGCTCTGAGCTGTCAGCACAGAGCCCGAGGCGGGGCTTGAACCCACGAACCCTGAGATCATGACCTGAGCGGAAGTCGGACGCTTAACCGAGCCACCCAGGCACCCCTAGGCCATGGTTTTTTGTTTACTTTAAGTTCTGTTAGAGATTTCTTCACATTTTGTGAGGCTGCATTTTAATTTTACCTATTTATTCATTTTTCAATGTTTATTTACTTATTGTGAGAGAGAGAAAAAGAGAGAGCAAGTGGGAAGAGGGGCTGAGAGAGAGAGATTCCCAAGCTAATTTCACACTCAGTGTGGAGCCCAACTCAGGCCCAATCTCATGACTACGAGATCACAACCTGAACCAATATCAGGAGTAGGATACTTAACCAACGGAGTCACCCAGTGCCCTTTGCATTTTAATTTTAAAGTAGAATATCAACTGCCACTTCAAATGTTCACAAGCAAAAAACCCTCCAAAATCACATGGAGCATGACAATCATTTGTGATCCATGAATAATAAAGAACAAAAAAAGTATGAAGAGAAGGGAGTGGGTGTAGAAAACACAATTTGTTCTCACTAGTCAAATGAATTATACTTTCCACTAAGAAATTGCTCCTTCCAATAACTAAGAACAGAATTTTCTCAAGTGATTGTTTGAAGCTGAAAGTGCATACTAAAATATTAGAAACAGAAGAGCACAAATCACTATTACAATCTTAATTCTACTTCTAAAAATATGCAGAAAGAGAATCCAAACAGTACACAGGGCTTCAGTTTGTGAGACTGCTTCAGGGAAAGTGCATTGTCATGATCTACTGTGCTTCAAGACCAGGAGTTGCAAAGAAGTCTTTACTTGAGTCAGCTGTGATTAGAGAAGGTCAGCTTTATACTGCAGTGGTAACATCCCATCAAGCAAAGATTCCTGGCAGCGCTAGAAAAAAAAATTCTTTTTTTAAAAAATATTTTTATTTATTTCTAGGAGAGAGCGAGCGAGCGAGAGAGAGAGAGAGAGAGAGAGCGCGAGAGAGAGACAGCGTGAGCAGGGGAGGGTCAGAGAGAGAGGGAGTCACAGATTCTGAAACAGGCTCCAGGCTCTGAGCTGGCAGTCAGCACAGAGCCCGACGCGGGCTGGAACCCACGAACCGCGAGATCATGACCCAAGCGAAAGTCGGATGCTTAGCCGACTAAGCCACCCAGGCGCCCCGAAAAAAAAAATCTTGCTGCTCTTCCAACTACAGTTGAAAGCAAGTGATGATTTATTTCTTCCCTTCCAAATTTTTATTCAAATGCTAGTTAGTTAACATGTAGTGTAACATTGGTTTCAGGAGCAGAATTCAGTGATTCATCACTTCCATTCAATACCTAGTACTCATTCCAACAAGTGCCCTCCATTTAGCCCATCCCCCACCCACCTCGCTCCATCAACTCTGTTTGTTCCCTATGGTTAGCTTCTTTCTCTCTCTCTCTCTCCTTTTTTCCTTTTTCATATGCGCATCCGTTTTGTTTCCTAAATTCCACATGTGAGTGAAATCATATGGTATTTGTCTTTCTCTGAGTAACTTATTTTGCTTAGCCTAATATACTCTAGCTCCATCCCCATCATTGAAAATGGCAAGATTTCATTTTTTTTTTTTAATGTTCATTTTTGAGAGTAAGAGAGAGAGCGTGAGTGAGGCAGGGCCATATAGAGAAGGAGATACAGGGTCTGAAGCAGCGCTTTAGGTTCTGTGCTGACAGCAGACAGCCGGATTCAGGACTCAAACTCACGAACCACAATATTGTGATCTGAGCAGAAGTTGAATGCATGATTGACTGAGCCACCCAGGTGCCCCAAGATTTCATTCTTTTTGATGGCTGAGTAATATCCAAACTACATTTTCTTTATCCAGACATCAGTCGATGGACACTTGGGCTCCTTCCATACTTCAGCTACTGTTGAGAAAGTGAGTGATGAGTTAGTATTCCTAATGTGTAGTATGGTGTCAATGAAAGGAACCCAGGGCTTGAGAATGTTGTTCTGCCCTGTGATAACTTTCAAGTGGGCCACCAAAGTTTATAATAATAATTTAAACATTTTGATAATATTTCAGATTGATTCTTATGTCCAAGAAGTCTGTCTTATGCTGGTAATATTTAGCTTGGTTTTGCCTTTGTCAAAGTATTTATTTTAACATTTGGTCACTAAGCATTCAGCCAGTTTGTGTATCTGCTAACTCTATCTGCTAGGTATATATTTTAATACAAGTTAACATGGTTTTCCCTCCCCTGCCCTGCCCCAGTTCCTCTCTTGCCACCAATTTCCCTTTTTGCTTTATAAATGTTTTGACTTGAGTTAAATTTTATTTTATTTTATTTTATTTTTGATAGAGAGAGGGTGCAAGTGAGCAAGGGGCAGAGAAAGGGAGAATCTCACAAGGCACAGAGAGAGAGGGAGAGAGGGAGGGAGGGAGAGGGAGAGAGAAGCATGGCTCACCCGAAGGGGGTCATGAGCTCATCTGACATGGGGCTTGAACTCATGAACCATGAGATCATGACCTGAGATGGAGTCAGATGCTCAACTACTGAGCCAACCAGCTGCCCTGGTTAAATTTTAATTTAGTCTCCAGGTTACAGGATATCAAGACAAGGTGTGGTTAAACTAGAAGAGGAATACAAATCCTCTAGAGATAGATGCAGGGACTCATGTGGCTTTGGGCTTCCCACTTCAGGTAGGAGACAGATTTAGGTTATGCAGGTATTTTGTGGTGTGGAAATTCAAGAATGAGAAGTTTCAGAGGTTAGGTAGCTTCAGTTGTACTTTCCATACCCATTCCAGCCAACTGCTGGTATGGCTGTCTATACCACAAGCCTAGGAAATGAAGAACCATATTCCCAGAATCCTTTGCTGCTAGGATCTAGATACATTTTGGGCTTTTCTAATTAGATGCACACAAATGAAATGTTGACTTGGAATGCAGGCCATTGAGAAAGAGGCAGGCTATGAGTCATCTCTTGGCTGGTTTGAATGATGGTGGAGGCAGTATAGTCAGATAGCAGCTGTGCTCGTGGACTCCTGAATTTGCCAGCTTCCTTTTTTAAATTTATTTTTTAAGTTTATTTATTTATTTTGAGAGAGAGGGAGAGAGAAAGAGAGAGAGAGAGCAAGGGAGGGCAGAGAGAGAGAGAGAGTCCCAAGCAGGCTCTGTGCTGTCAGCCTGGACCCAAGTCAGGGTTCTAACCCACAAAACCCTGGGATCATGACCTGAGATGAAACCAAGAATTGGATGTTTAACTGACTGAGCCACCCAGGCACCCCTGAGTTTGCAACTTCCTAGTGGCGGCGGGAGAAGCAGTTCTTTGGTTAGTATGGTTTTGCTTTGTGGGTCTAGGTTTTTTAGCTTTTTGGGTTTGGTTTTGTATTTCCCTCCTCAACAGTTCTGTGAGCTCTTTCTACTCCTCAATAAATCTGTTTGTACTCAAACTAGTTAGAGAGGATTCTATTCTTAACTATTTCAGATGTTCAATTTTTGTCTTGTATCATGCTAGGCCCTTTACCTACATTATCTAATTAAATCACCACATGACCAAGAAATAAGTACTATTATTTATGTCTATTACCAGATGAGGAAGCAACTTTTCCAATCTTTTCTGAAGGTAGAGAAGGAAAATTGGGGGTAACGTTTTAATCACAGAAAGTCACAGTAATAGTACAAAGAACTCTGTACTCTTCACCCAGAACCCCTAGTTGTTAACATTTTACCACATTTGCTTTATCTTTTACCCCTCCCTGTCTCTCTTTCTCTCTCTCCTCTCTACACACAATAATTTTTTGTTCTGATCCACTAGGGAGGAGGTTGCAGACATGATGCCCCTTTGATGTGTATTTTCTAAGAACAAGGACATTACTTACATTAAGAGAGCCCTAGGCAGGGCTCAAACTCACGAACCATGAGATCATGGCCTGAGCCCAAGTCGGATGCTTAACGAACTGAGCTACCCAGGTTCCCCCAATAATGTTTTTACAATAGTAAACTAAACATTTTTTTTCTGGTCTGGATGCAATTTAGTCTCACAAGTTGCATTTAGTTGTCAAACCAATTTAGTCTTCCATAAATGGAATAGCTCCTTAGTCTGTCTTTTGTCTTCCATAACCTTAACATTTTTGAAGTATACAAGCCAGCTATTCTTAAAATGTCAATCTATAGGGCGCCTGGGTGGCTCAGTCGGTTAAGCAGCCAACTTCGGCTCAGGTCACGATCTCACGGTTCGTGGGTTGGAGCCCCGCGTCAGGCTCTGTGCTGACAGCTAGCTCAGAGCCTGGAGTCTGTTTCAGATTCTGTGTCTCCCTCTCTCTCTGCCCCTACCCTGCTCATGCTTTCTCTCTCTCTCTCTCTCTCTCTCTCAGAAATAAATAAAACATTAAAAAAATTAAAAAAATAAAATGTCAATCTAGATTTATTTGGGTGTTTCTTGAGGGAATAGTTTTACATATATATTACATGTATGTTGCAAAGAATTCAAACTGAGAAGTACACAAAATAAAAGGTAAAATTTGCCTCTTCTCCATCTCCTTCACCATAAATAGCCATTGTTCTACATTTAAGTTTTAACTTCAAAATGCTGCTTAAAAACAATTTCTTTGTGGGGTGCCTAGCTAGCTTAGTCAATACAGCATATGACCCTTGATACTGGGGTTGTGAGTTCGAATGCCATGTTGGGACTAGAGCTTACTTTACAAAAAAGGAGGAAAAAAAATTATTTCTGGGGCATCTGGCTGGCTCCATTGCTAGAGCACATGACTCTTGATCCCGGGGTCATGAGTTCAAGCCTCACATTGGACATGGAGCCTTAAAATAAAAAATAAATAAAAATAATTTCTGGGGTGCCTGGGTGGCTCAGTCAGTTAAGCATCCAACTTCGACTCAGGTCATGATCTCACGGTTCGTGGGTTCAAGCCGCGTATCGGGCTCTGTGCTGACAGCTAGCTCAGAGCCTGGAGCCTGTTTTGGATTCTGTATCTCCCTCTCTCTCTGACCCTCCCCTGCTCATGCTCTCTCTCTCTCTCTCAGAAATAAATTTTTAAAAAACATTTAAAAAATAACTTCTTTGTATGCATTGCTAAAAGTTTAAGAACATTTTCCTATGTGGCTGACATAACATCAGTACCTGAAAAATAATAATAATTCCTTAACATTATCTAACACCCCATCCACATTCAGAGTCCCTTAATTGTTCCAGATATGCCCTTTACAGTTAATCTGTACATACCAAGATTCAATCTAGAATTAGACATTTGTTACTGGTTGATATGTCCCATAACTCTTTTTTTTATCTTGAGCAGTCCATAATGTTGAATGATAAAATTGTCCTTAGGAGTCTGTCAAGAAGAAATATTTGGTTGAAGTTCCAAGGGTCCAGAAGTCATTCTTATGTCAGCAGCAAGAGCCTTCACCTCTGTAGAGTGGGACAGGTGACTCAAAACCTGGCTGTTCAGGTAGATCACTCTAGCCAAGCTCTACCCAAGCCAAACCACCTCTCTGTGCTTTGATTTTCTCTTTTGCAATGCAAGCAAGAAAATACCATTCTCAGGGGTTTGTAAAAAAAAAGTATATCATTAATCAAATATAAAGTATGAAATACAAATATGCTTGTCATAAAAAATTATATCTAAAGCAAACAGGAAAAGTCAAGCCATAGGAATTAGACAATGAATGTTGAACTCACACAAAGGAAGAAAAGTCTGCAATTTGAAGATGTTTTTTCTTTTGATTTATTTTTCAATTTTTTTCTTTCAGTGCTTTCTTCTTTTATATATCACAGTGGCAGCAGGTGAGAGTTCATTAGACCAGATACATTAGGACATAATGAAATAACATTATATTTATAGATCTAGGTGTAGTGGGAATGGATGTATAGCCTTAACATAGGAAAACAAACACTGAGCAATGTTTCATAAACATTCTTTCATGTCAACAAAATGCTATGGTTATTACTTCTAAAGGAGAGTTCAGGGGCACCTGGGTGGCTCAGTAGGTTGAGCATCTAACTCCTCATTTCAGCTCAGATCGTGATCTCACAGTTCTTAAGATAAAGCCCACTGAGCATGGAGCCTGCTTGGGATTCTCTCTCTCTCTCCCTCCCCGTGCTCCTCTCCTTCTCTCTCTCTCAAATAAAAAAAAATAATTATTAAAGAAGAGTTAAGTTTGTGTGTGGGTTTATTACATGGCTTTATTATTTCCTATTATCTCACATGTGCTGGACCTAGGGAAAGGAATCTTTTTTTCCTTTGGTTGTAAGCATGTTAAAAAGCTTAAAAGTGAGACATTTTTAGTGATGATTTGTGGACATTTGTACTGGATTGAATAATGTGTTCTAAATCGTATTCACACAGAACCTCAGAATGTGACCTTATTTGGAAATGAAGTCTTTGCAGATATCGTTAGTTAAATCAAAGTGAAGTCATCTGGATTATGGTGATTATGGTCATCTAATGACTGATGTCCTAATAAGGAAAGGAAAGTCTGGACACAGACCCTCCAGGAGAACACAATGTGATGATGGAGGCAGAGACTGTAGTGACGTGTCTTCAAGCCAAAGAACTACAAGAAGCTGGGAGGGGGCAAGGAAGGACCCTACCTTAAAGTGTCCAGGGAGAGCATGCCCTGCTGACACATTGATGTTGGTTTTCTGGCCTCCAGAACTGTAAGAAAATAAATTTCTGTTGTTTTAAGCATCCAAGTTTGTGGTAATTTGCTACATGGCTCCAGGATACTCCCACAACATTGCAGTATCATGTGCAACTGAGCTTTGGGAAGCTGACTCATTCTAACCAAAATTCACCAACTGAGTTTTATAAGCTCAGATTTCAATGTATTCATCTACAACGAGAAATGGCTGGCAGGATAACAGGTCTTCCCTCAAGAAGCACCAACCTGTTGTGCAGGCCTATATTATAAATCAGGAAGGAGGAGAAACTAATATTTATAGAGCATCTGGTATGTTTCAGGTACCATACGTGTCACAAATATAAAATTAGAATTGCAATCAGGGCTTTGCATGAAAGGTACTGTGGCACATAAGCCAGAGAATTGAGGACATCAAGGAGTCCACAGATGATGAATCTGAAGAAAGGATCCGGAGGAATGATAGGAATTAACAAAGAGAAGGGAAGATGGCAGATACAAAAGCTTTACATATTCAAGGAACCAAAGAAAGATCATGTACATTGGGGTAGGGGTGGGTTGTACTGGTTGCGGCAGGAGAGAAAGTGAGAGGTGACACATGCAAGGGCTCCTAGATGGTGTTCAGGTTTGTGTCTTTTTCCTGAGGCAATGGGGGAGGGGGTGGTTACGTTTTCTTATACAAAGAGATGGTGAAAGTAGATGTGCATTTTTGGAAAGATCACTCTGGCTGCAATGAAGGTATAAATTGGAAGGAAGGGGGTTGATGCCAGCAGAGGGTCCAGGGATTAGGAATGAACACACCACACCTCTGCAGACACTCTATGAGACCCCACAAGAACCACCAAGAAGCCAGGCCCCCTGACCCTCATGCCAGGAGCTCCCTCCCCATAAACTGAGACCTCCCCTGGGAGAGAAGTAGGTCTGAGCATTTGTCTGAGTTATCCAAGCAGAGAAATTATTGAGATCACTGGCTTGGGTTAATATTGTGGTTTTGGACTAAATTTTTACCCTTGCTACCCCAACAATGGGAGTTCATTGAATCAGATCTATAATAAACATTCTGTTTATACACCTGAGTGTAGTGTAGGTGAATTCACAAGCCTGACAAATGAAGAAGAAACAAACACTCAACAATGTACCTTAAACATCCTTTCAGGTCAGAATATATCCACCTAAGGCATTCTTTGTAACAGCTGCTGCATTCTTTGTATGCATACTGTCACTTATCTATCTTTTTTTTCTTTCTTTCTCTTTCTTTCTTTTCTTTCTTTCTTTCTTTCTTTCTTTCTTTCTTTCTTTCTTTCCTTCCTTCCTTCCTTCCTTCCTTCCTTCTTATTAAAGTATAGCTGACACACAATGTTGCATTAGTTTCAGGTGTGCAACATAGTGGTTTGACAACTCTGTACATTAGGTGATGCTCACTACAGTGTAGCTACCATCCATTACCAGACAGTGCTATTACAATACCATGGACTATATTCCATATATATATATATTTAACTGTTTATTTAACTATTTCCTTATTTATTTGGTAAACAACCTCTCTCTAGTATTTTGCTATGACGCCAGTATCTTGGACATTTGCCCAAGTACACTTCTGAGAGATTTTTCTAAAGCAGTCTTTGGAGGAAGATTTCCAGGTCTAAGAGAAAGCATATTCAAACACTGATAGATCCTGGCAAACTCCCTACAAGAGAGACTCTTAATCACACTGACTTCTGTCTGAGTAGGATATTCACACTTTCACACACATTATCTAGTTTTTGTTGTTTTTCTGATTGTAAGAGTGACATGTCTTGGGAGATGGAAACAATGTCTTTCACTTGACCTGTCAAGGAAGGCACTGTGGGTGTTTGATTCACGTACATGGATGGCTGCTTCTGGTGAAGGGCGATTATCGTCTGGGATGACGTTCAGGTGAGTATCTCCCCAGAGAGGATGGGTTTCTGGCTTTGCTGAGCCCACATTTCAGAATACGCCCTGACACGGAATGGAAGCTTCTGCGCTACAGAGAAGAGAGTCAGAAGTTGGTGGGTGGGATGGGGAGTCTGAGAGGAAGGCCCCAGAAGCCAGTGACAAAAAGCCTGGGATGAGGAAGGACAGGGAGCTAAATGCCAGACGCAGTGTAAGTAGAAAGGGATTTTGGAAGCAAATGTACCATTTCCTAGAGTTCATAAAATTCCATTCTCTTTGTGTTAATTGTGCCTCAGAATATGTATTTAACCTCTTATTAGAGATGTTGTGAGTCAATTAGTTCTGGCCTTTCTCCCAGGAAGGCAGCTGTACAGCTTTCATGAGTTGTTTCCACACAGTGAAGAGAAACCAGGGAAGCCTGTTTCTGATGGCAAGAATGGAGGAAGGTGAGGGGAGGCTGCCGCGGACGGTTAAGGAAGCACAGCCGAAGGCTTGCTCTAGGTACTGTTTTAGGTACCTCTAAATCCATCTTTACCCTCACTTCAAGACCCATGTGAGCAAGTGAAAGCGGGGAGGGGTGATTTACAGTCCCTGAAGGGTTTTGGTGCTGTGCTGAAGGGAAGACCAAGGACGACTGGATGTCACCAGGCAGTAAAACAAGAGCAATAGGAGAAACAACAGGCAGAGTGTGACAGTCACAAGCTGAGAACAGGGAGGGCCTGGCTCTACCTGGGCTGCCCAGAGGAGCCTTCAGAGAGCACAACACCTGAGCTAAGTCTGAAGGGTGAGAGTAGATCTCCATGAAGGCCCAGAGTGTGGACAGGTGTATCTGTTTCCTAGGCTGAGGTAATGAACGAACCGAAACTGGGTGGCTTACAACAGCAGGTATTTATTCTCTCATAGTTCTGGAGGCCAGAAGACTGAAATCAAGGTGTTGGCATGCCGTCTGGAGGTTCTGGGCAGACTCCATTCCTTGGTTCTTCTACCTTCTGATGACTGCTGCCTCCTTTGGCTTGTATCACATCATTCCAAACTCTGCTGCCACTTTCACATGGCCCTCTCCTTTTTTGTGGCTTTTAAGGACACTAGTCATTGGATTTAGGCCTCACCTGGATAACACAGTATGATCTCACCTCAAGATACTTAAGTCAATTATATTGGCAAAGACTTTTTTAAAGTTTATTTTGTCACACAGAGTGCAGGCAGGGGAAGGGCAGAGAGAGGGAGAAACCCAAAAAGTCTCTGCAAGGTCAGCACAGAACCCCATGTGGGGCTCAAACTGCCAAAATCAAGACTTCGATGCTTAACCCACTGAGCCACCCAGGTACCCCTTATCTTTCTTTTTTTCATGTTTGTTTATTTTTGAGAGAGAGACAGAGACAGAGCATGAGTGGGAGATGGGCAGAGAGACACAGAATCCCAAGCAGGCTTCAGGCTCCGAGCTCCGAGCTGTTAGCACAGAGTCCAATGTGGGGCTTGAACTCATAAGCAGTAAGATCATGACCTGAGCCAAAGTTGGACACTTAACCTACTGAGCTACCCAGGTACCCCTGAACTTTCCAGCATGCACACACGGGGGAGGGGCAGAAAGAGGGAGACAGATTCCAAAGCAGGCTCCATGCTGACAGCAGAGAGACAGCCTGATGCAGGCTCAAACTCACAAACTATGAGATCATGACCTGAACCGAAGCCAGAAGCTTAACTAACTGAGCAACCCAGGCACCCAAGCCCCTTGTCTTTTTAAATAAGATAACGTTCCCAGATTCCCGGGCTCTCCTTTTTGAACATTCAACCTGTTCGGAGGGTTTCCGGAAGAGAACAAACTTCTTAATGGAAGGACTTTGATGATGGTGTCTCCACGATCTTTCAAGTCATGTAACAAATTATTTTTCTGCCCTCAAGGTGAGATTAATTACTTTCATTTGCACAAATGAAAGGTTTTCCAGGCCTCCATGCTTTTGCATATGCAGCTCCCCCTCTCAGCTTTAATGAAGTTAGATGATAAAAGGAAATCAGTAGAATGGAATGGTGGTAGGAAATAGGTTTGGCAGATAAGACAAATAGGCTCTCTGGTTCCAAATGTTTGTATTTCATCAATAAAAGTTTCTTTTGGACAATCCAGCTATGTTCAGGAAGCCCCTTTACCATTCTGTCTGGCTTTATGTAAGTAGCAGGTAGGAGGTTTATTTGTGTGGAATGTAAAAATTTCCTCTCTGAAATCTGATTTCATGTTTACTCATGAGTAGCAGCTGCTTGCAAAAGTTGTTCACCTTTGAGTAAATTACAAATTTGCCTATGAGCACATAAATATCCTAAAGGTTTATTTTGTTTTGTGTCTCAGGAGAAGGAGATGCAAAAGAATGAGCTGGATATTCATAAGGCTGCAGATAATTTGTTTTGAATGCTCTCTGTAGATGGAGGAACAGTGGCTAAAGAGGAGGAATGCTTGAATTTCAATGGGAATTGTCAACATGAAGTGAATAACAAAGGTGCCAGCCACAAGATCAATGCCTTCATATCTTTCTTTTATTGTCTCATTGTAATTAAAGCCTAAAGTGGATTATGAAAATATACAAACAAACATCTTCCACCTTGGATTTATGCCTGGCGTGCTGTGAGTTTCCGCCTGGTGGGATATGATTGCCTATGCATTATGCAGATTTTACTATAATGGAGGCTTTATAATATGGTGTTTCCATGTGGCAAAAATGTAAAGTCTGGTGACACAAAGGCAGATGAGAGGGTACTGCTTATTAAAGATCATGAGTAGACTAGGAAAAATTAAGAGGTAGAGAAGAAAATAAGCCTGGTGGCCCAGATACAGAGAAGGTATTGAATATCTAGTGGACAATCGATGAGACAGGACAAAGGAGTGAATGGGGAGCAGATGAAAAGAGAAGCCAAATATGTTGCTGTTCTCTAACAAGTTGTACATTCATTTAATCTCTACACTCAGTGTGGGGCTCAAATTCACAACCCCAAGACCAAGGGTCACATGTTCTTCCAACTGAGCCAGCCAGGCACTGCACAAATTCTTTACTTGTATAAAACACTATATATCATTGCTGTCTGAACTAACCCCACAGCTTCTCTCAGGGATTCCCTGGATTCTTGTCCTCTGTGGTCTGGAGACCACTGTTTATACTCCACTCCCACTAGAGCAAGGGGAACACGTTACTAGGCCTCTGAGAGGGAGGAGGCAGTGTAGAAAACATCCGTCACCAGCTTCCCCTTCTCTGTCCTTGGAGAGTGATGGAAACAAAAAGAACATACACATGCCAAGGTCTGGGCATGGCCTGGGGCCAAAACCTCTGGGTAGGAGTAGACTCATCTTTGCTCTCCCCCAGAGCACAGAAGCCCCGGCGTGGCCCACGCTGGCCTCTGGAGTCTGCTGGGCTAACGGTGCCTGGGGAATCCATCTATGGTGGGGATGATAAGTGTCCTGGCCCTGCGGGGCTCTGTCTCCACCTCATGGCCTGCTCTAGCCAGGTGAGTAGAAGCAGAGAGGTCGAACCTGCTTGGTGTCAGGGTTCTGGCCAGAGACAGAAGGCAGGACTGAGGCTTAAGAGAGTGTTTTGTTGCATAAAGGGCAAGGACTCAGACAGGCTTCAGTCTGGAGCCTCCTCCTACAATTTCGTGTCTTTGAACGAAGGCAAATCATTTGCTGTCTCTGAACTGAATGTCTTTCTCCATAAGTTAAAGGTGATACTACCTGCAGCCAGAGTTACTGTGAAGACAAATGGGATGCCTGCCTGCCTTCCTTCTTTTGCACATTCACTCAAACAATATTTTTGGGTGCAAACTTAGGCAAAATTCTAAAATAACTTCCAATGACCCGTACCCTTGTATAATCTTTCCCTTTGAAGGTGGGCAGGATCTGTGACTGATGACTGTGACTTCTGTGCTGAAGTTGTGTATTGTGGCAAAGTTGAAAGGATTTTGCAAATCTGTCAATTTTGAGTTAATCAAAAAGGAAATTATTCTGGGTGGATCTGAATCAGATGAAAGCCTTGAAGTGTCAGACAGAGTCCCTTGCTGGCTTGGAAGCAAGTCATGAGGAGTTCTAGAACTGCAAGGATATGAATTCTGCCAACAATCATATAAGGTCAGAGGAGGACCTGGAGCCTCAAATGAGACCCCATCTCATGGCGCTGCTACCTTGGCAGCAGCTTTGTTTTGGGTTCCTGAGCAGAGGACCCAGCCAAGCCAGGCCAAGACTCCTGATCCGTGGAAACTGTGAGATAATAAACGTGCATTATTTTAAGCGATTATATTCCAGGTAATATGTTATGTAGCGTCATGGTGAGTGCTGGGGATGCAGTGGTCCACAAGGCAAGCACAGCCCCGCCCTGCTAGGAGCACAAACAAGGAAAGAGATGACTTACTGTCATCTGATGAATCAATAAAGGAGAACTTTTGAGTTAAGTACTTTGAATTAAGTGCTTGAGTTAAGTCTTTTTGCCACTCCATCAGTGAACAGGATTCTTCAACTGCAGGCCTGCTGTCATTATGCCTGCTGGGAAGGGAAACAGAATGTGTCGGAAGGAGGAGGATGGGGGGGAGGGGGTTAGTGGGAGGAATCCCTTCCAGGTAGGGAGGGAAGGGAAGACAAAGCCCATTCGGTTCTAAGAGGAGAGGCAGAGGGAGAAAGAGGGGATGATGTACCCTGGGTTTGTCTTTCCTCACCTTCCTCCTCTCCCCCAAGGTGAGGGGGGTGGAGGGAAGTTTTAAACAACCAGAAAAGTTTGGGGGAGACTTTAGAGTAAAGGGACATTGCTCCTGTCTTTTATGGGTAAATACTGGGAAATTTTCAAGTGTCCTTAGAAGAATGTGAAATCCAGCACCTACCCCGAAGGCCTGAAATGGTGTGGATCTAGACTGAGTGAGGATCAGAGATAGCATGCTGTTGGGTCCTCTCTCACCCCTGCTCAGCCCTGCTGTCTGCAGTCTTATCTACAGCCAGCTCATTTGGTCCCATTTTCTTCTTCTGAGACAGAAAACAAAATAAACCTTTAGGATATTTATGTGTTCAGAAGCAAACTCACCATTCACTCAAAAAGTGAACAACTTGCGAGCCGCTGCTAGTCATGAGTAAGCATGAAATCAAATTTCTGAGAATGTTTCACGTTTCTCAGAAACGTGATGAAAGAGATGGTTTTAAATGAAAGAGACTAGGGTACTTTTAATTAGCAAGATCAAGTGTTATCCCTCACAAGTGTGATGGTGGCTTGAATGCAAGATCAGACCATCAGCAAAAAAGAAAGCTTTATTCTTATTCTTCCTGTAGCATCTGGATGTATCTAGAGTATAATAGTCTCCAATAAAAGCAACACCTTGGAGTGGAGATTTTTCTGGTTCAGTTTTGTTCCCCGGGAGACATGTGGTAGTATCTGGAAACATTTTTGGTTGTTACAACTTGAGGGGGCGGGGGGTGCTACTGGCATCTAGTCCATAAAGGCCATCCCTGCTGCTAACCACCCTATGATGTTTAAAAACAGCCCCCCTCCACGATAAAAACTATTTGGCCCCAATTGTCAAAGGTGCTGCTGTTGACAAATGCGCCCTTGGGGAAGGCCAAGTTGCTAAAGGGAGGTGCGCCAGCCCACATGAGGGTGAAAAGGAGGGGCAGAGAAGAAAGAGTGCAGCCAGGGGGACTGGCCTGAGTAAAGGCCTGTGGAGAAGAGCCAGTGAGGGATCTGAACAGGGTGAAGCCTAGAGTGAGAGGTGGCTCAGAGACCGGGGTCAGCAGCAGCGAGCCCACTCAGGAAGAATCTTTAAGCCATGTACTAACTCTGGACTTCATTCCAAGGTCCTGAGGGAGAGATTGGAGGGTTTTAGGCAAGGCTGTGGCAGCACGGTTTTGCCCTTTACAGCTTACAAAGGAATTGCTACCATTCTCAGTGGATCTTCACAATAACTCAGTGAGGAGGGAAGGAGGGCTGTTATTATTTCTATTTTTAAAATACATCTGTATGTCTTGACTGTCTTCACCACATAAGGGGCCATAGCTGCCCTCCTGCTATGACAGGAGGAAATATGGGAACCTGGAAAGAGAAAGGAATAGATGCATTCCTGCCTTCACACGCGGAAGTGGCAAAACTGCATAAAGGGCTCTTAATTGCCCTGTTTGTCCACCAACCACCACTGCGCTGGTTTCGTTCTGGTTATTTTCCCTTAGATGAACCTTGGCTATGCATCAGCTACTTAGAATCACACAATTAAGTCAAGTTCTGCTTCAGCAACTGTCTGCACATGAATTGTTGTGATATTAGTTGAAATAAAAATAAACTATAAGAAGAGTTCATACCTATAACAGGGAGTATTATCCCTATGGGAGCATGATCAGTTAGTCAAAAGTCAACGGGCTGTGAAACCTTATTGAAACTAGATGTTAGTTAAATACGGGAGTGTGGGGAGACGTGCAGCCTGGAGAGAATGAGTTGCCTTAAAAAATGGATTAGGATGAAATTCTGGTATGCAGAGAGAAGTACAGCACTGTTGGAACATCTCACTTAAAGTATGGCTTGTTCATATAGATGTGGAGAACAAAGACAAAAGAAAAAGAATTAAACTTCCTCGCAAATTACAGCCTATTGACAAGTTCTGGGACAGGCAGAGTGATCTTCTGGGAACTCAACTACCTTCATGTTAATACTTTGCTAAAGGCAAAAGGCAAAATTAGTTCAAGATTAGCCCAACCTCCAGGATTCTGTAAATCTCCTTTAACATATAAAAATTCCTTTGGAAACTTCCTCTTTCTCTACTCCTCAAGATATATGTGAGCAATCATCCCCCAAGTATATGGCCCCCGATATATATCTGAAGAGTCTCTTGACTAAGGTTTTACTAGACAGTACTAAGTGACCTTTTCATAACAATAATAACGAACTCCCTCAAGGTCCTGGAAACCTTACTTCCAAATTCCTTAGAGACTTAGGCTTATCGCTAACCTCCTCCCAACTTGGAAGTATATAATCAGCCACTCCTCCCAACCCCAGCGCAGCTTTCTGCTCAAGGGTCCTGTCCCTGTGCTTTAATAAAATCACCCTTTTGCACCAAAGTTGCCTCAAGAATTCTTTCTTTACTGTTCACTCCAAACCCCAACATTTTCACATCAATATCACTTACTTTCAGAGCATCTCCTACTCATAGTCCATAAAGCAGCTGCCTGGAATTCATAATACGCTGACCTCCTGGGGAACACAATGAACCTTCTCCATAGAATCTTTATTTATAATGTCCCCCAACCACGCTGAGGGTGAAGGTGCAGTGTTGTGCCTTCTGTTCTGCAGGCGGTGAGGAGGAGGATTCTGTGAACAAACTGCCTATTTACTGGCCTGGGTCAGTGATTGCTTAACAAATTCTCTGACTTATCCTGGAGATACTTGCCAATACATATACATTAAATTGAAAACCAGAATAAATTCAAGAAATAATTTTCACCAGCAACCATGATTGTTTTCAGTAGTTTAGCATTAGTAACAACACTAATGCCTCGCCCTCTGCATTTATTTTTCTAAGCTGTAGATGACACATGACATCATGTGTTCTAGAACCTTCAGTAGCTCCCTCTGTTTTCAAGATAAAATTCAAAGGTCTAGCAGACAAAGCTTTTCACAATCTAACACCACATATTCTTCCTGCTTTTCTTCCCCCATTTGGGATCTTGATGTGGGAGCTGTGTAACAGCTATGACAGGGGCCTTCCCAGTCCATTTAACTTACACCCATGTTAACACCACCTTATTTCTAACATTGTTTCCTCTGTCTCTGTCGAGACTGTCCTCTCTACCACTCTACCTGGCAAATCTTTCTGGATCACTTCAAATAAAGAACTGAATGGAGCTGTAGACAAAATGACTCTGCTTGGAAACCCAGGTTTTGGGAGTCAGAGCCAGTCTCTGTCCTTTGACCTGTACATGATCGCTAGTTTGATTCTATGATGGATCAGTCATTTGCAAGTCAATACCTGCCCAGCTCACAAGGATTCCCTTCTTTTGGGAACTGCCACCCTGAGCCATCTGTCACAGGTGTGAAAGGAGATGTTTAAACGGAGCAAGTCAGCCTACCTAAGTGAGTTTCCTTACAAATACGGTCGGGAGGCCATAAACCAAGAAGAATTTATGCCCATCCTCATCCCGAGGAACCATTAATATTGTGCCAGCAGCAAACCAGTCGGGCTGGACTTAACTCCCTGCTCACCAGGACACCTGAATTGTTAGCATTCTTCACTCTGAAAGGAGCCAACAGGATTTGACCAGTTTCAATCCCTCATTTGCATGTTAACTCAGTCAATCCCAGGCCACCTAGTTTCTGCCTGTGTTCTGCATAGAGGGCCTGAAGGAGAACTGCACTTGTGAACTTGCCTTTATAACCATCTGTCCTCCTCAGAAAAAGAGTCAGGATTCTACCTACATCTCTGTCTCCAGAATTGCAATCCTAACTGCCTAAAAGGCTGTCTGATTAGGGGCACCTGGGTGGCTCAGTTGGTTGGGCATTCTTGGCTCAAGCCAGGATCTCATGGTTCAGTTCATGAGTTTGACCTTGCTATCAGCATAGAGCCAGCTTCTTATCCTCTGTCCCCCTCCACTCAAGCTCTCTCTTTCTCTCTCAAAAATAAGTAAAATATTTTTTTAAATGCCCGTTTGATTAAATTTTCAGTGAATTCTTTCCTGGTTGACACAAGAACGGACCTCTGGCAGCTGTATTTGTATCACAGGAGCCACAGATTTTAGAGCTAGTGCTTGACACCCTGTAAAATTCTCTTTTCTGGAAAATTTTAATTGGGATCCAGGAAGAATTAGGTCATACTCATTATGCATCTGGAACTGCAACTTGTAAGTGTAACAACTGCGAGGCAGCCATTTTCACTCTGAACCTGCAGAGAAAATAAGTCCATGGAGAGAGAAGACTATAACAAATCCAGATGGAGGAGCAGAGGTGACAGATGGAGAAAGACCCATAGAGGCTTGGCTGGCCTTACTTTCAGTTCACTTCTTTTATTTTTTTTTAAAGTTTATTTATTTATTTATTTTGAAGGGGGAGAGGGGCAGAGAAAGAAGGAGAGAGAGAATCCCAAGCAGACTCTGAGCTGTCAGTACAGAGCTGATGGAGGCTTGAACTCACAAACCATGAGATCATGACCTGAGTTGAAATCAGGAGTCAGACACTCAACTGACTGAGCCACTCAGGCACCCCTGTTTCACTCAATTCTAATGCTCTGGTTGGTGCAATTATTTCTGCCTTTTGGGCTGAGGTGCGTGGGGCTAGTCTTTTGGCCTCTATGAGAGCCTTTAGAAATACAACAGCATCAGGGCACCTGGATGGCTCAGTAAGTTAAGCGTCTGACTTCGACTCAGGCCATGGTCTCATGGTTTGTGGGTTTGAGCCCCACATGGGGCTCTGTGCTCACAGCTCAGAGCCTGGAGCCTGCTTTGGATTCTGTGTCTCCCTCTCTCTCTGCCCCTCCCTGACTCATGCTCTCTCAAAAATAAATAAGCATAAAAAAAAATTTTTTTTAAAGAAATACAACAGCATATCCTGCCCTTACTAGTCCATTATCCACAACACTGCTGCCGTCTAGAAGCCAGGTTTCCTCTTTATTGGACAGAGGTTCACTCTGGAGATCTTTGTTGTCAGAGTAAATCTGATTAAGTACTTCATGATTGGGGGGTAGGGTGGCAGCTGTATCTGGGAGTATCTATCTGTCAGCATGCCTGATATTGTAACATTTTGTTCTGGGATAGTCACAGATGTCCCTAGGTTTAAAAAACAAAAAACAAAAAAAACTCAAAACTTGGTGTGGGGTCCAAACAGGCATAGGCTGGCTTCTAGGGGATTTGTTTGTTTTTCTTTCTTTTTTTAAAAAAATTTTTAATGTTTTATTTACATCTGAGAGAGACACAGCATGAGCAAGGGAGGGTCAGAGAGAGAGGGGGACACAGGATCTGAAGGAGGCTCCAGGCTCCGAGCTAGCTGCCAGCATAGAGCCCGGCGTGGGGCTCGAACCCACGAACTGTGAGATCATGACCTGAGCTGAAGGTGGATGCTTAACCGACTGAGCCACCCAGGAGCCCCTGTTTTGCTTTTTCTATCAAGAGGCATGTGGCTGCTAAGCTCCTCTTGGCCACCATGTTCAACTGTTCAGAAAAAGAAGCTACCATTCTCTTTAAGGGCCCCAGCATTTGGGTTAAAACCCCTACAGCTCTTCCTTGCCTTTCACGTACATACAAATCAAAAAGCTTGTCAAAATCAGGTAATGCTAAGGCTGCAGCTTCATAAGTAGGGCTTTACGTTGCTTAGCTTCAGTGTGCAGGGCTTCGGGGAAAAAGGGGGAGGGGGCAGTTTTAGTCCTCACTGATTCCAAGTCAAGAGAATGAAAGAAAACTGGAAACCTTAGTTTGAAGAGTCATAGTCAAATATTCAAGGAAACCAGAATTCAGGATCCAGGTTTATAGGCAAACACACACTAAGACAATCAGAATTAAATCTAACATCCACAGAGACATGTTATTGAAACATAATTTTTCTCTAAAATCACCCTCATTTCCATCAAAGATAGTCAAATCAGCATTAATTTGTTTGTAAAACAAGTGCAGTTTTAACAAACTTGGCCCAATTATTTTTTAAATTTTATGTACTCATTTTGAGAGAGAGAGAGAGAGGGAGAGAGCGCACACACACAAGAGCAGGGAAGGGGCAGAGAGAGAAGGAATGAGAGAGAATCCCAAGCAGGCTCTGCAAAGGCAGCACAGAGCCAGATGTGGAACTTGAACTCATGAACTGTGACATCATGACCTGAGCCCAAATCAAGAGTCTGAGGCTTAACCATTTAAATGGAATAAGCCACTCAGGTACCCCCTGGGGGGAGATTTAAACAACAACAAACAGAACAACAACAAACAAACCAAGCAAACAAGTGGGACAATGACTTCTTCAATTCCCAGGCCCTAGATGAGTCTGTTAGCTCACTCCCATTTCCTCAGGCTGGAGCATCCAACCCTCTGAAGGGCTGGGTCCTGTGATCTTTCGTCACCTGTGGATGTCTAGACTCAAAACTGGACCCTAATCAGTGTTGAGTCCCCCAGAGTGTTTACTCAGTGTATTCTGACTGTCACGCCCTCTTGTCCAGACTTTGGGAGACAGCTCTAGTTTTACCTCTAAGGTCTGTGCCACGGACCTGGCATAATTTATCCCAACAGAAATCCTTTGGGTAAATGTAATCAGAGTTTCACATGAGATTTGAATTTCAAATGAGGTCAGAATGGCAGGCCCGTGGTCACAAGCACAAAAAAAGGGCAAATCTCCTCCAAGGAATCTGCCCCTGGTCCTGGGAGCTTGAACTGTTTAGCCCAAGCAAGCTTCTGCTGCCTGCTGCTCTGCCCGTTGGAACCTAGGGAACTTAGGGTAGAACCTCAGAAGGACAGCTCCCCCATCTGGGTCACCAAATTTGTAACCGAACTATCGTGAGTTTACGCCTCGGTGAGTCACAGAAACTGCGGCAGGTGAGTTGTCGCACGAGGGAAACTTTTATTTGGGAGCTTGGGCTCCTTATTTGCTACAGATGAAGTTTCCTTTAAGGGACAGCTCATCTGGTGCAGTTTCTATGACTCACCAAGGGGCGCTTGGTTTGGTTACAGTTGTGATGACTTTTCTCTTTCATCTTCAACCCTTCGACCTCTGTTTCCTTACTTCCAACACCACTGCTGAATAGCGGGCCACTGTGTGACTATTGCACCAGTGATTTATCTATTTTCCTCCGGATAGAGACTTAAGTTGCTTCCTTTGGTGTTTCAAGAGTTCACAAAAAAACTGCTAAGAATATTATATGTATCCACGACTGCATATAAGTTACGATCCTTAGGGTGTAATTCTTGGAGCGGAATTGCGGAGTCGGAGGTTACCCACTACACACGTGCAACTTTACAAGGTAATATCAGACTGTTTTCTAAAGTCACTGTGTTACCGAAGGCAGGTAGTTAGGCTCCAACACGATACCTGGAGGCCAGCACGAGGAAGTCATGGCTATCGGGAAGGTCGGAGGCGGGTCCTGACAGCACTTCAAAAGAAGCGGATCAACCCAGGCAGGGCTAAGACGGCAGATGCCGCGACAAGCAACCTCTGACCAAATCTGGAGGAAAAAGCTTGAACCGCTGCTTCCTGCCGAAGTGATAAATATTCCTCCCACTTGTTAATAACTGCCCATAAAAGAAACACCTCACGTCTTGCGTGCAGCTCGTTCACCGCACGCTTTCGCGCGCTTGCGCATCTGCGCATGCTCGCTAGCTCTCCCTCGCTCCTTCCCGCTCGCCCCGCCCCCACCCCCAGCTCGCCTGCTCTCCTATCTCGAGAGTGTAGTTTTTTGCTTGAATGAACTTTACTGCTGGTGTCACTCATGCGCTGTGCTGCGTGTTTGTCCTTGAATTCGTTCCCTTGATGACCAAAAACCTTCCGTGAGTCCTTTGAATCTGTCTGGCTAGAGGCCCCAGGGCCGAGGATCTCACCAGTTCACCTGACAACAATTCTACAAGTTTGTATGCTCATCATCATGAACAGCCAATAAGTAAGTAATATTTACAAAGCATTGTGCTATGCCAGGTAGTCACTCACTGATAGTTTAACGTTGCCCTGTTTTTGCATGCTTAGGATAAATAGTTGGTCATGATGATTCTTCTTTGTAATATACTGGTGGGTTCAGATATCTCTCATAAATAAATAAACTTAAAAAAATCATGTCAATTTCTTTTTTTTTAAATAGCTCTGTTTTATTTTTTTTTAATGTTTTATTTATTCCTAGGAGAGAGAGAGAGAGACAGCGTGAGCAGGGGAGGGTCAGAGAGAGAGGGGGTCACAGACTCTGAAACAGGCTCCAGGCTCTGAGCTGGCAGTCAGCACAGAGCCCGACGCGGGGCTCGAACCCACGAACCGTGAGATCATGACCTAAGCGAAAGTCGGACGCTCAACCGACTAAGCCACCCAGGCGCCCCTGATGTCAATTTCTTTATTATTGGTCTCTGTGTTTCTTTTCCTTCTTGTATCAATTTTGGCATTTTATGGGTTTTTTTTTTCCAGAATGTATGTCTTTTATCCAGGTGGCCAATACTCATTTTATTTTTTTATGATTATTTTAAACTCTATTATTGTTTTCTATTCTGTAATTGTTTTTTGTCTGATGTTTTCTTCATCGTTTTTTCCAGTTATTTTTTTAAAAACCCATCTTTTAGCTTTATTGATATTCTCTACTGTATGATTTGTTGATCTTCTCTGCTTAATTTCTGCTTTTATTTTTATTGATTTCTTCTGGTTTCCTTGGTTATGACCTGTTGCCTATTTTCTGATTTATCCAGTTCATTTGTTTATAGTATTTTGGTTTTTGCTTGTTAGGTTGTTTTCTTATTTTTTTTGCTTGGAATAATCTTCCCTCAGCTCCACAAAGCCAGTCCTTTTCTTCCAACTGCTCCTGCCCACACTATCAAAACTTGTAGCTTCCCCAAACCCTCTCCATTCCTCTTCCCTCGCTTATTTTAATTTTTCTCTATAGCATTTATTACCATCAAACATATTCTTTATTATTTATTGCCTATTTCCCTGCAGTAGCATGTGAATTCTTTTAATTTTAGTAAATTTATAGAATTGTTCAATCATCATCATATCTAGAACATTTTATTCTTTTTTATCTATTATTATTCTGCCCATTTAAAAAAATTTTTTTAATGTTTTATTTATTTCTAGGAGAGAGAGAGAGACAGCGTGAGCAGGGGAGGGTCAGAGAGAGAGGGAGTCACAGACTGAAACAGGCTCCAGGCTCTGAGCTGGCAGTCAGTACAGAGCCCCACGTGGGGCTTGAACCCACGAAACGCGAGATCATGACCTAAGCGAAAGCTGGACGCTTAACCGACTAAGCCACCCAGGCGCCCCTATTCTGCCCATTTTTTAAATTGGATTGTTTGGTTTTTTACTGTTGAGTTGTATCACTTTCTTACGTGAATTAGATCTTTATCTTCTCCCACATAAGACAAGTATAATAGTATATCCTCATTGACCTCTGGTTGGTTTCCAGCTTCCCCTCCCCAACATGCTAGGAATCACCTTGTTTTAGTTCTAGATTGCAGTCACAGAAAGAAAGAAAAGAGCCCTCCTCCAGTCTGCCCCTAGCACCAGATCACGATCCCTTTCTCTCTCTCTGAAGGAGATGAGGAAAAGAGCTTTCTTCCATAGTCTTTGTGATTTCCAGTTCATACACTTTTTCTCTGTAGCAGTTTTTACCATCAAATATTCTATATATTTTACATATTATTTCTCTCTCCCTATTAGAATGTAGACCTTTGATTTATTTTTATTTTTTTAAAGTTTATTTGTTTTGAGAGAGAGGGACAGGAAGGGGCAGAGAGAAAGGAAGAGAGAACCCCAAGCAGGCTCCTCCGCTGTCAGTGCAGAGCCCCTCGCAGGGCTTGGTCCCTCGAACTGTGAGATCATGACTTGAGCTGAAATCAAGAGTTGGATGCTTAACTGACTGAGCCACCCAGGTGCCCCTAGAATATAAGCCTTTTAAATTTTAATAAATATATGAAATTGCTCAGTCATTATCATAACCCAGTTGTATTAGGGCAGGACCGGAGGAGGAGAGGGAGCAGCAGCCTTTGCTAGTTTGCTACTTTCAAAGTTCCATCTTTTTGCTTAGGACAGCTTGGGTCGGTTCTCATTATCTGTAGCCACCGATTTCTAAAATAACATGTTAACAATTGAATATGATAATTAAGCTGTATATTTTAACAGGGTAAACTATGTTTAAAAAAATCATCTTTAGGAATATGTAAAACACCATGGAAGTACAATAATGAAAATCCGTAATGTGGTAAATGCTTTAGGATAAATTGTCCAGTATTTTCAAAAGATAAATTGCATGGAGAAACAAGGAGAGGAAAAGGGAGAGGGAATCAGAAGGAGTCTTAAGGGTGCCTCCCTGGCTCGGTTGATGGAGCATGCGACTCTTGGTCTCAGGTATTGGGTTTGAGCCTCACATTGGGTGTAGAGATTACTTAAAAATAAAATCTTAAATAAAAATATGGGTACCTTGGTGGCTCAGTCGGCTAAGCAGCCGACTTCAGCTTAGGTCATGATCTAGTGTTCATGAGTTCAAGCCCTGCATTGGGCTCTCTGCTGTCAGCATCAAGCCTGCTTTGGAACTTCTGTTTTCCTCTCTCTCTTCCCCTCCCCCACTCACAAGTATGTGCTCTCTCTCCATCTCAAAAATGAATAAACATTTATAGAATGTTTTTAAAATGTTTATTCATTTTTGAGATGGAGAGAGAAAGAGACAGAGACAGAGCACAAAGGAGGAAGGGGCAGAGAGAGAGGGAGACATGGAATCTGAAGCAGGCACCAGTTTCTGAGCTGTCAGCACAGAGCCTGATGTGGGACTTGGACCCATGAACTGCGAGATCACTATCTGAGCCAAAATCAGTCGCTCAACCAACTGAGCCACCCAGGTACCCCACAAATAAACATCAAAATAAAACAATGAGATAATCATATTTTAAAATAAATAAATACAAATTTTTTAAAAGTTTACAATTTTTATGAGCCAAATGAGGAAATTCAAACATTCATCTGATATTTGGTGAAGTTAAGAACTTGTTAATTTTTAAATACATATGATAATATTTGGTTATGTTTTATTTATTTATTTATTTTATTTTAGAGAGAGAGAGAGAGAGCATGAACAGGGTAGAGGGCCAGTGGGAGAGAGAAAGAATATTAAGCCAAATCTATACTCAGTGAGGAGCTCAATGTGGGGCTCAATTCCACAACCCTGGGATCATGAGCTGAAATCAAGGGTGAATGCTCAACCAACTGAGCCACCCAGGCGCCCCCATGTGGTTATGTTTTTAAAAGGAGAATATTTTTTAGAAACAGACACTAAAACATTTCAGATGAAATATAATGATCCTGATATGTTTCAAATGATCAGGGTAGTGGAGTGAGTGGGAGCATAAACGAAGGAAGAAGGGTCATGAATTGAAAATTGTTGAATCAGGGTGATGAGAAGGGTCATTATACTATTGTCTATACTTTTGTATACATTTACAATTTGCTACAGTAAGAACTTTTTTAAAAGTCCCTCTTTGTAATTACTGGCCTGGAGATCTAAAAAAAAAAATAAGTGAGAAAAGAAAATTACAAAAGCCATTATGTAAAGATTATACTAATTACTGTCATGGTCTAGTAGGGGAGATAAGAAAGTAAACATGCAATTATGATACAATGCAATTAAGTTCTATAATAGAAGTATCACAGGGTAGTATATGTGTAGGCGAGGGTCACTCAACCTAGTCTAGAATATCGGGGAAAGATAAGGATTTGGAGAATGACACTCTGCCCAGAGTTGACATGAATTAACAGCTCTGTTTGGCTTCTATGATGACTGAGACCCAAGTGTATGTCCACCTGCTGCTACTACTGGCCTCTGTTTTAATCACTTTCTTTATGTCCTCTGGGACATCTATTTATTTGAAAATATAGTCTCAGTCTGTACTCCCTGCACTTTCTTGCCTTAACAGAAACCTGACTCTTCCTGGAGACATGGCCTCCCAGTGAACCTTCCAAGTAGAGACCATTTGTCTTCTCACAGCTGGTCCTTGTGGCTGAGGACAGGCGGGGTATTGACTTTTCCTTCTGGATACCATTCCACCTCATGCCACCGCCTGTTCCTCTTTCTCCTCTTATGTTCTCAGCCCCTTATCTCCATTGGTCTTTTAGTATTCAACTATGTTCAAGTTTCTGCATCCTAGGGGTCCTGGCTGGCTCAGTTGGCAGAACATGTAACTCTTGCTCTCTGTGTTGTGTGTTCAAGCCCCATGTTGGGTGTGGAGCCTACTTGAAAGGAAGGAAGGAAGGAAGGAAAGAAGAAAGATAGTTTCTGCAACCTGGAAACAGAACCAAAAAAAAGAAGCCCTGACTCTGTGGAGCCGCACGCCCACTTTAGAAACCACATCTGTCTCTTTCCCTTCATAGCCAACCTTCTTCAAAGAACAGTCCATTCGCATCTGCCCTTCCTCACCTCCGTGGCCCCATCAGGCTTTCATCCTCACTGCTAGCTCTTCTTAAGTCAGTTTTGATATTTTCTGTGTCTCTAGGAATTTGACCATCTCTTCTGAGTTATCTAATTTGTTGACTCTTATAATACTTTCATTTCTGAAGGGTCAATAGTAAAGTCCTTTCTTTTTCTTCTTTTTAAAAATTTTAAATATGTCAGTCTTTTTATTTATTTATGTATTTATGTATTTATTTTAAAGTAAGCTCTATGCCCAACGTGAAGCATGAACTCACAACCCTGAGATCAAGGGTTGCACGGTCCTCTGACGAAGGTAGCCAGGTGCCTCCTAATGTCTGTCTGTCTGTCTTCCTTTCTTTCGTTCCTTTCTTTCTTCTTCCCTTCCTTCCATCTTTCCTTCCTTCCTTCTTTCCTCCCTCCCTCCCTCTCTCTCTTTCTTGAGTACAAGCAGGGGAGTGGCAGAGGAATAGGGAGAGAATCCCAAGCACTGACACGGGGCTCTATCTCACAACCATGAGATAATGACCTGAGCTGAAATCAAGAGTTGGAAGCTTAACTGATTAAGCCACCCAGGTGCCCTCATTTCTGATTTTAGTAATTCGAATCTCTATTCTTTTACCTTGGCCACTCTAGCTAAAGCTTTGTCAATTATGTTGATCTTTTCAAAGAACCAATTTTTTAGTTCATTGCTTTTCTCTGTTGCTTTTCTATTGTCTACTTAATTAGTTTCTGTTCTAATTCTGATTATTTCCTTTCTCTGCTTGTTTTGGGTTTAATTTGCCCTTCTTTTTCCAATGTCATGAGGTGACAGCCTAGCTTATTAGGTTTCTTCTTTCTAAAAGGTGTTTAGAGGTATTAATTTCCCTTGCAGCAAATATGCAAGCTCAAATTTGTTTTCATTTTCATTTATCTCTAAGCATTTTCTAATTTCTTTGTGATTTCCTCTTACTGAAAGTAATGCTGCAATTTCCAAATGCAAAGGACACATTGGGTATACTCAGTGTAGCACTAGACCTAGTAATTACTCCTCCTTTAAAATTCTCTCTTCCAAAGTTAAAAAAAAAAATTAACTGCCTTTCCTCTGTTTATTCTTATTCAGATACTTTCATGGACTCCTCTTCTTCCACTAACCCACTAAATGTTAATTTTTTTTGTTATTCCTCAGCAGGACAAAAATAGATCTAAGAATCAGGATGGTACTGAAGATGTCCCCATTGCTTCAGTCTATTGTACTTTTTATGGGTTTAGACAAATGCATAATGACATATATTTATCGTTATAGTCTCATACAGTGCAGACTATTTATTTTTATTTTTTTGTTGTGAGAGAGAGAGAGCGAGAACACACATGGGGGAGAGAGGCAGTGGGAGAGAGATGAAAGGTTCCATGCTCAGCATAGAGCCCAACACGGGGCTCGATTTCACGACCCTGGGATCATGACCTGAGCTGGATGCCCAACTGACTGAGCACCTAGACATCCCAGGGTGTGGAGTATTTTTATTGCCCTAAACATTCTCTGTTCTCTGTATATTCATCACCCCCCATACTCTCAACTCCAGCAACCACTGATCTTTTCATTGTCTCCACAAATTTGCCTTTTCCAGAATATCATGTAGTTGGGATTATATAGTATGTAGCCTTTTCAGATTGGCCTCTTTCACTGAGTAATATATATTTAAGGTTCCTCCATGTCTTTTCATGGCTTGATAGCTCATTTATTTTTAGTGCTGGCCAGTATTCCAATATCTGCATGGATCACAGTTTATTTGCCTACTCACCTACTGAAGGACACCTTGGTTTTCAGTTTCAGCAATATAAATAAAGCTGCTAAAAATATCCATGTACAGGTTTTTGTGTAGACCTAGATTTTCAGTTCCTTTGCATAGATATGAAGAAGTGCAATTGCTGGATTTGTATGGTAAAAATGTGTTTCGTTTTGTAAGAAACAGTCAAACTGTCTTCCAAAGTGGCTGCACCATTTTGTGTTTCCACCAGCAATGAATGAGCATTCTTGTTACTCCAAAGCTTTGCCAATGTTTGGTTGCATCTATGTTCCAGATTTTGGCCATTCTAATAGGTATGTATGTTTCGTTTACTTTTCACAATATCCTTAGCTGTTATGTAGTTTATGGAATATCAAACAATGTATAAGAAGTGGAGTCATGATTTAAATCTGGTTACTTAGATTTCAAAACTGAGCTCTTTACTATGCAACAATACCGATTCTCCCAGAATCTTCCACATTATCTGCACATATGATGGCTTGACGTGGAGACAGATATAGCTCCACATGCAATCCAGCAGCATGTCTGACATGAAAGCTTTCTCATTATTATTATTATTATTATTCCCTTTTCATGCATGCACCAGTTTTCTATTGCTATGGAACAAATTACCACAAACTTAGCAACTTAAAAGAACCTTCAATGATGAGTTCACAGTTCTATACTTTTTAAAGAGAATCTTTATTTTATTTATTTTTATTATTAATTTTTTTTAATGTTTAATTTTTGAGAGAGAGGGAGAGAGCAAGCTGGGGAGGAGCAGAGAGAGAGGGAGAGAGAAATCACATGCTGACTCCATGCTTTCAGCATAGAACCCAATGTGGGGCTCAAAGTCACAAACGGTGAGATCATGACCTGAGCTGAAGTCGGATGCTTAACCGACTGAGCTACTCAGGTGCCCCTAAAAAAGAATATTTATTAAGTGAAATTACTGTTTGCTAGAACTTCTCCTGATAAGGTCCACGAACACCCATATTGAAAGACAGTCTGTGAAATAAGGGTTCTACAATCTAACTTGTTGGAGAAACCTCACATTCATTTCCTCTCTGAAGTACTATATTCCTAGTATTGTGTAACAAATTATAGACTCTGTGAAATCCTGCAGTACAGAAACCTGCTTAACATTAACTCGGTATTTAATCAAATTTATTTGACCGCACAACCATTCTGTGAGGAAACATCTATTATCATCTAGGAGAAAAACTTCTGGGGAGTGTACTTTAAAAACACAGATATAGGGACACCTGATGGCTTAGTTGGTTAAGTGTCTGACTTTGACTCAGGTCATGATCTCATGGTTTGTGAATTTGAGCCCCGTGTCAGGCTCTGTGCTGACAGCTCAGAGCGTGGAGTTTGCTTCAGATTCTGTCTCCCTCTCTCTCTGCCCCTCCCCTGCTCATGCTGTCTCTCTCCCTCTCAAAAATAAACATTAAAAACATTTTTTAAAAAAAACACAGATATAGGCAATTCACTCATTTTTCCAGCAAACACAGGGCAGCCACTTAGCAGCAGGCACGGTGCTGGGTACTCATAGAAGAGTCAGAACCATGGTTTCTTCACACCTTCATACTAGCCGCGGAGCCAGAGAAGAAACACATCACCACCAAACATTATTAAAATCTGTGATACGTGCTATCAAGAAGTGTAGGGAACATGAGAGAATATCATTTAGTTTCGGAAAGGGTCTTTAGATTGGGAAGGGGAAGGCTCCTTTGACAAAGTGACATTTCAGCTGAAGTCTGAAAGATGAAGGGAAGCCAATCAGGTATCAAGTAGTGGGGAGCATTCTAGGCCAAGAGGATGGTGTGTAAATGCCTCCCAGGGTCCAGATAATACTGGGTGGGTGGGTGTGTGGATATTGACAATAGTGATTAATTTGAGGAGAAAGAGGGGCCCCTGGGTGGCTCAATTGGTTAAGCATCTGATTTCAGCTCAGGTCATATCTTGAGGTTCGAGTTTGGGTTCTGCACTGGGCTCTCTGCTGTCAGGACAGAACCTGCTTCAGATTCTCTGTCCCCCTCTCTCTGCCCCAGTGGTGCGCACTCTCCCTCTCCCTCTCTCTCTCTCAAAATAAATAAATACTTAAAAAATTTTCAGGAGAAAGATCACGAACCTTCAATTTGGGACATGATTATCTTGAGATGTTGTGACATAAAAAGAAATATACATTTGGTCTCTGCTCCCAGTTCCTGGCACAGAGCTTCTAAAACCCTTGTAACTTCCTGAGTCATAGGGTGAGAGGAGGTTATTCATAATAACTCTTAGAGGATGGAGGCTGCTTGCCAGAGGGTTGGAACTTTCAAGTCTCCCCTCACCCCTCCAGAAAAAAATTAACCAATCATGTCAATGCTATGAAGCCTCCATAAAAACCCTAAACAACAGGCTTTGGAGAGCTTCTGGGTTGGTGACTCCATGGAGATATGGAGAGGGTGGCGTGCCCAGAGAGGGCCCTGAAGATCTGCCCACATACTTTCCCCCTGCATACCATGTCCTATGTGTCTCTTCCATTTGGCTGTTCCTGAGTTGTATCCCTCCAGAGTTGGATAATAGCGAGTAAAATGTTTCTCTTCAGTTCTGAGAACCATTCCAGCAAGTCATCAAACCTGAGGAGAGAGTCATGAGAACCCCTCAGTCAGAAGTACAAGGAGCAGCCTACAACTTGTGTTTGCTGTCTGAGGAGGGGGCAGTCTGGTGGGGTGACCCTTACCCTGCGGCATCTGGGGCTCACTCTGGAGAGATAGTGTCAGATCTGAATTGAATTGTAGGACACTCAGTTGGTGAGCACCGAGAATTAGAAAATTTCTTGACGTGGAGAAAACCTCCACATTTGGTATCAGAATCCTGAGTGTAGAATTTTTTCCTTTTAATATTTTAAGTTTTAAATATGTTAATATTTATTTATTTTGGAGAGAGAGAGAGAGAGAGAGACAGAGCATGAACAGGTGAGGGGCAGAGAGAGACAGAGACACAGAATCCAAAGAAGGCTCCAGGCTCTGAGCTGTCAGCATAGAGCCTGACACAGGGCTTGACCTCACAGACCACAAAATCATGACCTGAGCCAAAGTTGGATGCTCAACTGACTGAGCCATTGAGGCTCCCCATTTTTTTTTTTCCTTTTTAGACACCCATGAGATATTTAAGGAGAGATGTATGTAGTAGATAATTGGATTTGAGTTTGGAGCTAGAAAATAGATTTAGCTAAATAGTTACATTATAATTTGCTTGTATTTCAATAGAAATTGACTAAAATTAAAGTAACTGGAAAAAAGAATCACTGGTGGGTATATGAGAAATTAGCCACCAAATTTTGTGCGTATTCTAACCAAGGGAAGATATCTGAATGGGCCTTTAATTTAGTCTCATGAAAAATCTAAAAAAGAACAAAGCTTTAGTCTGGTGATTAACACTCTTAAAGCCCCCAGGAGTCCCAGCTGGCCACCATAGTAGCTGTTCCCAAATCCAAAGAGGATCAGTGTTTGTGTCTGCCTAAAAATGGAGTAATTAATGATGTGGGAAAAATATTCTTCTTTTATTTGCTTCTCAACATGACAGCTCTATGATAAGGGATAGAGTGTTAGGATTGAATATGAATACTGCTGGGGAAAACACATGTGAGCTGATAATGCCTGTGCTGTATGAAGAATGCTCAGATGTTCAGAAGATAAGCTGCAAAGATCAAGATAGTATCTTAAAATGTCTAGATACTTCTATATATAAAGCTCCTAGAAAATGACTACGTCCACCTGGAGTTTCAGATGCCTCAACAATGCTAATAAGAATTAGCAGAAGGTGCCTGGGTGGCTCAGTTGGTTAAATGTCTGACTTCAGGTCATGATCTTATAGTCCGTGGGTTCAAGCCCTGCATCAGACTCTGTGTTGACAGCTCAGAGCTGTCAACCTGGAACCTGCTTCAGATTCTATGTCTCCTTCTCTCTGCCCCTCCCCTGCGCACGCGCTCTCTCTCAAAAATAAACAAACAAACAAACAAAAAAACAAGAATGCGGAAAATAGGGTTATTGCAAGAGGGAGTGCTGGACAATTTTCACTGGTAACAAAAGCAAAGGTGGGAGTTGCATTTTCAGGAAGGGGACATGGGAATGTTGTGGGCTGGCAGCACTGAAGATAAGATGTAACTTCTTGGCCCATAGCCTTTGTTAAGTTGCTTATTATGTTCATCTTTGAGATCTCAGTTCAACTTTAAGGGAGGCTACCCTGCTCATCTGCTGTCCCTTCCCCCCATCCACATGAGGTCCCTGTCCTAGGATCTCATCAGATATGAGCTTGGAGCTAGAAAATAGCCCTTCTCTGACAGCATGTAACACCATCATAATTATATCATTCATTGTGCAGAGATCCTAGTCCACAGTCTAGGTGAACAAGAAATGTAATTTAACTTACACTTCAAGATCCCATTCAACCATGGTGGTAGAAATATAATTTCAGTCAATTTGGGGTCCCAAAGCGTTCAATAGAGATGTAAAAAGAAAGTTTCTTTTTTTTAAATTTATTTTTGAGAGACAGAGAGACAGAGCATGAGTGGGGGAGGAACAGAGAGAGAGAGGGAGACACAGAATCTGAAGCAGGCTCCAGGCTCTGAGCTATCAGCACAGAGCCCAACACAAGGCTCAAACCCATAAACCATGAGATCATGAACTGAGTCCAAGTCGGATTCCTAACTGACTGAGCCACACAGCGCCCCAGGAGTAAGTTTCTATAATTGAAGAGAGAAGAGGAAAGGAAGTTATTAGGGGGTGACCATTTTGTCTTTAATGTTATCTGTCCATGAAGCTGAGTGTTAAGATACCTAGAGTTCTATCTGGTTCTATTTCCTTAAGTATCTAGGCTATTGGGCAACAGCAGCCAGAGAAAGCCTTGGAAAAGCTTTCGGCCCTGCCACACCTCCTCTGGGACAATGAACACAGTTTCACTATTTTATTTCTTTTATTATTACGTTTTTAAATGTTTATTCATTTTTGAGAGACAGAGTGCCAGCAGGGGAGAGGTAGAGAGAGAGGGAGACAGAGAATCTGAAGCAGGCTCCAGGCTCTGAGCTGTCAGCAAAGAGCCCAATGGGGGAGCTCAAACTCATGAACTGTGAGATCATGACCTGAGCCAAAACAGAGTTGGATGTTTGACCGACTGAGCCACCCAGGTGCCCCCTGCTTAATATTTTTTTAAAATAGTAGTTAAAAAAAAGAAAAAAGATATAGGGGCGCCTGGGTGGCTTAGTCGGTTAAGCGTCCAACTTTCGCTTAGGTCACGATCTCGCAGTTCATGGGTTCGAGCCCCGCGTCAGGCTTTGTGCTGACTGCCAGCTCGGAGCCTGGAGCCTGTTTCAGAGTCTGTGACTCCCTCTCTCTCTGACCCTCCCCTGCTCTCGCTGTCTCTCTCTCTCCTAGAAATAAATAAAACATTAAAAAAAAAAAGATATATGTATATATATATACACACACACACTCTGCCTGGGAATGTGTAGTGAAAGTTATGTGGGAGAAATAATTTTCCAGTCTTTATCAGTCTAGTGTGAAGCTTAAGCTTCTTGGAAAGGAAAGGAAAGTCTTTTAATTACAGAAAATAAGAGAGGAAAGATATAACAAGGAATTGGGGAAAGAGGCCTATAGGGAATGGAGGGGGAAAAAAGATGGCTCTAGGGAAGCAAGCAATTGCAACTGAAAATAATATTCATTAAAATGAAAAATTCATATATCTTTTGAAAGCCTGTACCTGGGAATATCCCACAGAGACAAAACCAGTAGTTCATGAAGACCCATGTACGTGGGTGTTATTGCAGAATTACTTGTAACAAAACACAGGAAACAAAGCCCATGGCTGAATAATTTATAGTATACAACTCCATAAGTTATTATTCAGGCATTAGAAAGGCTGAATTAAATCTAAATCAATTAAGGGACACCTGGTGGCTCAGTTGGTTATACCTCTGACTTCGGCTTAGGTCATGATCTCACAGTTAGTGAGTTTGAGCCCCACATCAGGCTTTGTGCTGACAGCACAGGGCCCACTTTGGGTCCTCTGTCCCCCTTTCTCTCTGCCCCTCCCATGCTCATGCGTGTGCACTCTCTTTCTCAAATAAATATTTAAAGAAAAAACCCCCAAAAAACATCATATTGTGGTGGTTCAGGTCTTGGTCTCTGGGGTCAAGTGGCCCTGGGTTCAACTCTGTATTGCTGATTACAGCTAACTGCTTTAATCAGAGACACAAAACAGTGGCTTAAATAAGGAAATAGTGTAATTCCTCCTCAAGTAATAACCCCTACCATCGGTCAAGGACTTTTGGTGATGGAGACTCAAGTTCTATTCATCCCTTCATCACTGCAAAGGTGAAGTCCATTTACCTATTTGCCTTCCAGCCTGAGAGAGGGAGAAGAAGGAAAGGGGAGTCTTCACTCAAAGGTGAACTTTTCCTATTGGCTTAGATGCTGGTCATGTGGCCACATCTAGCTGCAAGGGAGGCTGGGAAAAATGGTCTCTGGCTGGTATATGTGCAGCTAAAACTTTCATTGCTAAGGAAGACAAGGAGATAAGACACTCATCCCGAAATATCAGAACTATATCCTAATAAACTGCAATAAAATGGTAGAGCAGAGTCTGAAACTATAAAGAGTATTCCTGATCCAGTCTGGGAAGGGGGGTGTCAGAAAACTGACTTTCCCGAGGCAATGGTTTTGAACAAAGGTCTAAGGGAGTTAACTAGAAGAAGTAAGTAAGAGGGTTCTGGGAGGAGGGAACAATGTGCACAAAGGCTCCAAAATGAGAGGGACAAGCATGTTAGAGGAACCAAAGAAAGGTCTAATTTAAGCAAATGCATAAATCAGTTCTCTTCCCAAGGGCCCAGGCTGGCTAGTAAAATATATTCTCACACGCGCATCAGCCCTCAAAACACACCGTTTATTTTTTGTGGCTTGGAGCTATCCCACTGCGGTTCAGCTGGCAGCCCAGAGACAGCTGACATGGCTTTGGGAAGGTCTAATTATTCCTTATGTAAGACCTGAGTAAATGAATAAAGTCTCTGTGTGTGTTTCGCTTTAGAAGAATTGGGCAAAGTCGTGCGCCTTGTTTGCATTGTTGATGATTTTAGGTAACGACACAAAATAGTCCCATAATTTTCTATAATGTATGGAAATGTGGTGGCTTTGAAAATCATTTGCCTTTTCACATCAAAGGGACAAAGTGACAGTTGGGTAATGGATCCCCCTTGCCACGTGGGAGGTGAGAGCTGCAGTAATCGTTGACTCACAAGACTCATTTCCATACACAGCACATGAAAATCAGTTTCAGTACTTTATAGTTTCACCTCCTATTGCAGCCCTGTTAAATGTGAGTCAGAGTAAACTCGAGGTCCTAGGATTTGAGAAAGCCCAGTATAAAAAATTCATGAAATCTTTCTGCACTGCTTACTTACTCTACTTCTCCTTACTGCAACAGGGTAATTGTTTTTGGAATATTAATGTGCTTCTCTCCTTTGCTTTCCCAAGGACATAATTTTCTCCTTAGTTGGCTATAGGCATATATCTGACTTGAAGGAGATGAAAATCTGTTATGGGTGCAAGGAGAAAGTCTGGGTAATTTCCATTTTTTGGCATTTAAAACCAGAACTAGGCGGTCAGGCTTGTCTTGAATATGGATTTTGCGTGTTAACATCTTTAGCATGCCCAGGAACCAGGCCCTGGTATAGTGTAGAAAACTATAGTGTCCTATAGAAAAGATAGCCCTAAGGAGGGTTGCTAAATAAAATGCAGGCTGCACTGTTAAATTTCAGATAAACAATGAAAAGTTTTAAAATATAAATATGTTCCAAATACTGTATGGGACATACTTACACTGAAAAAATAATTTGTTTATCTGATATTCAAATTTAACTGGGCATCTTGTATTTTTATTTGCTAAGCCTGGCAAGCCTATCCCTAATTTCCAGGACAGCTAGGCAAGTAAAACCATAAAGTAGGAAAATAAGACGTGAGGGGAATCTATAGCATGCTAGTCATACCGACTGTACAAACTTTGAAGCCCTTTTCTCTATTTGACCAGAGACTATACCCACTATAGAATCAGGAAATCTCAGATATGGGGCGCCTGGGTGGTTCAGTCAGTTAAGTGTCTGACTTTGGCTCAGGTCATGATCTCACGGTTCGTAGGTTCAAGCGCTGCACTGGGCTCTCCTCTGATAGCATGAGGCCTGCTTCAGATCTTCTGTCCCCCTCTGTCTCTGCCCCTCCCCTGCTTGTGCTCTCTGTGTGTCTCTCAATAATAAATAAACTTTAAAAAAAGAAAAAAAAATCACAAATACTTGCTTTCCTAGCTTCCTTTGAATGTAAGTGAGGCATGTGCCAGTCAGATATATATATAAATATATGTACCTTGACATTGATTAGAAAGCTGGTATTTGGAAGAAGCAGGTGTAGCACAGAGCCTGTTCTGGTGTTGGGTGATGACCGTGACCTTGGCTGCATCCAGTGTCCAGTGTTGTCACTGGAGGAACCTGTGGGGTCCAGTGTCCATAGCAACAGCAGTATTTCTAAAGCCTTGTTGTGAGCATTGTTCCTGGCTGCAGGGCCTCGGTGCCTGGTTCTGGCTCTCCCAGGGATCCTGCGGCTTCCCAGTGCCTTCTGATGAGTCCCTTTGCCCCTTGACTCTGCCAGAGTTTGTTTTGTGCCTAAAACCTGTGAGCGATAAATGAAATAAAAGTCCTCTCAGGCATAAGAAATTATGGAGAGAAGAATAAGAGGAGTGAGAGATAGGAGAAGAGAGGGTGGGCAGAAATGTGTTTGGACAGGGGATGGAATAGGTAAGTTGAGGGGGACGGAGGCCTTCTTCAAGGGTGCTCCCAGGCTAGTCTGGGCTAGTAAAGCCATCCTGGTGGTTCACAGCCTATTTGATGGCCTGATCCGGTTAGTAAACACCAGTGTCCATTTGGATTGTATGATGCTTATGCTCTACTGGCTTTTTTTTTTAATGTTTTATTCTAGGAGAGAGAGAGAGACAGCGTGAGCAGGGGAGGGTCAGAGAGAGAGGGAGTCACAGACTCTGAAACAGGCTCCAGGCTCTGAGCTGGCAGTCAGCACAGAGCCCGACGCGGGGCTCGAACCCACGAACCGCGAGATCATGACCTAAGCGAAAGTCAGACGCTTAACCGATTAAGCCATCCAGGCGCCCCTCTACCGGCTTTTAAAATATCTTGGTTTTATTTATTTATTTTATTGGCAGGTTGTTTTTTTTTAATTGTGGTAAAAAAAAAACCCACATAACATAAAATTTAGCATCTTAACATTTTTAAGTGTAGTTCAGTATTATTAAGTGCTCACACTGTTGTAAAGCAGATCTCCAGAATTTACTAGTCTTGCAAATCTGAAACTCTGTATCTGTTAAAGAAAACTCGCCCTGTCTGTCTCTGAACAATAAATAAACCTTAAGAAATTTTTTTCTAATTAAAAAAGAAAACTCCCTCCAGCCCCTTTCTGTTTCTGTGAATCTGAATCTGACTAATCTAGAGAGCTCATGTAAGTAGAATCCTAGAATATTTGTCCTTTTGCATTTGGCTTACTTCACTTAGCATGATACCCTTAAGGTTTATTCATTTTTTAAAACGTTCTTAAACATATATTTATTTGTTATTATTGACAGAAAGAGACAGAGCATGAGCAGGGGAGGAGTAGAGAGAGGAGGAGACACAGAACCCGAAGCAGGCTCCAGGCTCTGAGCTGTCAGCACAGAGCCCGACACGGGGCTTGAACTCACAAACCCCGAGATCATGACCTGAGCCGAAGTCGGACGCCTAACCTACTGAGCCACCCAGGCGCCCAAAGGTTTATTCATTTTGTAGCACCTGACAGGATTTCTTTCCTTTTAAAGGCTGAATAACATGCCATTGTATGTATATGCCACATTTTCCTTATTCATTAATCCATCCATGGACACTTGGGTTGCTTCCATTATCTTGGCTATAGTGAAAAATTCTGCTATGAACATGAGAGTGCAGATATCTCTTCAAGGGCTTTTAAATATTTTGAATTGTGGGGCACCTGGGTGCCTCAGTCAGTTGAGCGTCTGACTCTTGGTTTCGACTCAGGTCATGAACTTTTGGTTCGATGGATCAAGTCCCGCATTCAGCTCTGCGCTGACATCTCTGCTTGGGATTCTCCCTCTTCCTTTCTCTCTCTGCTCCCCCCCTGCTTGCACGCTCATTCTCTCTCTCTAAATAGATAAACATTTAAAAAATGTAAATATTTTGAATTGCTCCTGGGTGCAACTATGCATCTTGCTTAAGGAGAGGGGATCTCTGAGGTTTACTGGCCAAAGATGTCCTTGATTCCAGGTGGCACAGTAAAGTGTAGTTTAGCTGAGGAACTCAAGATGTGGTGAGGAGGTTGTTGTACAGTGAAGACCTGTGTAGGGAAGAGCACCCAAGCTAGGCTTGATTGGAAGTCACAGACCTCAAAGTGTGGGGGCCCCAGTGGGGGCTTGGAGTCCAGAGAGCGCTGCTGGCTGGCTGGGTCTGGCTAAGTTAGACCAAAGTAACCACGGATTTTGAGCCTCAAATGCCAGCATGAAAGGCAGCACCCAAGGGGAAAGAGGTGCTTTCATAGCTAAAGACCCCAACTCTTTTTGGACATCATGGGGTTGTAAAAACCATAGTCTTCAGCACTCTCTTGGGAAGAGAAGCAGAGGGCAAAGTGAGCTTCTGAGAGACACATGTTACCTACATGGATTGTGAAATTATTGTATTAGCTATTTGGTTACTTCTGTTCTTGGCAAAGGTGTGGGTAGGGCAGAGAAAGCAGACTAGATCAGAGATGGATTAAATTCAAAATTACTCTTCCTTCTGCATGTCCGAGAAATTTGTGTTACCTTTTTTTGTGACCCCGCTATATTTCCCCACTTCCCAACCAACGGCGTGTGTTCCAGCCACACAGGACTACACGTCGCCACTCAGGCCCCGAAGGAGCCTGTGGAGTTCGGAGCAAGCCACTCAGCTGTTGCTGTGCGCGTCCTGGAGAAAATCAATGGTTTCCAAGGCGCCACAGCTGCGAACTCTATGTGCTTTTTCTGTTCATTCTGTTCTCTCGCTGTGGAACTCTCCCTTCCCCACTTGAAAACACTCATTAGCCCCTAAAGAGCCATACCAAATGCCATGGCTGGGAAATTTATTTGAGGTCTATGCTCCATCCTGTGTTCTCTCTCCAGGAAGAAGTAATGGCACCGTTTCCCCCCTGCCTTTTCATTTGGTGGCTGTATGTCTGTCTGCCTCAGCAGGCCAGACACGGCGGGCACCCAGCACATGGCTTTGTTGTTACACCCCAGCTCCTGGACACAGAGCCTGGCAGCGCCGGGCCCCAACAGGTGTTAGCTGAACAAACTGAATGCGCTTCCTCCTTTGTCTTTCCCTATTTAACCACCCCAATCTCACATCTAAATGGCCTTTAATTATATTTATCTTTGATCTAAATACTGGTAAGTGTTTATTCTTACCCTTTTATTATAGCATTTAGTGAAATAGCTTGTACATAATAGGCACTCGTACGGCCGTTGATTTGACTGGATATCTTGGTTTCAGGCCTTTGTTCACAGAATGTCAGAATTTGAAGAGACCTTGGATATCACCTAGTACAATCTGTCACTTGTATGATGTCTGCATGTCACTGGGTTATGTCATACACATGGGTATCTTTACTAATTTATCCCTGTGGCTCTCTACTCTGCTGCACGGTCAACTCTTTTTGTTCAGTTATTGACACATTTGGCATGTGCTCTCTCATGTTGATGGTGGTGATGAACAAATTGAGAAAGCAGTTCTAGAAAGAAGGGGTGGAATGTGCCAAGCAAGGAGGTGTGAGTGAAGTGCTTGGGGCCATTACTGCACTTGGAGTTCAGTATTGTAGTCACAGAGCTAGAAAGGCACTGGTTAGGCGGGTAGGAAGACCACTGCTGAGGCTGGAGAGAGGCAGGGTCATGCAGGGCCTCCCTTGTTATGCAAAGGAATTAGTTTTCATTGTGTTGGCATTGAAGATCCTTGAGGAAATTTGGGCAATGGATTGATATGTATATTAGAAAGACCTTGCTGATATCATTATACTTGAGGCATAAGGTAGGGAGGTGACTTTAATACTGGGGGGCGGGGGGGGGCAAGGATGAGGACCCGGCCCAAGGCAATGGTGGAGGGATGGGATGAGGAACAGAAAGAAGAGATATTTAAGACTTACATGTAAGAGGTCCTAGTGAGGTGGGTGAGAGATGAGGACTGCAGGACAACTTCCGGTTCGGTGATGGACTCCTGGGTGGATGGCAGTGGGCAGCCGATGAGGAGCCTGCGGACCCTCTAGGTCACAATGATTCATCTTCATTTCCATCGACTGCTCTGAAACTCAAAGAAAGTTATGACTAAACGTACAGACATGACAACAGTCCCTAGAGAGAGGAGACAGAAGTTAAAGACCTCCAGATGTAAGGAATAGGTAGCAAGGGAGGAGCAGGATCAGCACCTTAACCAGGTTCTTTATTTTAGAACTTTGAGGGGCCACTGGGAGAGCAGTTTCAGTAGAGTGTTGAGTCAAGAATCCTAGACTGAGATAGAAAACTTTCGGGGCGCCTGGGTGGCTTAGTCGGTTAAGCGTCCGACTTTCGCTTAGGTCATGATCTCGCGGTTCGTGGGTTCGAGCCCCGCATCGGGCTCTGTGCTGACTGCCAGCTCAGAGCCTGGAGCCTGTTTCAGTCTGTGACTCCCTCTCTCTCTGGCCCTCCCCTGCTCACGCTGTCTCTCTCTCTCTACTAGAAATAAATAAAACATAAAAAAAAAAAAAAAAAGAAAACTTTCCAGGAGCTTGTCTGTGAAAAGGAGTGGATGACAAGCAGAGAGAGACACCTTTTTTTTTTTTTTTTTTAAATAAGATAGGAGAAACTTAGACTGACTGACACACTGAAAGTGCCAGATGAGAAGAAGGATTGAGGATCAGGAAAAGGGGAATAATCAGGGAAGCAAGGAACTTGAGGCGGGGTGGGCACACGATTTGAGGAAGCCTGATTCTTTCCTCAGAAACGTTGAGGAATGCTGTTGGGGCAGGTGCTGAGGAAGGTGTTGGTAGTGTGGCGAGTGCAGGGGCTGAACAGGAGACATTTGAGGGGGTCCGTGCCCACTGACTCTATTCTCAGTGAGCCAGGGTAGGACACCGTCACTGGAGAGAGAGCAGCTACCACATATCGGTGGAGAGGGCAGACTCGGGAGGTGCGGCTGGGGTTCACGTTCTCTTCCTGCCGTTCACCACCAGCTTATGACCCTGAGAAACAAACACCCAAACAACATGTGCCTCAGTTTCCTCATTTGCATAACGGATAGGATAAGAATCAAATGAGTTAAATAGGCGAAGGGCTTAGAACAGTGCCTGGTGTACAACAGGGGACATATGACAGCTGTTGTTACTGCTGTCATCGCCACTATCACTGTCTGCTGAGCCAAAAGGTCTCTGGTGCATGGTTGGAAGTTGTAAAGATTTGGAGTAGCTGTTGAGTGAAATAGGGACTGAAGAACATAAATGCTTAAAGTTTGCTGAGTGATAATGGGTGTGTGTGTGTGTGTGTGTATGCGCGCGTGCAGATAAGACCAGGAGACAAAACTGTTAGCAGTGTCAGTCTTCACAGCCTGTATGACCTTGTCCCCAAGTACCCTAAAGAGATAGGTTTTGTTTCCCGTTTCTAGAGAGGATGCTTTAGGCTTAGAGAATTCCAATGACTTGCCTAGGGGCACACGCTGGTATGCTGGCGGGAACAAGTGATTTGACTCCAGCTCTCCACTGCAGCACAATGGGGTACAAAACTCAACACAAAGCAGCTCACAAAATAAGCTGGCACTAGGTCCAGAAGCTGTGGTGGCCAGGCAGTGATGGGGCTTTAGGGGTGCAGGGCAAGAACAAAAGACATGAAGACAGAATGATCTGGCTTCGTGAAGCACTTCTATGACAGTGGCTAGTGGAAGTTTCCTTCAAATGACAAAAGGCTAGTTCACATCTCACTGGAAACACAATGTCTGTTTGTTTGTTTACTTGTTTCTGGGAGAGAGCAAGTGGGGGAGGGGCAGAGAGAGAAGGACAGAGGATCGGTCAGAAGTGGGCTCTAGCTGACAGCAGACAGTCCAATGCGGGGCTCAAACTCACGAACTGTGAGGTCATGACCTGAGCTGAGGTCACAGGCTTAACTGACTGAGCCACCCAGGCGCCCAATGTTTATTTGTTTTTGAGAGAGAGAGAGAGAGACAGAGAGACAGAGAGAGAGAGAGAGGGAGAGAGAAAGGGAGAAGGAGGAAGGGACAGAGAGGATCAGAAGTGCACTCAGCGTTGAAAGCAGAGAGCCTGATGCGGGGCTCAAACTCCGGAACCTTGAGATCATGACCTGAGCTGAACTCTGGTGCTTAACTGACTGAGCCACCCAGCTTTCCCATAAAGCCAAATTCTGATGCATTGTGGTAAAGAAGCCCTTTTGATAAATAGACCCTTTATTCAAGGACTTGGCTCAGCATTAAAGCTGATGGAACAGATAGCATATATTATCTGTGATACATATGTGGAGGGATCCAGCAGAGTGCCCAGCACACCATGGTGATTAGCAAGTGTTTGCTGAATGAATGTCTGATTAAGTGATGGCTCTGAAGGTGTGGTAAGAGGGCGGGGTAGATATTTGGAGGATCCTTTAGAAATTAGTCAAACAGAGGAAGTCCTATTAAAAGGCTTTTCCTTGAACATTTTAAAGTATTGGCACTGCCTAGAAATTGCTTAAAATTCTGTAAAATTCTCACCTAAACAACTGAAATCACTCGACCATATTAACTCTCCTTGTAACAGCCAAGCCCCACCAGCTTCTAGATGGTAATGGCCCAGCTGGTTTAAATGGGTCTCCATGGTTACAGGCATGCTCTGGTTTCCATGGTTACATTTCCCAGTCCCTCGCAGGAGTTAGATACATGTATTTGAAATTTCAAAGGATTTTTTCCCCCTCTCTCGCCAGCCTACACAGAAATCCAGGGTCCAAAGGTCTGAGATGAAAGTTTCAGTGACCTCTTGGGAAGGAAGGCGGGGAAATGGTAATAATATTTGCAACAGTTGTAATCTATCATTGAATGAGAAAGAAAGGATTCAATGGGGACCTATTGTGGAGTAGAAAGATATCCCTATATTATGAACCTGAGTATTTTGTATTTTGCCTAATTAGTGGAGGAGGAGAACTGGGGTGAGAGAGCGAATACAGCAAATACGCTATTGTCTGGATCTGGCTCCCCGGGGGCAGAGGAGCTGTTGTCCAGAGGCAGAAGGGGAATTCATCCATGTTAGAGTCCCTTTAGAGTGACCATTCATCTTTTTGCCATGGCAGCGCTGTAGCCTTCTTGCATTAATTTCCCCCATAGTCCTCATTTCGAATCATCTCTCTTGGCCCATTTTGGCTCAGCCAGGCAGGCATCTGTTACAGGCACCAGTCCAGGTCAAGACACTTCGTTGGAGCTGGCTTTTCTTGACAGAGGGAGCCCAAGTGGAATTCTAGTGCCTCCCTGTGGCATCTCTAACATTTCTAGCTCTACCTTACCCTGTAGGAGCTGCTCCCCCTGCCTCACCCCCCAAGGTTTTCCTGCTAGTATATAGGAAGGAAAAATAGTCTTTCTCCATGGATTAACGTATCCATCCTTGTCTCCTTCCTTCCCACAAAGTTACAGGGTATCCATTACATTTTGGCTAGGCTCGACAAATAGTACTAATAAAGAAGAGGATATTGCCTTCACAGAGTTCACAATGTGGTATGGGGAAGGGACAAAACAAGTGAACAGCTCCCGATAGTAAGAAGGCAAATGGGACAATGACAGAGGGAGGGGCCCACCAGCTGGGAAAGCCGGGTAAGCTGTGAAACTGCAGTGCCTTTTTGAGCTGGATGTTCAAAGAACCTGTCCCTCGAAGTTGAAGGATGTAATAAAGACAATATTTCATTAAGTAGGGGATTCTGTCTTCAAATAAACTGGAGTATAAAATGTAGTAACACTCATCTTTATCTGGGCTCATATGCTTGCTACCCTGCGGTCAGAAGCAGGTACAAAGAGTGCTGGCGGAAAACCCGAGAAGGTGTCAGTAGTAGAGTCAAGCCAACACAGCACCACCGGCTGACATTTATGGGCACCCAAAGCAGAGCTGGTAGGCACCTTTTGGAAGGACCAGGTGTTCACTGGACAGAAGGCGGGGTGCATGCGTAAGCAGAGATGCACCAATAGAGGCTGGGAGAGAGGCACAGACATACCCCCACCTGCAGCAGAGAAGGGTTTGTGAGCTAGTCTGAAGAGAGGACACTTGAATCTGAAGGCTATGGAGTCACTGAAAGACTTTAAGTAGGGGAGCAACATAATCAAAGTTATGTATTACCAAAGTTGTTCTTATGGTGTTGTGTTCATAACTAAGTTCAAGAATGACTTCTGGGCTTTAGACTGGGTGACTTCATTGATGGTGGTGCCTTGTTCACAGAAAGAGGGAATCTAGGGTCCCGTGGGTGGCTCAGTCTGTTAAGTGTTCGACTCTTGATTTCTGCTCAGGTCATGATCTCATAGTTTGTGAGTTGGAGCCCCACATCAGGCTCTGGGCTGACAGTACAGAGCCGACTTGGGATTCTCTTTCTCCTTCTCTCTCTGCCCCTGCTCTACTCTTTCTCTCAAAAAATAAATAAATTAAAAAAAAAGAGGTAATCTAGGAGAGGTCAGAGCATGGCAGCTACACCTAACTGGTCTCTTACGTATTCTCCCAGAGATGTTCTTTGCTTCTACAAGCATATTTCAGTTTGAAGCAAATAATAAATTCTATTTGGTCATGTGTTTGAAGGGCCTAGGAGCATCAAGTGGACATGTCCAGCAAGCAAGGGATTTTGAGTTAAAAAAGGCAGTCTGCCTAGAGATTCAGTTTTGAGGGTCATAGGTATCTAGACAAAAAGCAAAGTCATAGGAGAATAAGCAGAAAGGGAAGAGAGGACAACTATGAGGAACACCTGTATTTGAGGGGTAGGCAGACAAAAAGACACTTGTGAAGGCCTATAGCAGACATATGGGACTGACTGTTCAACACTGGTCCTTCTTCTACAACTATCCCCCCTCCCATGTTCATTGAAGGAGCTGCCATGTTATTTTGAATTGACATCCTCCACCCAATCCAGCCTAGTGAGCATCTAACACAAATAAGAACAGAAGTGTCTCCTCCAGTCCAGGTACAGTTCATTGATCCAAGGGTGAGTTGCTGATTCAGGCCAAGCCTGAGTCCTCCCTAGAAATTATTATTTTTTAGGAGATAAAAGATTTTTAAATTTCAGGGGCACCTGGGTGGCTCAGTTGGTTGAGTGTCCGATTTTCACTCAGGTCAAAATCTTGCAGTTCATGAGTTCGAGACTCGCACTGGGCTTGCTGCTGTCAGTGCAGAGCTCACTCAGGATCCCTGTCTCCCTCTCTCTCTGCCCCTCCCTTGCTCATGCTCTTTTTGTGTCAAAAATAAATAAACATTAAAAAAATGTTTTTTTTATTTTAATACCAAGCTATAGCATTCATCTACCCTGGCCTGGGGACAGGGTCGGGAGTACTTAGTTTTCCCTGTCCCCAAGGAGAGGGTAGATAGCTGAGTCACCCTTCACCCCCCCAGTAAAGACCATCCAAAAGCCCAGATCCTGAGCTTTAAACATCAGGATCCAAATATCAGGGCTCACTCTCCCTCAAAGCTCAAACAACCTTCAACCAGGAAGGCAAGCCTTCTGCTCCTTTGTCTCCTGTCCACCCTTAAGACAAAGACCTTCTGTCTGGCCAAGTAGGCAAGAGAATACGATCATCTTTCCAAATGTAGAAGCATACTAGGTCTCTGACACTCCATTTTGGAGCACACTTGAGGTCAGTTTCTGGAGGGGTTGATGTACAGGGGGCACTGAGGTTTTGCACAGCTTAAAGCCTTTCAGCAGGTGGGCCTGGGAAGCTTACATGGAGGAGATGCTACCTGACACCCTCATCTGCCAGCAGGCAATCTCTGCAGCACGGTCCCCAGGCCACCTCACTTCACGTGAGGTCTGTGGGTCACGGGAGAGGAGGCAGTTGACATGAGTCACAGCCGTGGCACAGAGCGGGGCTCCAGCAGGGGTGAACTGCTCCAGTAACCAGGGCCTGGAGTGGAGCTGGGGGAGAGCCAGACTGTCCTCCCTGGCAATTTGGGTCCTGACATGAAAGAAAGAGCCAGTTTTCTTGGTGTAGAGTTCCAACCTTTTTGGAGCAGGGTTAGAACAGAAAGAGTTGATGGATGTTGAGGTACAGTGTGAGACGGAGATCTAACCCAGTTTCCCCATACTTGTCTACCCAGGAGTCTCAGCATCGTTGACCGAGTAGTCTATTTCCCTTCTCACTGACTTGAAATGCCTTCTTTGTATTTGTGTCTGTTTCAGAACTTTCTATGATGATGAGCTTTAACCCCATTCCCAACTTTGTCCTTGAAGAAAGGCTCATTGTTGTTTTAGTTTTAAAAATGAGAGAGCCTTGAGTATGTTTGTCTGTGGAGGGGGAAGTGCAGGTGGCAAAGGAAAGTACAGAGGAGGCACCAATGGGGCCACAAAGGGAAATGAGGTTAGGATAGTTATGACAGACCTGAAGAGCTCATCGGTGTGCCCGCCTCTAGCAGGGGAGTGTGTGCTCTGAATTTCTCAAAGGGCTTTGGCACAGTGTGAGGCCGCCTCCCTTTCAGCTTCCTATAGCCCTCTTTCCCAGTTTGTCAGCCTCTTCTTGGCCACCCCCTCCGGAGTTTGTGTCTGTTGCCTCAGTGTTCCCTCATGGACATTCCTTGCACTTCTCAGAGGCTCACAACACAGCCTGGACCAATGTTACTGCCCATCTCGCTTTCTGCTCCTCTCCTCTCTGTTTAGGTGCCTCTCGCTTGCGCCTCCATGTTCATTCCAAACCTCCCAAGCTCTGGCCCCTTCTTCCCAGCCAGTGACCTGTCTCATCTGGGTAGATGGCAGGTCCTTGCGCAGAGTCCATGGTAGGGATTCAAGAGGCCGGTTCACAGAAGTTCTATGTAAAAATCTGTGAGAAGTGAAATATCCACAGTGCTCATCAGATTCTCAGTACCCCAAAAGGTTAAAAAACTCCTACCTCAGCAAATCAACTATGGTAGGTATAATTTCCCCGAGCTTTTTAACTTTTACCTAAAATTTATATATACCCATAACCACCCTCAGTTTCTTTTCTCAGCTTTTGGAGGACATGGGATTCCTCTTCCTGTTTCTTCAAAGCCAACCCTATACATCACCCTGTAACTCCAGCTGTTCTGCCGGATTATTTTCTCGGAGTTACTCTCCCCTCCCCTCCACGCCTCCTTCCTTTCACACTGGGCTCTCTGTGCCCACACAGCACAGCAGCGACACCACACTCCGGCCCCCTTGGTGCCCCCTCCGTCTTGTGCTTAGTGGGCCTGGGACCTCTCTCCTGTGGTCTCTCAGTGTCCCCTGCACATCTGTCCTGTGCTCCCTGCCCTGCACTATTACAGCTGTGCTCTCTCTCCCATGAAACTGTGAAGTTGAGGACCACGTCTCACTTATTTTTATATCTCTAGACCAGTGTCTCACACACCAAGGGTGCTTGATAAATGCTTGTAGTCAGGAGTTAATCAATTCAGCTCTTCGCTAGGCCCTCTTCTCTGTCTTTTCTTGAGGCCTAGAAATTAGAACAAGAAACCGTTCTCTAAGTAGACACACCATAGTGTTGTCCAAATGTAGCACCGCCGTTTTCTTTTTCTTTCTTTCTTTTCTTTCTTACATTATGTAGTACTCTACGAGCTTTTAAGAAAATGTGTTCTTTTGGCCACAGCGACACAGTGCATTGGTCTAAATGACTCCTGAACCCTTTTCTGCATTATAACTGAGAATTCAAAGCTCATACTCTAATAAGTATAATTTGTATTATTAATGCCTAAATTGATGTGATTACTGCCCACATTGAAGTGCAATTGCTTGGGAGGCAGTACAAATAAAGCTCATTGAGAAATAGTTACCTATGTAAGGAAAAGAAAACCCGCCTTATTTTCTGTAGAATGATACATTTACAAATCATCTAATCACAATGTGGAGGAGGCCAGCAGCACCATGGCAACATATTTGATGGCTAATTTTGAACAATTATTTATTAAAGAACTACCTCCACTTGACAACAAATTACTTTTTTTTTTTTAATTTTGAGAGAGTGAGCAAGTGCAAACGGGGGAGAGGGACGGGGGGGGAGAGGGGGAGAAGG